>NC_142070.1:3325000-3625000 GCF_059756535.1 Pantherophis guttatus
GGGGAGGGGAGGAGAGGAGAGGAGAGGAGAGGAGGGGAGAGGAGAGGAGAGGAGAGGAGGGGAGAGGAGGAGAGGAGGAGAGGAGAGAGGAGAGGAAGGAAAATAGCAATAGACTTATATACCGCTTCACAGGGCTTTACAGACCTCTCTAAGCGGTTTACTGAGTCAGCCTCTTGCCCAGCCTCTGGGTCCTCATTTTACCCACCTAGGAAGGATGGAAGGCTGAGTCAACCTTGAGTCAGTCAGGATCGAACTCCTGAGAGTGGGAAGAGTTTTGCCTACAACACTGCATTCTAACTACCGCGCCACCACGGCTCTTACAAGAGAGAGAAAGGAAGGAAGAGAAAGAAAGAAAAGGAGAAAGAAAAAAGGAGGGAAGGAAGGAGGAAGGAAGGAGAGGAAAGAAGAGGGAGAGAAAAAGAGAAAGGGAAATAAGAGATGGAGGGAGCAGGAGAAAGAAAAAACAGGGGAAAAAGAAAGGAAGGAAGGAGACAGTAGAGGGAAGGAAAGAAAAGAAACGTAGAAAGAAAAGGATGCAAAAGAAGGAGAGAGGGAGGGAAGGAGGGAAAGAGGGAGAATAGCAGTAGCCCTTAGTCTTATATACCGCTTCACAAGTGCTTCCCAGCCCTCTCTATTCCTGCAAAAGTAGCTGAAAATCTAGGGGAAACTCAAGTTGCAAGTTACTCACCGAGGGAGAATCACAACCCCATGAAAGGCTAAGCTGTACTCCCTGCCCCCCCCCCACACACACACGTACACCAGGCTTCGCAACTCAATACATATATACTTACCACTTGTACTTACGAACTTCGTATTTGTACAGGTCGTCCGTCAGCCTGTATTTGTTAGCGCTGAACGCCTTGTAACCCCCGTGGGTATAGATGGAGTTGGAGTTTTCGTCGTACACACTGCTGTGGCCGTATCCTCCTTGCACCAGGGCTCCTCGGGTTTGTAAAATGCTCCATGTGTTTGTGGCTATAGGAGAGAAGGAGAGGCGGATGTTTGAGCGAGCTCCGCTGAATTTTCAGATACTACCGACTGGACCAACTGGAACTTGTTCTCCGAAGATGCTGGGAATCCCACAATCCTCGGTCATGACAATTATTTTAGCTAGTTGACTGAGGATCGTGGAACAGGTAGTCCTCGGGTTATAACAGTTCGTTTAGTGACCGTTCAAAGTTTACAACGTTACGGGGGGGAAAAAGCGACTGATGTCCATTTTTCATATTTATGACCGTTGCACCCATCCCATCAGTCAGAGGATCAAAATTCAGACGCTTGGCCACCGACTCATAATTATGACCGTCACGCGATCCCTTTTTGCGACCGTCTGACGAGCAAAGTCAAGGGGGGGAAGCCGGATTCACTTAGCAACCGTGCTACTGGCTTTAATACCGGCAACGTTCAATTTATGACCACAACTGAGCCCAACATTTCCGCTGCTAAGCAGGACAGTTGTTAAGCGAATGTTGCCCCATTTTACGACTTTTTGAGTCACGGTTGTTAAGCGAATCACTACAGTCGTTAAGTTAGGAACACGGTCGTGAAGCGAATCTGGCTTCCCCATTGACTTTGCTTGTCAGGTGGTCACAAAAGGGGATCACGTGACCCCCGGGACACTGAGATCGTCATAAATGTGAGTCAGTTGCTAAGCCGGGCTGGCCTAATTTTTTAAAATTTTTAAATGGTTTAATTTTAATCTGAGTTTTAATGGGGTATTTAAACTGTTGGGCCAAATTATTTAATTTATTTTTTAATTGCTTTTAAATTTTTGTATTTTGTGTTTTTACCTTTGGCTGTTCACCACCCTGAGTCCTTCGGGAGAAGGGCGGTATATAAATTTAAAAAAAATAAATAAATAAATAAAGCGTCTGAATTTCGAACACGAGATCACGAAACAATTAAGTATGAAAAATGGTCCTAAGTCACATTTTCAGTACCATTGAAACTTCGAACCAGGGGTGAAATGCTCCCAGTTCGGACCGGATCGCCTGATCCGGTAGCGATGGAGGCGGGTGGTTCGGAGAACTGGTAGCAAAATCCCTCCCCCCCCATGCCCAGCTGAGCCACGCAATCATCAGAGGCTTTTTTTTAATTTTATTTTTAAAAGCATTTTTTCTACCTCTTCGGCCGAAGAGGTTGTAGAAAAAATGCTTTTAAAAGGCTCTGACGATCCCAGCTGAGCCGCCCGATCGTCAGAGGCTTTTTTTTTTTAACTTTTAAAAGCAATGCTTTTAAAAGTGGAAAAAAAAGATTGCGCGCCACAGCTGATCACACACCCCCCTCGCGCGCTGTTCTACTCACCGCATGCCTCCTTTTGGCGTGCACTGCGTACGCGCACACCTCGCATTTGGTGCCTGGTGCGAACTGCGCCTGCGCCACCAGCGAACCGGTAGTAAACCGGTTCAGATTTCACCACTGCTTTGAACGGTCATTAAATGAACTGTTTTAAGTCGAGGACTATCCATAGTGGTATCTCTCCTAGTTTTCAAGTAAGTGCTTTCTCAACAGTTGCTTTTTAGCTAGGGATCATGTCAATGCCTAAATCTGGATGACAGACAGAAGTTCTGTTCAAAGTCTGTAGAGATTCTCCGTCATCCAAGGTCACCGTTGTCCCAAAGGTGCTTTTTTTTTTTCAGGAGGCAACTGGACTTTCTGGTTTTTCTTTGGAAGACGTTTCGCTTCTCATCCAAGAAGCTTCTTCGGCTCTGACAGGATAGTTGCCTCCTGGAAAAAGCTCCTTTGGGACAACGATGACCTGGAGGACTGAGAATCTCTACAGACTTTTAGCTCTACAATTTGGGGTGAAGACCCTTGGAATGGTGTGGGAGTAGGAATGGATTTCCAGAGGGGGAAAAAATTGCAGGCTACAGGAACCATTTGCACCACTCAAGGTGATCCTGAGGAGACAGATAAACCACCAAGCAGGGGTGGGATTCAGCCGGTTCAGACCAATTCGGGCGAACCGGATGGTAATTTTATATCTGGTTCGCCGAACCGGTAGTTGCAGCGACTGGCTGGCCCTCCCACCCCTCCCCTCCCCTCCCCACCCAGGAGTCTCCACGCAGCCCGTTTTGGATGCCAGGTAAGTGCAGGACCCGTGCGGAGGCTCTGGGAAGGTGAAAACGGGCCTCTCGGAAGTTCTGGAAGTCTAGAAACTGGCGTGTTTCCAGCCTCCGGAGGGCCTGCGGTGCCCGTTTTCGGCCTCCTGGAGGCTCAAGGAAAACCTCTGGAGCCTGGGGAGGGTGAAAAACAGGCCTCTCGGAAGTTTCAGAAGTCTGGAAACAGGCCCATTTCCAGCCTCCGGAGCCTGGGGAGGGCAAAAATGCCCCCCTGTCATGGTGCAGGAGGCTGAGTAGGCCACGCCCACCGTGGCCACGCCCACCCAGCAACCGGGCAGAGAACTGATTGCTAAAATTTTTGAATCCCACCCCTGCCTCCTAGTGCTTCAGGGACCCTCTAAAAGGATGCAAATGACTAGAAGTCTGCAAGGAATAACCATCCTTCCATTCCCCACCATCCAGTCAGAGCTGAAGAAGCTTCTTGGATCAGAAGCGAAACGTCTTCAAAAGAAAAGGCAAAGGAAGTCCAGTTGCCTTCTGAAAAAAAGCACCTTTGGAACAACCATGACCTTGGATGACAGAGAATCTCTACAGATTTTTAGCAATGCAATTTGGGATGAACCACCTTTGAACGGCGTGGGAGTCGGAATGGATTTCCAGAGGGGGAAAAATCTGCAGGCTACAGGAACCATTTGCACCACTCAGGTGACCCCGAGGACACAGATAAACCTCCAAGTGGCCTCAAAAACCCTCTAAAACAGTGTTTCTCAACCTTGGTAGCTTGAAGATGGGTGGACTTCAACTCCCAGAATCTCCCAGCCAGGATTCTGGGAGTTGAAGTCCACCCATCTTCAAAGCTTCCAAGGTTGAGAAACACCGTGTTAATCTCTGCTCTTGTGGGTATTTTATTTCTGGCCAGGAAGTGCAGTGATCTTTTAGCTTTTGGATTGTCTCTTTTGAATGGTGTGTAAATGTGGTCCATCTCTATGTGCCTGTTGATGGCCGTTTTGTCTGAGTGCCGCTGGCTGGGGGATTCTGGGAGTTGAAGTCCACCCATCTTCAAGCTACTAAGGTTGAGAAACACTGTGTTAATCTTTGCTCTTGTGGGTATTTTATTTCTGGCCAGGAAGTGCTATGATCTTTTAGCTTTTGGATTGTCTCTTTTGAATGGTGTGTAAATGTAGTCCATCTCTATGTGCCCGTTGATGGCCGTTTTGCCTGAGTGCCGCTGGCTGAGGGATTCTGGGAGCTGAAGTCCACCCATCTTCAAGCTACCAAGGTTGAGAAACACTGTGTTAATCTCTGCTCTTGTGGGTATTTTATTTCTGGCCTTAAAGTGCAGTGATCTTTTAGCTTTTGGATTGTCTCTTTTGAATGGTGTGTAAATGTGGTCCATCTCTATGTGCCCGTTGATGGCCGTTTTGTCTGAGTGCCGCTGGCTTGGGGATTCTGGGAGTTGAAGTCCCCCCATCTTCAAGCTACCAAGGTTGAGAAACACTGTTCTAAAAGGTTGCAAATGACCAGCTGTCTGCAAGGAATATCAATCCTTCCATTTCCCACTATCCAGTCAGAGCTGAAGAAGCTTCTTGGGATGAGAAGCGAAACGTCTTCAAAGAAAAACCAGAAAATCCACTTGCCTCCTGAAAAAAGCACCTATGGGACAGAGGTTCTGCTCCTCCACACACAAACACACAGGGCTAAGCAAGCAGGATGTTAAAGAGTTAATATACCATTTCTGCTATACACTTCTAACTGAGTGTTTGTCTACAAGAGATCTGGGCACAAAACGCAACACTAGACAGAAGTACACAGAAGAGACACCAACTCTGCTCAAGAGGATTTACGGTTCGCGCAGGATCAAGGAGAAGGAGATGGAAAAGCCAAAAGAGTGCCAACGCTCTGAGATGGGAATCTGTGACAAGGGAGGCTAGGAGGCCAAGGGAGAAGAAGCCTTAACGGAAATTAATAAAGGAGAATATTTGCAGCTCAGGGTGGAAATGAAGGGTCCTTGGTGCTCTCTGAGCTTGCAGCTTTTCTTGCAGATGTTTCATGACTCAACTAGGGAGTATCATCAGTGCTGGAAGGGAGGGGTGGTTATGGAAAGGAGGAGGGGAGGACTGTGGGGTCCTTGGTGTTTTCTGAGCTTGCTGGTTTGCTTGCACACATCTCTCTGACACACATGCAAACACACGTCTCTGCACACACACACACACACACACACACAGATTTCATCAATGCTAGAAGGGAGTGGGGTTTGCAAGGAGGAGGAGGAGGAGGTGGACTGTAGGGTCCTTACTGCTCTCTGAGCTTGGTTGGTCTCTTGCAGACTTTTCATGACCCAACTAGGGAACATCATCAGTGCTAGAAGGGAGGGGAGAGGGAAAGGAGGGAGGAGGAAGAGGAGGAGGACTGCAGGCTCCATGGTGTTCTCTAAGCCAAGAGCTGAGATAGATAGAGCCGAGGTGGCGCAGTGGTTAGAGTGCAGTACTGCAGCTACTTCAGCTGACTGCTAGTTCAGCAGATCAGTGGATCAAATCTCACCGGCTCAAGGTTGACTCAGCCTTCCAGCCTTCCAAGGTGGGTAAAATGAGGACCCAGATTGTTGGGGGCAATATGCTATTTAGTATACTGTCTTTGGTGTAAGCTGCCCAGAGTCCTCGGAGAGTGGGCGGCATAGAAATATGACAAACAAACAAACAAAATAAATAAACTTAGTGGTTTTCCTGCAGTTTTCATTACACAAACTGGGTAACACCATCAGTGCTAAGTAACATCAGAGCACTGATGACGATACCTAGTTGGGTCAAGAAACGTCTTCAGGAAAACCACCAAGCTCCGAGAGGACCAAGGACCCCTCATAACAGAATTTCCTCTGAGGGCATCGAAAGGAATCATACAAAAAAAAAAAAAAAAACAAATTTAAGGGATTTAGCCTTGTAGGTGAGAGAGGGCCACAAACCAAGGGAGCCATAAATATCACAATGGGAAAATAAGGGGAGTCTAGATAAAGTGAGCTTCCTTTCTTCCTTCTTAAAGGAAGATTTCTGAGGCAGCAACAGGACAACTGGCAAAGGAAGGAGACTGTGTAGGCGAAAGGAAAGGCAGCACCGGTGAATAGCACAGTTCTTGGTCGCCATGATAGAAAAAAGACGTGGAGACTCTGGAAAGAGTGCAGAGAAGAGCAACAAAGAGGATTAGGGGACTGGAGGCTAAAACAGATGAAGAACGGTTGCAGGAATTGGGTATGTTTAGTCTAACGAAGAGAAGGACTTTTAGGGGTGACATGATAGCAGTCTTCCAATATTTGAGGGGATGCCCCAAAGAGGGGGGGTCCACCTATACCCATGATGGCGAACCTATGGCATGCGTGCCAGAAGTGGCACGCAGAGCCATCTCTCCGGCCACGTCAGCCGTCGCCCGTTGCTTCTTCCGGGTTCTGGCGTGCCGGCCAGCTGGTCTTCACATGCGCGGGAGTGCCGGAAACTGGAAGAATAGTTGCCCGGTGCACATGCGCGTGCCAGGAAGATGATCTTCCGATTTCCGGCACGGGCACGTGCACCTGCCAGCTGGTCTTTTGGTTTCCAGCACACACATGTACGCGCGCCCCCATTTTGGCACTCGGTGCCGAAAAGGTTAGCCAACACTGACCTATACCCAAAGCACCTGAAGGCAGGACAAGAAGCAACGGATGGAAATCCAGATTCTGTAACAGCTTTGTTCCCTAGGCCCGTGATGGCAAACCTATAGCACGCGTGCCACAGCAATATCTGTCTGCACACGAGCGTTGCCCTAGCTCAGCTCCAGCACGCATGCGTGTGCCAGTGACCTGATCTTCGGGCCTTTCCGGCCCACCAGAAGTCTGTTTCCGCCCTCCAGGAGGGTGGGGAAGGCTGTTTTTGCCCTAGAACTAAAGAGAAATTTCCCGTAGATGAGAACAATTAACCAGTGGAACACCTTGCCTCCAGAAGTTGTGGGTCCTCCATCACTGGAGGTTTTTAAGAAGAGATCGGACAACCATGTGTGTTGAATTGCGTAGGGTTTCCTGCCTGAGCAGGGGGTTGGACTAGAAGACCTCCAAGGTCCCTTCTGACTCTGTTATTCTATCCAAGAGTGAAAGTCACGCCAAGCCAACACTCACCTAGATTGTACTCCTGCACGCTGCTGATATAGCCGTAAAGAGGGCAGTGCCCGAAGAGGACCAGCATTACCGCCGAGCCGTCCTGCAGGGTGACCATGTGGGCGGAGTGGCCCACCACGGCGTACTGCTCCTTGGCCTTTGGCGCCAGGGAAACCCAGGAATGGTTGGAGATGTGGAAGACCCAGAGCTCAGTGGTTACGTTGCCGCTTTCGTCTATCTTGCCTCCGTACATGTAGATTTTGTTCTAGAAGAAACAGGTTGCAGAGAGAGGATACTCATCAGAGTGCGCACAGTGTGACTAGTGAGACAATCCAGGAGCAAATACAGTAAACAGAGATTTGTATTTAAATAGTGATTTTTATCTACAAAGAATATATACATACACATACTTTAGTCAGACCTCAAACAAACAGCAATCAGCAATTACAGCACGGAACACACACACACACACACACACACACACGGAGAGGTCAACAAGGCCTCTTCTTATTACAGGCTCTTAAAGTGATATCAGCCCAAAAACCTTGCTGACTCATTCCCAGCATTACATCATCGTAGCAGCTGGTCAGCTCTTAAATCATTACCCTGACAGTATTGACGGACGTGGTAGGATTCTATCGCGACAATCCACCCATCGTGGCAGCCACCCATTATAACAGGCAGTCCTCCACTTAGGACTGCAACTGAGCCCAACATTTCAGTTGCTAAGTGAGACAGTTGTTAACCTTTCTTAAGTGTCGTAAGTGTGAAAAACCGTCGTTAAGTCCTTTTTTTTCAGTGCTGTTGTAACTTTGAATGGTCACTAAATGAACTGTTGTAAGTCTCACTTAGCGACAGAAATTTTGAAGTCAATTGTGGTTGTAAATTGAGGACTACCTGTATTTTAAAAATGCAAGAAAAAAAAGGGACCGGGGTGATTTTTTTCTAGATTACTACGTTCACCCTTGATTTTACAGGTAGTCCTCAATTTACAACCACAATTGACCCCCAAAATTTCTGTGGCTAAGGGAGACACTTGTTAAATATGGATATTCCCCATTGTATGACTTTTCTTGACAGGGTTGTTAAGTAAAATCACCTCACTTGTGAACTTAGTGACACTCTTGTTAAGTGAATCTGGCTTCCCTATGGACTTTGCTCCTCAGAAGGTCGCAAAAGGGGATCGTGGGACCCCGCGATGGTCATAAATACGACTCCGTTGCCAGGCATCTGAATTTTGATCAGGGGACCTCAGGGGATGCTGCACACCACAGTTGTTAAGTGGGAGAAAGAGCCATAAGTCACTTTTTTTCAGGGCTGTTGTAACTCCGAACGGTCACTAAAGCCACTGTCGTAACTCAAGGACTATCTGCGCCACTGTCATCTAAGCCAGGTTTCGGATCTGAGCCAAATTGGAAAAGTCTCAAGAAACCCCCCCCCCCCCCCAAAAAAAAAAAGGAATAAAAAGCCACTTACTTCGTGTAAGGCTATTGAATGCCCATATCTGATTCCCACGGTGTTCACAGAACTGCCCAAGGTCATCCATTCTCTGGACTCCAGATTATACCTGTGTGATTAAAAAGCACAAAACACAACGCCTGTGTCTCCTTTCGCACGGGAGAACAAAGCCGCCACACCGAAGGAGAAAAATAAAGGAAAGCCGAAGGGAGATACTTTATGGACGAACCTGGTATGTCAATAAAAGCAAAGCGGATTTAGGTATCTGGCTATTCTGCTTTTTTTAAATATATATATATATATATATAGCAAAGAAACCGTTGGCGCTAATGCTGAAAACTATTCATGGAGAGAACAATGGAAACAGGAGGGCAGCTCTTCTCCCATTTCTTTAGCGGCGACCTCACACGCCCCTCTTGGAATTGTTCGAGGGAGCCGGAGAACCAGCAGCGTCTCTTCTAGAAGAATTAAGGATCTACACACATGAAGATGTAAACGACCAGGTTTTCTTTACCACTGTGTCTTTTTCAGAAAATCCTAAAGGCTCAAGAAAAGTAATAAAGGGGAATATTTGTAGCTCGGGGGTTGAACGGTGGGGGCCTCGGGGTTCTCTGAGCTTTGTGGCTTTTTATGACCCAACTAGGTAACATCGTCAGGGCCAGAAGGGAGGGGCGTTTGTGGAATGGAGGAGGAGAAGGAGGAGGAGGAGGAGGAGGAGGAGGAGGGGAAGAAGAAGAGGAAGAGGGGAGGAAGAAGGGAGAGGACAAAATTGAAGAGGAGGAAGAGGAAGAAGAGAAGGAGGAGGAAGAAGAAGAGAAAGAAGGAAGGAGGAAGAAGAGGAAGAGGGGAGGAAAAGAGGGGAGGAAGAGGAGGAAGAGGAAGAAGAGAAGGAGGAGGAAGAAGAAGAGAAAGAAGGAAGGAGGAAGAAGAGGAAGAGGGGAGGAAAAGAGGGGAGGAGGAGGCAGGGGGGAAGAGCAAGAGGAGGTAGAGGAGGAAGAGGGGAAGGAGGAGGAGGGGAAGAAGAAGAATAGGAAGAGGAAGAGGAAGAGGGAGGAAGATGAAATTGAAGAGGAGGGAAGAAGAGGAGGGAGAGGAAAAGGAAGAGGAAGAGGAGAAGAAGAAGAAGGGGGAGGAGGATGAAATTGAAGAGGAGGAAGAGGAAGAAGGAAGGAGGAAGAAGAGGAAGAGGGGGAGGAAAGGAGGGGAGGAGGAGGAGAAGCAGGGAGAAGAGCAAGAGGAGGTGGAGGAGGGGAAGAAAAAGAAGAAGAGGAAGGAAGGAAAAGGGGAAGGAAAAGAGGTGAGGAGGAGGAGGAAGACAATTGAAGAGGAGGAGGAAGGCGGAGGAGGAAGAGGAGGAAGAAGAGGAAGAGGGGAGGGGAGGAGGAGGAGAACAGGGGGTAAGAGCAAGAGGAGGTGGAGCAGGGGAAGAAAAAGAAAAAGGAGAAGAGGAGGAGGAGGAGGAGGAGGAGGAAGAGGGGAAGGAAAAGAGGGGAGGAGGAGAAGGAAGGGGGGAAGAGGAGGTGGAGGAAGGGAAGAAAAAGAAGAACGGGAAGAGGAGGAGGAGGAAGAGGAGGAAGAAGAGGAAGAGGGGGAGGAAAAGAGGGGAGGAGGAGGAGAAGCAGGGAGAACAGCAAGAAGAGGTGGACGAGGGGAAGAAAAAGAAGAGGAGGAATGAAGGAAGACGGGAAGGAAAAGAGGTGAGAAGGAAGAAGAGGAAGACGAAGTTGAAGAAGAGGAAGAAGAAGAGGAGGAGGAGGAGGAAGGGGGAGGAGGGGGAGGAAGAGGACGACGACTATGGGGTCCTTGATGCTCTCTGAGTTTGGCAAGCCACTAGTATGTAAACTGAGAGCAAACCCTGTTCCTTACTAGCCCTGATGATCTTACCTAGTTTGGGTAATGAAACGTCTACAAGCCAACACCCAAGGTCAGACAGAGCCAGAGATCTCTCCGTCAGGAAAGTGAATTAGTCAAACATTGACATAATTTATTGCAGAAAACAAAGCTATCTACCCCGTTTTTCTCCTCTGAAGAAAACAAATGAATGCAGTTCACCCACACAAAATCACAAAAGAGGAAAAAACCCACCAGGGACAAAATAAGCAATGATCCATCTTTATATTACCATATTCTGCACCTGTGAGATACGGCACAAGAGGCTTTTTTTAAAAAATCACACACGTTAAATGAGAAAAATGTTCACCTGCTGGCAGAAACGGTGGAGAAGCCACCCTAGTCTCTTAAGTGGGGGTGGGCAATTCATTTTCCCAAGGGGGCACGTGAGGAACTGGGACTGTTGTGGAGGGGCGAACCAAAAGGGCTGTGAAGGTGTGTAGAGGCATGCCCACCTATAGGAGAGTAACACGGCCACTGGAGCCCAATAAATTTGGTTTATAATATTTAACATCAGACTTCCATGTGGGTGGTTGAAATCGCCTGTCCTATAAATGCTTAGTAAAGACTTTATAAAAATATGATCATTCAAGGGACGTGTAAGTCCAAATGTGGGGACATGGTGGCTCAGCGGTTAAAGACGCTGAGTTTGTCAGCTGGAAAGCCGACAGACCCGAGCGCCGCGTGACAACGGGATGAGTTCCTGCTCCTTGCTCCAGCTCCTGCCCTCCTCGCAGTTCGAAAGCATGCAAATGCAAGTGTATAAATGGGTACCACTTCAGTGGGAACAGCGTTCCGTCTGCCTTTGTCATTTAGCCATGCTGGTCATATGAGCACGGAAATGTCTTTGGACAATGTTGGCTCTCTCAGCTAAGAAATGGAGATGAGCAGCATCCTCTAGAGTTGGGCACGACTAGAGTGGAAAAACCTTTATAGAGCCACGGTGCACAGTGGTTAGAGCAGGGGGTCTCCAACTTTGACAATTTTAAGACTTGTGGACTTCAACTCCCAGAATTCCTCAGCCAGCTTTCCACAAGTCTTAAAGTTGCCGAGGTTAGAGACCCCTGGGTTAGAGTGCAGTACTGCAGGCTACCTCTGCTGACTGCTGGCTGCCTGCAATTTGGCAGTTCAAATCTCACCAGGCTCCAGGTTGACTCAGCCTTCTGTCCTTCCAAGGTCAGTAAAATGAGGACCCAGATCGTTGGAGGCAAGAGGCCTGCCTCTGTTTAACCGCTTAGAGAGGGCTGGAAAGCACTGTAAAGTGGTATATAAGTCTAAGTGCTATTGCTATTTATCTTTACTTTATAACTCCCAAGTAATCAGTCAATCTTTGAAGAAGTCAAAGAAGTCAAATTCATACAATTGCTGAGAAAGCCACGATTGTAATAAACCACATAGCAATAATACTTAGACTTGTATACCGCTTCCCTGTGCTCTACAGCCCTCGCTAAGCGGTTTACAGAGTCAGCCTCTTGCCCCCAACGATCTGGCGTCCTCATTTTATTGACCTCGGAAGGACAGAAGGCTGAATCAAATTTAAGTCGGTCAGGATCGAACTCCTGGCAGTGGGCAGAGTTAGCCTGCAATACTGCACTTTAACCACTGCGCCGCCCCAGCTCACATGTCTCTAAACCTTTACCTGTCTAGCTTTTACGAGCCTAAGTCTTCTCAAAGGTGTTAGAAATTCACACGACGATCAATAGTTATACGAAAAGCCTATTTCTAGTGTAAAGACCTTACTGGATTTAAAATCTGCAGAAATTTACATTCCGTTGCCCGCTTAAAATCCATCCGGAAGAAAGGCCTGTTACTCACGCCAAGACCATCTGAGAGTCCGTGTGATTGAACATGTAGCCGCCGATCACCCACATGAGCTCGTCTTGGACCACAGCTTTGTGAGACGCGCGTGGCAGTTTGGGGATATAGAATTCGTCCCGGGTCCAAAAGGAGCGATTTGCTGGAATAGGAACCGAGCAGTCGATACCTACGAGGGGCAAAACACGCCATACGTTACACTCTCGGGTACCTTAATACACCACTGTACAGGTAGTCCTCAATTTACGACTACAACTGAGTCCCCCATTTCTGAGTCCCCCATTTCTGCGCACATGCGCAGAGCTGCCAGAAGGCACAAACAGTTAAAACAAAAGGGACGACTCGGGAGTAAGGCCTGGAGATGATTAGCCCCTCCCATAAGGCTTAAAAGAGGAGCAAAGGCACGTGGGCCCTTTGCAGGAAAGCAATGTTGTTAATTCTGTTCCCAGTCGGCATCTCTGTTTGATTCTGGACTCCGTGGGGCTTTGCCAAGTAGGTCTTTGGCAGTGTCAAGGGAGATAAAGGTTGGTGATTATCTCAAAGGACTTCTTCAGAAGGACTTTTTTTGCAACTAATTGGGACTCAGCTGTGAATGAACGTAATTCACAGCTGTTGCAATAAAAGAGGTTTTTGGGACTACTCATGTGTTTTAATGACTCAGGAAGCTGAAGTCACAACATATAGAAGAGTAAGCAGGCTCACAATGGGGAATAGTCACTGAAAGGAATATGTTAGCACTGGCCAATGAAAATATGCTTGGCAAACAGCCAGTGTATTCCTCTTTGTGTGCCTGCTTGTTTTCTTGTAATCCCCTTCTCTCCAAACTCTCCACTCTGCAATGGGGGAGGGAGAACTAAAAGGTTCAGGTACAGAAGAAACTGCCTAAAGAGGTACTTTGTTTCAGCTATCTCTCCAGCACCAGCACATGCTTTTTAATGTGTGCGCCCTATAGTGTGCCTGTTTATTCTCTTGTAATCCCTTTCTCTCCAAGGAATGTAAAAAGACGCATTCATTTCCTTCTTGCTAATTATCCCGGCAGAGTGGTGAACATTCCGAACCATGGAGGAGCAGAAGGGGAGCCGAAGTAAAATCATCAGCCTAGTTGCAGTCACGTACAGTGACCGCAACACTTAATGACTGAGTTGCCAGTGCCAACTGTGGTTGCTAAATGAGGACTGCCTATAAGGAGCTGAAACTTTGGACTTGAATCTGAATAGTCACGCAAATGGAGGGCTACGCCCTCGCCTGCCGTTTCTGTGGGCCAATTCCAAATGGCTCACAGCCTAGAAGTGGGCCACGGGTTGGAGACCCCTGCCATAGGCTAACACGGATCTCCTCCTACGACATCTGTGATGAAGTATAAATACTTGGTTAGGAAAGCGATGCAAATGAAAGTGAAGAGCCATCTCACGGCATCAAATAAATGCCCATCTGTGCAATTGATCCCCATGGGAAAGTTTTTACCTACCTTGCCAACCAGGGTAACAGACACAGCCCTGAGTTCCGTTCACGCTGCAGTGACCCCTTTCCGGAAAGCCACAGTCTTCTGGGCAATTGGGAATATCACAGGCCTCTCCTTTCCAATGTTCCCAACACTCGCATTCAACCGTTTGGCTGCCGTTCCCAGGCCGACATTCCCCTCGGCCAGAGCAGTTCTGGGGGCAGACGTTAAAGCTGCAAACAGAATCCCAAGATTTAAATCAGTGCTTTATTTTACAAGCCTCTGGCAGGATAACTGGACCCCGGAGCTTAAGAGTCGTCCCTCAACTCCAGTGAATCATGCCGTCGTGCACAGATGGTTAAAGGTAAAAAAATAATCATAATAATCCTCTTTTCAGCAGGGTTCCCCAATGCTACGCAAAGAAAAATGTTAAGTTGCAGCTACCGAGATTTTATAAGAGAATATTTGTAGCTCAGGGGTTGAACTGTAGGGTCCTTGGTGCTCTCTGAGCTTGGTGGTTTTCTTGCAGATGTTTCATCGCCCAACTAGGGAACATCATCAGTTCTAGAAGGGAGTGGGGTTTGCAGAGAGGAGGAGGAGGGGGAGGAGGAGAGGAGGGGGAGGGGCAGGGGGAGGGAGAGGGAGAGGGAGAGGGGGAAAACTGTGGGGTCCTTGGTGCTCTCTAAGCTTGGTGGTTTTCTTGCAGATCTTTCATGACCCAACTAGGTAACATCATCAGTTCTAGAATGGAGTGGAGTATGTGGAGAGGAGGGAGAGATGGGGGAGGAAGAGCAGGAGGTGGAGGAGGAGCAGGAGCAGAGGGAGAACTGTGGGGTTCTTGGTGCTCTCTGAGCTTGGTGTTTTTCTTGCAGACATCTCATGACCCAACTAGGTAACATCATCAGTGCTAAAGGGAGTGGGGTTTGTAGAGAGGAGGAGGAGGAGGGGGAGGGGGAGGGGGAGGACGACTGTGGGGTTCTTGGTGCTCTCTGAGCTTGGTGTTTTTCTTGCAGACATTTCATGACCCAACTAGGTAGCATCATCAGTGCTAGACGGGAGTGAGCGAGACAGGGAGAGGGGAAGGAGGGAGGAGGAAGAAGACTGGGAGTGGGCTTTGTGGAGGGAGGAGGAGGTGGAGGAGGAGGAGGAGGTGGACTGTAGCATCCTTGGTACTGAGGTTGGTGGTTTTCTTGCAGACTAGCACTGATGATGTTACCTAGTTGGGCCATGAGACGTCTGCAAGAAAACCACCAAGCTCACTCAGAGAGTACCAAACTCCCCACAGTTCAACAACCCTGAGCTACAAATATCCTTTTCTAATGAAAGAAACTTCAGAAGAAACCATGAATAAATTCACTCCTATGCATTTACCTATCCTACTTCAGAAGGCAACGAAACAACCCCTTGAAATATTTCAGACCAAAGCCACACAAACTTCGCAGGAGCACCACTAAGATCTGAAATAAACAAGGAAAGGGGAAAAAAAAACCCTGTGTGCAAAGCCACCAAGAAGGAAGTGATCCACGAGATAGACAACCTACTATATCTGGAACCATTTCTGATTTTGCTGGTTGAGGAATTCTGGGCATTGAAATCCAACCATCTTAAAACTGTCACAGTTGAGGGACACTGTTCTCAAGGTCTACCAGGTCCAGCTTGCTCTGAGTCAGAAGAATTAAGGCAGCAACTACTTGTGGGTTTAGTTCAACCAAAGCAAAAACAGTCTAACGTGTGCCTTGCAGCAAAAGCCTTTGCCTGCAATTCCCAACAATTTCGAATAGAATAGAATAGAATAGAATAGAATAGAATAGAATAGAATAGAATAGAATAGAATAGAATAGAATAGAAAAATGGAATGGAATAGAATAGAATAGAATAGAATAGAATAGAATAGAATAGAATAGAATAGAATAGAATAGAATAGAATAGAATAGAATAGAATAGAATAACAGAGTTGGAAGGGACCTTAGAGGTCTTCTAGTCCAACCCCCTGCTTAGGCAGGAAACCCTACACGACTTCAGACAAATGGTTATCCAACATCTTCTTAAAAACTTCCAGTGTTGGTGCATTCGCAACTTCTGGAGGCAAGCTGTTCCACTGATTAATTGTTCTCACTGTCAGGGAATTTCTCTTTATTTCTAAGTTGCTTCTCTCCTTGATGAGTTTCCACCCGTTGCTTCTTGTCCTGCCTTCAGGGGCTTTGGAGGATAGCTTGACTCCCTCTTCTTTGTGGCAGCCCCTGAGATATTGGAAGACTGCTGTCATGTCTCCCCTGGTCTTTCTCTTCACTAAACTAGACATACCCAGTTCCTGCAACTGTTCTTCATATGTTTTAGCCTCCAGTCCCCTAATCCTCTTGGTTGCTCTTTTCTGCACTCTTTCCAGAGTCTCCACATCTTTTTTACATCATGGAGACCAAAACTGAATGCAGAATTCCAAGTGTGGCCTTACAAAGTAGTATTAACACTTCACGTGATCTTGATTCCATCCCTCTGTTTATGCAGCCCAGAACTGTGTGGGCTTTTTTGGCAGCTGCTGCACACGGCTGGCTCCTATCTAAATGGTTGTTCACTAGGACTCCAAGATCCCTCTCGTACTTACTACTATTGAGCAAGGTACCACATATACGGTACCTGTGCATTTTGTTTTTCTTGCCTAAATGTAGAACCTTGCTTTTAATTAAGACAACTCCAGTTGTAAAAACAAGATCCTGCCCAGCTAAGGGAGACGATTCTGGCCCAGATGGAGAAATTGTCCATCATCCCCTCTGGGCAGGGTGGCCCTCTACATCAGTGTTTCCCAAACTTGGGAACTTTAAGAAGTGTGGACTTCAACTCCCAGAATTCCCCGTCCAGCATGGCTGGCTGTGGGATTTTGGGAGTTGAAGTCCATACATCTTGAAGTTCCCAAGTTTGGGAAACACTGCTCTACATCGATGTCCCTCAATCTTGGCTCTTCCTCAATGACTTCTACAGTGACATTCTGAGAGCCATCACAAGGTGGCGCTGCTGTTCCTCCAATTCCAGATTCTGTCTCTTTGTCCCCAGCTGCACATCCAGACAACCGAGGGCGCTTGGCAGTCCAGGCAGAAATCGAATGAGCGAGCGTGGCGAAAGGAAGCAAAGGGAATCCCAACGGTCATAGATAGGCGCCTTGGGTGGTGCAATCCCAAAACCTCTGGAGGACCACTTCAACACCATCGGCATCGACGACAAAGTCCCCATCGGTCAATTGCAAAAGGCAGCTTTACTCGGGACAGCTGACATCCTGCGATTTACCTCTAACTCTACATCCAACGTCAACGTCTGCCGATCCCACGTGTCCTTGGGAAGGACTCGAGAGGTGGATAAAACTGCCAAATCCAGTCAGCACATCAGGCTGGGAAGCACAACCCATCGTCATAGTTTATTACATTTATAGGCTGCCTGGCTCCCAGCAAAAGTCGGTGGCTTACATTTGTTGAAAGGTTTAAAACAAAGAGCGATGGAAAAAGACACAAGAGGAAAAAAGACAGGAGAATGTAGAATCGTGTTTCTCAACCTTAGCAACTTTATACGATGAGAGGACTTCAACTCCCAGAATTCCCCAGCTGGGTTATAGCCAGCATGGTAGTTTTCTTGCAGATGTTTCATTACCAAACTAGATAACATCATCAGTGCTGGCCTCATCAGCCTGCAATAAAACCACCAACATCAGAGAGCACCAAGGATGTCACAGTCCTCCTCCTCCTCTTCCTCTTCTTCTCTGCAAACCCCGCTCCCTTCCAGCACTGATGATGTTACCTAGTTGGGTAATAAAATGTCTGCAAGAAAACAACCAAGCTCAGAGACCACCAAGGACCCCACCCACTCCCCCTCCTCCTCCTCCTCCTCCTCTCTGCAAACCCCACTCCCTTCCAGCACTGATAATATTACCTAGCTGGGTAATAAAATGTCTGCAAAAAAACAACCAAGCTCAGAGACCACCAAGGACACCCCCCCACTCCCTCTCCTCCTCCCTCAGTTCAACCCGGAGCTACAAATATTCTCTTCTAAAATGCAAGTCGCATGCTGGCTGGGGAATTCTGGGAGCTGATGTAAAGTTGCTAAGTTGCTACTACATTCTCCTGTCTCTTCAGATTGTATGAATCATGTTGAAAAATTTATCAACCGCTTCTAAGCAGCGTCCATAGGTCATTCTCTAGGGAAAGCCTTCACATGCTGCATTTAGCAGACTCCCACAATATACACAGCGACAAGATCTTGCGGCCAAATGTCAAAATACCTGTGACGTGGTCATTATTTTGGTACCACCGGATAATCAAATCCCCCCCTCAAATCCAAAGGAAGCCCCTTCCGAAGCGATCAGCGCAAACTTAAAATGATCTAAGAGGCTGCCACTAACAAATGAAGCAGGCGGATGTACGACTCATTTAGGACTCTCTGCTCTCTACCTGTCTGGCCACAATATTTAGACCTCAGCTCTTCTGATTCAGGTGAGCGTTTTTCCATAAGTCTTACAAGAGCGTCGCTTTGATGAACATCCCTGATGCCATTTTAAGAGAACGTTCCTTTTAGCCCAAAATTACGTTTTTATACAGGTAGTCCTTGACTTATAAATTTCGTTTAGTGACCGTTCGAACTTGCAACGGCACCGGAAAAAGGGACCAATGACTTGTTTTTCACACTTATGGCCTTTGCAGCATCCCCCCCCCGTCCCCAGTCATGTGATCAAAATTCGTCCCCTTGGCAACTGACTCATATTTACGACAGTCGCAGTCCGAGGATCACAGGATCCTTTTTTATGACCTTCCGACGGTCAATGGGGAAGCCGGATTCACTTAACAACCATGTTTGTTCCTAACTTAAAAAGGGCAGCGATTAGCAACATGGAACAAAACAAGTGTCTGGTTTAGCAAATTTTGAAATTTCAGGGTTCCATTCAGGGACGGAGGTCGAGGACTACCTGTACAAAGTCCGGGGGGGAGGAGGGAAGGAGGGGTAGCTTACTGGTAGGTGATGTTGAAGCCTGTCAGGTTGTAAGCGGCGTCACTGAAGAAGTGCAGAAGAGCGTAGCCGGAGGTGGCCGTAACTTCAGGGACCGTCTCGTTACTCTCCCGCTCGGGAACGATCAGGCCGCTAAAAGGAACAAGGTGAGGATTAAATAACCGAACGCCGAGTTGAAAACACAGAGCAGGTTCAAATGTCGTGGGATTCCCAAATACACGGAGTTCCGTGACTTACAACAGTTCATTCAGTGACCGTTTAACGTCACGACGGCGCTGAAAAAAAGTGACTTGGTAAGCCCGATTCCCTTAACAACCGGGGGACTAACGGATCAATTGCCGTGGTTCACTTAACCACTGCAGCGAGAAAGGTCGTAAAATGGGGCAAAACACACTTTACAAACGTCTCACGTTAATAATTTCTAGAAAGTTTCTGTCTCCTTCCCTCTTTTCCTTCCCTCCCTCCCTCACTTTATATTTTATTTTGTTTTTATTTTAATTTTAGTTTAGTTTTGTATCCCACCTTTATTATTTTTACAAATAACTTGAGGCAGCAAAGATATATAATACGCCTTCCTCCTCCTATTTTCCCCACAACAACCCTGTGAGGTAGGTTGAGCTGAGAGAGAGTGACTGGCCCAGAGCCACCCAACTGGCTTACAGATAGGACTAGAACTCACCGTCGCCTAGTGATTGGCCCAAAGTCACCCAGCCAGCTTTTGTGCCTAAGGTGACATTACAACTCACTGTCTCTTGGGGAGTGGATTAGAGTCACTTAGCTGGCTTTCACACCTAAGGTGATACTAGAACTCACTGTCTCCTGGTGATTGGCTTAAAGTCACCCAGCCAGCTTTCATGCCTAAAGTGAGACTAGAAGAATTCATGGATTCCCGCTTTCTAGCCAGGTGCACCTCTGCAGATCTCAGGTGAAGGAAAACTATTGAGACCAATACTTTCAAAAGGCATTTAACTTTGGTTAATTTTTTTTTTAATTTGATTTATATGCCGCCCTTCTCCGGAGACTCAGGGCGGCTTACAAGCCGTTAAGCAATAGCCTTCATCCTTTTGTATATTTATACAAAGTCAGCTTATTGCCCGCACAAACTGGGTCCTCAATTACCTCCCTTAGAAAGGATGGAAGGCTGAGTCAACCTTGAGCCTGGGGAAGATTCGAACTTACAGTAATTGCAGACAGCTGGTGTTAATCACAATGCTATCAGTCTGCTGAGCCACCAGGCCCGTTAATTATTGGTTAATTATTGGTTAATAAACCAATACTTTCAGAAGGCACTTGAGGGCCGCACACCCAGGGGCCCTTGGCTCTCGAAAGCTCACCCACCTGTAAAATGGGTCGCTTATGACAGGGGTGTCAAACACAAGGCCCACAGGCCGGATCCGGCCCACGGGGCCAGCCTAGGTAATGTAAGGGGCCGGCCACATGGCTTTGGCCCGGTCTACCCAATGCGAAGAGGAAATATCAGGCCAGGGTGGTTTCGGCCCCATCTACCCAGTGTGAAGAGGAAACATGCCAGCAATTTGGGGAGTGGCATCAAGCTGGCCACACCCACCCAGCCGGCCACGCCCACCCAGTCGGCTACATGCCCCCCCCCCCGGAGGTCAACCACAGCCCTGATGTTGCCCTCAATGAAACCGAGTTTGACATCCCTGGCTTACGAATACGTTCAGCAACAGCCGGAGCTGGAAACCCCGCAGGCTGCCACCATGGCTTTGTTCAGCTCCTAAATTAACGTCCTTTAGGTGTCTTTATTTCAATTTGGGGGAATGTCACGGCGAATGAGCTCAGGCGGCCAATCTCTCAAGCAGCAAGGAGGAAAGCAACATGTGCTTATCCTGAGGCTACAGCTCCCTTCCGTCTTTGTGCAAAGGTTACGAGGCCTGTTTCATAGGTGCTTGAATTACTCGGGGGGCCAATTAAATCCTCATTAATCAGTGGAGTAAATAAAAACAGCCAAGCTGCAGCGGCTTCCTTACACCTCTGCTGATGAAAAGGCCACTTTAAACAAGAGAATAGGAATAGAATAGGGATAGGGATAGGGATAGGGATAGGGATAGGGATAGGGATAGGGGAGAAGAGAAGAGAAGAGAAGAGAAGAGAAGAGAAGAGAAGAGAAGAGAAGAGAAGAGAAGAGAAGAGAAGAGAAGAGGAATAGGGAAAGGGAAAGGGAAAGGGAGAGGGAGAGGAGAGGAGAGAAGAGAAAGGAAAAGGGAGAGGGAGAGGGAGAGGGAGAGGGAGAGGGAGAGGGAGGGAAGAGGAGAGGAGAGGAGAGGAGAGGAGAGGAGAGGAGAGGAGAGGAGAGGAGAGGAGAGGAGAGGAGAGGAGAGGAGAGGAGAGGAGACGAGACGAGACGAGACGAGACGAGACGAGACGAGACGAGACGAGACGAGACGAGAGAAGAGAAGAGAAGAGAAGAGAAGAGAAGAGAAGAGAAGAGAAGAGAAAGGAATAGGGCAAAGGGAGAGGGAGAGGGAGAGGGAGAGGATAGGATAGGATAGGATAGGATAGGATAGGATAGGATAACAGTCGGAAGGGATCTTGGAGGTCTTCTAGTCCAACCCCCTGCCCAGGCAGGAAACCCTACACCACTTCAGACAAATGCTTATCCAACCTGTTCTTAAAAACTTCCAGGGTTGGAAATTTTGGAACTTTGGCTAGCATCGGAAAAGGAATGTCCATTTCACTCTTAGCAGGCGGACAGGCTGTCCTTGGCTTGCAAGCATTCATTTAGGGACCGTTCGAAGTTGCAACTGAAAAAAACGGGCTTATTATGACCGATGTTCCCACTTTAGGACCTTTGCAGCCTCCCCACAGTTATGTGATCAAAATTCAGAACTTCTTGGCAACTGACTCATATTTATGACGGTTGCTGTGTCCCGGGGGTCATGTGATCCCCTTTTGCGACCTTCTTTGCGACAGGCAAAGATTCACTTAACAACAGTGTTACTAGTTTAACAACCGCAGTGATTCATTTAACAAGTGTGGCAAGAAAGAAAGTGGGGCAAAACTCCCTTAACAACTGTCTCGCTTAGAAACAGCAACGTTGGGTTCCACTATGTTCATAACTTGAGGACTATCTATATTACTGAACCAATCAGGCACTTAATGTGCCCCTTAAAACACAAAAATAACACAGAACGTAGAATTATTAGAGTTGGAAGGGACCTTGGAGGTCATCTAGTCCAACCCCCCGCTTGGGCAGGAGATCCTATATCATTTCAGATAGATGATTCCTTCCTTCCTCCCTCCCACTTTTCTTTCCTTCCTTCCTCTCTCCCTTCCTTTTTCTTCCTTTCTTCACTTCCCTTTTTCCTTCCTTCCTTCCTTCCTTCCTTTTCTTCCTTCCTTCCTCCCTTCCTCTCTCTCTTCCTCCCTCCCTCTTTTCTTTTTCCTTTCCTTTCCTTTTCTCATTTCTTTCAGTTGTCCTTTCTTCATGCCCAGTTAAGATTAAACACACCTCACGAACCTACTTGTGGTTTATTAGAGCTATTCTAACTAAAGTGCAAATTCCGTTTACTGTACATGGGCAGGACAATAAAAATTCCAGAATCAGATCCTTTTTTTTTTTTTTTTTTCATGCTGCCTTTTGCATCTCAGTTTTATTTTTTGGTTTTGTTTTGCTTTTGGGCCCCACTGTGGCTGTTGTCGTGATGCTTTCATTTTAAGGCCCTTTTTCTCTCCGTGTCTGTTTTCCCGCAGATCACTCGGGGTTCCTCGGAGAGGATGAAAAGCACAGAAATACAAACCAAATTAAAAAAAAAAACAACAACACAACAGCGGATAACAATAAAATAACCCCAGTCCGTCTTTCTCGTGGTTCCCATGGCAATGCCTGGTCTCCAACTAGGATAAACCCTCAGAGCCTTCGAAGATGAAAAGGCCCCTCTGACAGCTCACTCCGGTGGACACAAAGCGGACAGCGTCTTAACAATGAATCGGTAAATATCCGTTTCCTTAAATATCATAAAGGAAACGCTTGTTGTGGTTCGCCAGCAGCCTGCGGAGCTGGCAGCGGAGTCGGACAGGGAGGAGGCTGGGGTGGACAATGGGCCAGTCCTGGAGTCTGGGGAAGGCCCGGACGAGGGCTCTGCGTCAGAGGCAGAGATGGAGCCAGGGCCATCTGGGAGTGATGCACGGACTCTGGAGCCTCCAGAGGCGGATAGCAGAGAGGCAAAGGAACAGGAGGAGCCTGTTCCTAGTGCACGCATGCGCAGAGCTGCCAGAAGGCAAGAGCAGCTGAAGCAAAAGGGGCGACTCGGGAGTAAGGCTAAGAGATGATTGGCCCCTCCCATAAGGCTTAAAAGAGAAACAGAGGCACTTGGGCCTTTTGCAGGAAAGCAACATTGCTAACTCTGTTTCCAGTCGGCATCTCGTTTGTTTCTGAACTTCGTGGGGCTTTGCCAAGTAAGGCCTTTGGCAGGGTGTCAAAGAAGATAAAAGTTGGTGATTATCCCGAAGGACTTCTTCCGAAGGACTTGTTTTGCAACTAATTGGGACTCAGCTGGGAATGAACGTAATTCTCAGCCGTTCTAATAAAATATGTTTGTTTAGGACTAATTATGTCTGGTAATAACTACTTGGGCCTAAGTCACAACAACGCTGACCTTCCAAGTGCACAATACGAATTCCCGTTTTTCCACCGGTTCTTACCTAAAAGCGGCCAGTAACGGAGCATAGATGGAGTCTCCGTCGTAGACGTAGAGGTGATCCCAGCTGCATTCGGTTGCAAAGTGATTAAAGCGAAGCCTCAAGACCGTGTTGGGCCTAAAAAGAAAGAAATGCGTTCAACAGCCTTTCCAAAACAAACAAAGAAAAGGAAAAGCACCTGCACACTTTTCAATTTGCACAGCACGTCGCATGCAAGGACTTGCAAAGAGATTAAAATGTTTGCAATTTTTATTTACGGTTGGAAATGGAGTCCGTCGCTCCGGTTGTTCTGGTGTGTGATCCTTAATCTGGAGTTAGGGCTAAAGAGGTCAGGCCAAATTCACCAGCGAATTGGAGTTGACCGAAGGAGATTTCTTCAAGGCTATTTGAAGTGTATCTCCGGCTACTCCCTGACTTGGGTGGTCCTCTACTTACAACAGTTCATTTAGTGTCCGTTCAAAGTTACAATGGGATTGGAAAAAAAAGTGAAGCAACTTAGAACTCAGAAGAAATTTCTTGACCAAGAGGACACTTAACCAGTGGAACAGCTTGCCACCAGAAGTTGTGGGTATTTCATAAATAAAATAAATAAATAAATGATTTTATTTCTATACCGCCCTTCTCCCGAAGGACTCAGGGTGGTGTACAGCCAATTTAAAAACACAAGACACAACAATGATTAAAAATTAAAATAATTAAATAAATTTGGCCGGATTAAAACCCCAAAAATTTAAAATACCCCAATTAAAATTATTATGTTGATAGCCCGGCCTGGCGGAACAAAAGGGTCTTCAATGCGCAACGAAACACCCGGAGGTCGGAGATCTTACGTATTTCCGGGGGCAGTTCATTCCACAGGGCAGGGGCTCCCACAGAGAAGGCCCTCCCCCTGGGTGTCGCCAGCCGACATAACCTGGCTGATGGCACCCTGAGGAGACCCTCTCTGTGGGAGCGGACTGGTCGGTGGGAGGCTATTGGTGGCAGAAGACGGTCTCGAAGGTAACTTGGGGATTTTTAAGAAGAGACTGGACAGTCACTTGTCTGAAAGGCTAGAGGGTTTCCTGCCCGAGGAGGGAGCTAGACAAGAAGACCTCCAAGGTCCCTTCCAACTCTGTCATTCTATTCGATTCTAAGTCAAGGACTATTTGTATGTATTTCCACTTATACTCATTAATTTTTCTAGACATCATCATCTATTTTAATCAAAATAATTATACGCTTTCAAATCCTTTAAACATAAAAGGGTTAGTTTTTCAACTTGGTAACCAGATCTTCCTTCTTCACAATATATTCTACTTGTAGGTAGAAATGTTCTTTTATCGCAGGGGTTTCCAAACTTGGGAACTTTAAGACTTCTGGACTTCAACTCCCAGAATTCCCCAGCCAGCCAGCCATTCTGACTAAGGAATTCTGGGACTGGAAGTCCACTCGTCTTAAAGTGGCCGAGCTTGAGAAACACTGCATAAAGAGGAGGGGGAAAAATGTAAATTAATTGAGCAGGGATGTCATTATACGCACAGTGAAATTCTGGACAATCCAATTCCATGAAGAGAACAATATGTGGTACTCACTTTCCTTCTATGAGCCATGTGCATTTTGTTTTGTATTTATAATTTCCCGGCCCGTCCGTTACGTATCCTGAAGGTCCAGTAAGCCTGTGAAAAGAAAACTAAACATGTAACACTCCATTAATGACTTATAATTTATTCCACCCAAAATGCCCTAAAATAAAGGGTCAGGATTATTAAACCTTACAAACGAATGGCACAATTATGCTTGGAATACAGGCCTGGCCTGTGCAATTCAGAAAGAAGACCGGAGATAAAGACTTTTTGTGCTTATTTCAGTTGTAGAATTTGCTACTGCCAGAAGACACAGCGAGGGCTTTAAAAGCAGAATGAGCTGCTTTGACTTCATTTCACCCTGAAATAAGGGGTAGTCCTTGATTTATGACAACGCAACATTTCTGTTGCTAAGTGAGAAATGTGTTAATGGAGTTTTGCCCCCCATTTTACAACCTTCCTTGCCATGTTTGTTGAAGTGAATCGCTGCGGTTGTTAAATGAGGGATGGGGTTGCTAAGCGAAGCTGGCTCCCCCCATTGACTTGGCTTGTCAGCTGGTCGCAAAACGAGATCGTGTGACACACACACCCTGTGTGACCGTCATAAATATGAGTCAGTTGCCAAGCGCTTGAATGTTGACTACATGACCATGGGGATGCTGCAACGGTCATAAGTCCGAAACTCGGTCATAAGTCACTTTTTTTTTCAGCGCCGTTGTAACTTTGAATGGTCACTAAGCGAACTGCTGTAAGTCAAGGACTACCTGTAAAGGATTTTAAGGTTTATGATTAGCTCGTGCGAACGGAGTTAAAAGCATCACCTAAAAAGCATATCTACCAAATACCCAAATCTCGTATAGGCTAGCAGGAGCTCTTTCACCAGGACAACAGAGATACCATCTGTTACTTCCACTGTCTGTGCTAACAGAAAGAATGCAGCACTGATGATGCTACCTAGTTGGGTAATGAAACGTCTGAAAAAACCACAACCAAGCTCAGAGAGCACCAAGGACCCCACAGTCCTCCTCCTATTCCTCCTTTCCGCAAACCTCTAGCACTGATGTTGTGACCTAGTTGGGTAATGAAACGTCTGCAAGAAATCAACTGACATCAGATATCACCAAGGACTCCTAGGGACCTTAGAGGTCTTCTAGTCCAACCTCTAGCTCCAGCAGGAGGCATTCCAGTCAAGTGGCTGCTGAGTATCTTCCTGAAAACCTCCAGTGATGGAGCACCCATAACTTCTGTGGCAGCCCCCGAGATATCGGAAGACTGCTATCATGTCTCCCCTAGTCCTCCTTTTCATCAGACTAGACACACCCGGTTCCTGCAACCGTTCTTCATGTGTTTTCACCTCCAGTTCCCTAATCATCCTTGTTGCTCTTCTCTGCACTCTTTCCAAACTCTCAACATCTATTTTTTTCTATTGCTGTGACTAGAATTGGATGCAGTATTGTATGGTTTTGTACTATTATATTGTAATTGCATATAATAGCAATTATCAATTATTACAGCAATTATTGTAGCAGTAACATTTCTGCTGCCAAGGAAACTCCTTAGGTATGTCACTTATAAGATAGATAGATAGATAGATAGATAGATAGATAGATAGATAGATAGATAGATAGATAGATAGATAGATGATAGATAGATAGATAGATAGATAGATAGATAGATAGATAGATAGATAGATAGATAGATAGATAGATAGATAGATAGATCACTAGGCAGCATAGGGCCTGCTGCCTGCCAGAAGAAAAAAGCCCAGAATCGAGTGGATGTGACTCCACTGAGCTAGGGCTGTAGAAAGAAAAATCTTGGTTACGTAGGAGAAACCTGGCTAAAAGAAAAACATATATGTTTTCTGAGGTTTTTGCGGGTGTTTGTATGTAGGTCTTTGGTTATTCGGGTTTTCTCCCACGTAAAATTGGAAGTGCTGTTGTTTGGCTTCGCGTTTGTGGAACTCAGTCAGAAAAGAGGAACCAACTTCTTCCCTGGTCCAACACCTCAAAGCCACAGGACATGAAATTGACTTTAAAAAGACCACAACGATCACCAAAACTGAACACTTTAACAACAGAATAATCAGAGAAGCCATCAAGATAGAAAAACGCCCACACAGCATGAACAAACGAGATGATACCTCCCACCTACCAGCCATTTGGAAACCCGCCCTTATTGACAAACGAGTCCCTAACACGAGGAATGACACCAGACCCACACTCACGAGAGCCACACAGGATGTCACCACCACACATCCACGCTGAAAGCAGACTCAAACCCACACTGATGATGAGATAGGACCACGGACCAGAAGCCACACCGCAGCTGCATCATTAGTCACTTTAAACCCCTCCAATGCATACATGAAGCAGACTGACACCCACCATGAAGATGTGGCACGACCACAAACACGAAGCCAAACAACAGCAACGCAGCTCACCAGCTCAAATCCCCCTGCAACTCAGACTAACCCGAGCACAACCAAGCCCCCACCCAAACAGAACACACCCCCAGCCAATCAGAACACAGCCAGGCTCCCACCCAATCAGTTCACACCCCCACTAGCAGTTAAAAGGAAGAAACAGCTGCAATCACACATTGCTCCTAGAAGCATGAAGCCGAAAACACCAACCTAAAGATGACGAATGAGACTTCGTCGAAACGTCGTCAAGACACTTCTAATTTTACGCAGGAGAAAACCCGAATAACTAAAGACCTACATGTATGTATGTATGTATGTATATGTATATATAATGTTTTCTTTTCTTTTCGTAGGCCTTTATGTGTATTTCTCTTTAGCCAGGTTCTTCCTACGTAAACCAAGATTTTTATGGAGCCCTAGTTCAGTGAAATCACAATCCACTAGTTTCTAGGCTTTTTTCTGGCAGCCAGCAAACACTCTGCTGCCCATTGGGAGACTAAGGAGACTAAGATAGATCTATTTCGGAATTATTAGTCCTCATCAGTTAGCCACACCCTCATCCCATGTATCCTCCCTGTAAAGGTACAGTATTTGTTTTCTTTTCTTTTTGTAGGTTTTATGTGTATTTCTCTTTACCAGGTTCTTCCTACGTAAACCAAGATTTTTATGCAGCCCTAGTTCAGTGAGAACTAAAGAGGAGGGCAAAAACTACTGTATTTTTTTGTTTTGTTTTCCTCTTTGAAATCTTGATGCATCTTATACTCCGGTGCGTTTTATAATCCGAAAAATACGGGTATTTTCAGCTTGAAAAAGTTTTTATCATACGAGCAATACTTCTCAACCTTAGCAACTTTAGGATGTGTGGACTTCACACCTCTAGGAGATCACAGACCAGGTAACACTTTGATTCTGGCCGTGGGAAAGCTTGTGGAAGTCTTGATATGGGGTCATTAGACTTCACAGCCTTGTGCCGTCCTCAAATCGGGGAAAAGGAAGACGAGGCGAGTCAACAGTGGAATGTGCACTTAATAAACAGCACTTAAACGTCATTAAGCGTCATTGAGCACTTAATGGCACTGAAAACATCTGAAGAGTAAAAAAAAAAAAAAGAAAGAAAGCTGAAGACGAGAAACACCAAACAGCCACGGACAGAGTCTAGTAGTAGTTGGTAAGGAAAATTTACACCTGGATAATGTGGAGAGGGGAGAAAATGATGGGAGATCCTTAAGGGACTTACGACCAAAATTGAGCCCAACATTTCTGTGGCTCAACGAGACAGCTGTTCAGGGAGTTTTGCCTCGTTTTATGAACTTCCTCGCCGTAGTTGTTAAGCGAATCCAGGGGTGTCAATCTCGATTTCGTTGAAGGCCGCATCAGGGTTGTGTTTGACCTGGGGGGGAAGGGGGACAGAGTGGGTGTGGCCAGGGTGGGTGTGGCAAACTCGACATCATTGGCACCTGTGGTGGCCCGAACCCTCGAAAAAATTCAAGGGCTCGGGCGAAAAAATTTTCAGCTACCACGGCCTCCTGCAACCCTCTGCCAGTGAAAACGGAGCTTGGGAGGGCCGCATGCGAGTTCTGTTTTTATTGGCAGAGGGTTGCAGGAGGCTGTGGCAGCCAAAAATGGAGCTCGGGAGCCCGTTTTCGCCGGCAGAAGCACCGCGGTCCAGTCCTTCGCTATTTCCAGGGTGGCCCTTGGGCTTTGAGTTTGACACCCCTGAGCTAATCACTGCAGTTAGTAACCTGGTTGTTAAATGAATTGATTTTGCTTCTCGGAAGGTCGTAAAAGTAAAAATCACGTGATCCCGGGACACGGCGACTGTCAGTCGCCAAGTGTCCGAATTTTGATCCTGTGCAGGGGTGGGTTCTAATTTTTTTTACTACCGGTTCTGTGGGCGTGGCTTATTTTATGGGTGTGGCTTGGAGGTCATGTGACTAGGTGGGCGTGGCTAGCTGGTCAGAGTCATTCCTGGAAGGTCCTCGCACTTACAACCAGTCCTCGCACTTACGACCCAACTCATTTGTTTGCTTTTAACACTGATCAGCTGTAGGGCGGCCCTTTGAAGCCCCACGGCAAGAGTTTAAACAGTTTTTTTCCCTCTAGTCATCAGCTGGGACTCAGGAGGCAGCAATAGATTGGGGGTGGGACCAAATAAAAGGTAAGAATAACGTGGGGGGTGGGGGGTGGGAGGGCAGGGGGGGAGAACCGGTTCGGTGACATCATATCGTCACCGCTACCAGCTCGGCCGAACGGGACCGAACCGGGAGGAACCCACCACTGATCCTGTGACCGCGGGGATGCTGCCACGGTCATCAGAGTGTGAAAAACGCTTTTTTACGGTGCCGTTTTAACTTTGATCGGTCACTAAACGAACTGTTGTAAGTAGAGGACTGCCTGTAGCTGGTAAGTGTGAGGACCAGTTGAAAAAGTCACTTTTTTCCCCCAGTGCTGTCGTAACCTGGAACGGTCGTTAAACAGACGGCTGCAAGTCGAGGACCAGCCATGCAAACAATGCACAGGGCTAAATACAGGTAGTCCTCGACTTACGACCGTTCACTTAGTGACCATTCAAAGTTACAACAGTGCTGCAAAAAAGTGACTTAGGACCGTTTTTCACACCTGCAACTGTTGCAGCATCCCCTGCGGTCACGTGATCCAAATTCAGACACCCGGCAACTGACTCGTATTAATGACGGTCGCAGTGTCCCAGGGCCACATTGATCCCTTTTTGTGACCTTCTGGCAAGCAAAGCCAATGGATTCACTTAACAACACCGGGTGACTAAACTCATCAAATGCATTGATTCACTTAACAACCGAGGCAAGGAAGGCCGTCGCGTGGGGGCAAAACTCACGTCACAAAGGTCTCACCAACAGACAGGTTGGGCTCCATTGTGGTCGTAAGTCAAGGACCACCTGTACAGATCCCGAGCAGGGGTGAAATCCAGCAGGTTCTGGAGAACCGGTAGCGGAAATTTTGTGCAGTTCAGAGAACTGGCAAATACCACCTCTGGCTGGCCCCAGAGTGGGGAGGGAATGGGGATTTCGCAATATCCTTCCCCTGGAGTGGGATGGGAATGGAGATTTTGCAATATCCTTCCCCTGCCACGCCCATCAAGCCACAGAACCGGTAGGGGAAAATTTTGGATTTCACCCCTGATCCCGAGGCTTCATTTCATCTCATGTCATCTGAAGGCCTGACTTTTTCTGGAGAGACAGTGCCCCTCTTCGAATTAAAATGCGTATAAGGGCGCTCCAGGATCATCTATTCAGCCGGTGCCCTGCCGGTGATGGACGGCAAACAAACAGACTTTGAAAGCTCAAACAAACCTTGTCTGTACAAGAAAAGGTACTGGCTTGGCTCTCAAGCCACGTTACCCAGGAATCGTTAAGAGCTGCTTTGGAGCCAGAGCGATTGCTGTTGTTCACGCAAGAGAAATAACACAACAGAAGAGCTTCGGCCCCGAAGGAGACAACCGGCTGGTGCAGAGACACATTCAGCTCCTGAGCATATTTCACCCGTTCAGACAATAAAGGACAAATAAGACTCTTGTAAGCCATCCAGCGCGAGTAAATCTTGTCACACCTTTGTGTTGCTTTAACAATGGCTGCCCTCAATTTGATTCTTACACAAAGACACAAACACACACACACACACACACACACACGGCAGCCAAGTTGGGGCAGGGTCTTTTCAGCGATGAATCTCCTCCCAAGGGCACTGAGAGAGTGGTGTTCAGTGGCTAGTGCGAGATGTGCATCACATTTCTTTTTTTTAAAAAAAATAAATGGCTGGTGGGAATCAATCCTTGAATGGAGCTCACATCCCGAGCTGCTTCTCAGCCAGGAGGAAGGGGCCAGCAGTCTTCTCTTGGATGAATTAACTCATCAGGGGGTCCTTGGTGCTGAGCTTGGTGCTTTCCTTGCAGACCTTTCATCACCCAGCTAGGTAACATGATCAGTGCTAGAAGGGAGTGGGGATTGGAGGAGGAGGAGGAGGAGGAGGAGGAATAATGCTGGTGTTCTTGGTGCTCTCTAGTGTAAACTGTAGTTTTTCTGCAGATGTTTCATGAGCCAACTAGATAATATCATCATTCCTAGAAGGTAGTGGGCTTTGAGGAGGAGGAGGAGGAGGAGGAGGAGGAGGAGGAGGAGGAGGAGGAGGAGGAGGAGGGGGAGGAATTATTATGTGGGGTCCTTGGTGCTCTCTATTGTAAATGTGGTTTTCCTACAGATGTTTTATGACCCAACTAGATAGTATCATCATTGCTAGAAGGCCTGGAGGAGGAGGAGGAGGAGGAGGAGGAGGAGGAGGAGGAGGAATTATGTGGGGTCCTTGGTGCTCTCTATTGTAAATGTGGTTTTCCTGAGACGTTTCATGACCCAACTAGGTAGCATCATCAGTACTAGAAGGGAGTGGAGTATGTGGAGAGGGGGAGGGGGGAGGGGGGAGAAGGAGCAGGAGCAGGAGGAGAACTGTGGGGTCCTTGGTGCTCTCTGAGCTTGGTGTTTTTCTTGCAGACATTTCATGACCCAACAAGGTAACATCGTCAGTGCTAGAAGGATGTGGAGATTGGGGGGGGAGGAGGAGGAGGAGGAGGAGGAGAACTGTGGAGTCCTTGGTACCAGACTAGGTAACGTCATCAGTGCTAGAAGGGTGTGTAAATTGGGGGGAGGGGAGGAGGAGGAGGAGGAGAGGGTAGTGTGGTCCTTGGTACTCTCTGAGCTTGATGGTTTTCTTGCAAACATTTCATTACCAGACTAGGTAACGTCATCAGTGCCAGAAGGGAGACAGACTGTGCTATGCAAGACTGCAAATGAGCAAGAGATTTTGTGCATATCACAAAACCAGGAGAGGAGAGCTATGGCATGTCCTTGAAGCAACTCAACAGGGGCAAAGATAAAACAACTTTCAAACATCGTTTTAAGGGGTTGCTCCTCAACAAGACTGGCCGGCATGAACAACTCATTTCTGTCTGGCACAAAAAAAACCCAGAAAAAGCCAATTGACTGAGAGTTAATTTGGCACGGGAGATTGCTGCAACTTTTCCGAGACTGGGCTGCCCTCTTCCAAAACGTTTCAAGCGACTACAAGGGAGCTCCTTGTCTAGTGTTTTGTGTAGGGAGAAGGAGGGAAGGGAGGAAGAGAAATCAGCCTAAGCTAAATTAATGAACTCCTTCAGGTCAACCTTTTATCTTTTTCTGAATCGGGGGGAAATCTCGTTCCAGGCTGATGCTCGCATTTATTGCAAAATACAGAGCAGCCCGAGGAGTCGTTTGTGCTCTCTGAGCTTGGTAGTTTTCTTGCAGATGTTTCATTACCAAACTAAGTAACAGCATCAGTGCTACAAGGCAGTGGGGCTTGCGGAAAGGAGGAGGAGGAGGAGGAAGAGGGGGGAACTGTGGGGTCCTTAGTGCTCTCTGAGCTTGGTTGGTTTCTTGAGAGACGTTTCATGACCCAACTAGGGGACATCATCAGTGCTAAAAAGGAGTGGAATTTGTGAGGAGGAGGAGGAGGAGGAGGAGGAGGAGGAGGAGGAGGAGGAGGAGGAGGAGGAGGAGGAGGAGGAGGAGGAGGAGGAGGAGGAGGAGGACTGTGGGTCCTTAGTGCTCTCTGAGCTTGGTTGGTTTCTTGAGAGACGTTTCATGACCCAACTAGGGGACATCATCAGTGCTAGAAAGGAGTGGAATTTGTGAGGAGGAGGAGGAGGAGGAGGAGGAGGAGGAGGAGGAGGAGGAGGACGATGACTGTGGGTTCCTTAGTGCTCTCTGAGCTTGGTTGGTTTCTTGAGAGACGTTTCATGACCCAACTAGGGGACATCATCAGTGCTAGAAAGGAGTGGAATTTGCGAGGAGGAGGAGGAGGAGGAGGAGGAGGAGGAGGAGGAGGAGGAGGAGGAGGAGGAGGGTGTGTTCCCTGGTGCTTGGCTGTTTTCTTGCAGACATTTCATTACCGAACTAGGTAACATCATCAATGCTACAAGGGAATGGGGGTTTGAAGAAAAGAGGACGACGACGAGAGGGAGGAGGAGGAGGAGAAGAGACGAGGCAGGTAGGAGGACAACTGTGGATTGATCATGTGACCATGGAGATGCTGCAACACTCACAAGTGTGAAAAACAATCATAGATCCCTCTTTGCAGTGCCGTCGTAACTCTGAACTGTCGCTAAACGAACTGTTGCAAGTCGAGGACTACCTGTACGTGATGTTGACTGTTGCCTCTAAAAAAAAGATGCAAAGACCTTTCTCTCTATATAACCCCTGCTGTTTTTCCTTCAGAGGCAGCAGAGAAAACTCCCAATTGTTAATTTTCATTCAAGGAATTTCACTCGGCAATTGGAAGAAACGAAGGGCGTCCGATGGCCACTAAAAACCTCACAACTCCTGCAGCTCCAAGTTGTGTTGACATTATTACAAACGGTTCGTAAAACCCAGGACTTTCCGACATAAAATATCTCCCCATCTTAAGCTTTTCACTTAATTCAGTCTCGGGAAACGCAAACACAGGGTAAAATAAACATTCAACTTCAACGTGGCTATTCGGCATATTTAATTTGCGCCATTAAAGCATACGGACGTAAAGCCAGTCCTCGTCTTACGACCACAATGGAGCCCCACGTTTCTGTTGCTAAGCGAGACAGTTGTTAAAGAGAGTTTTGCACGTTTTACGACCTTGCGTGCCAGGGTTGTTAAGTAAACCACTGCCGTCGTTAAGTTAGCAACACGGCTGTTAAGCGAATCGGTCTTCCCCGTGGACTTTGCTTGTCAGAAGGGGTCGCAAAAGGGGTATCACGTGACCCCGGGACACTGTGACCGTCATAAATACAAGTCAGTTGCCTAGAAGGAGTGAATTTTGATCACGTGATCGTGGGGACCAGAGGTGGTATTGAGTTGGTTGGGACCGGTTCGGGAAAACCGGTAGGGTGGGCCTGCCCATTCGCCCAGACGTAATGCCATCCTATTTAGCCACGTTTCCGAGGCCTGTTGCATACGCAGAAGGCGCACACGCGAGCAAAGCACATGCCCGGAAGACACGTGTCTAGCGAGCGTGTGGAAGGCCGGCGAACCAGTGGCAACAATATGTGAAACGTGAAAAGTGGGGATGCCGAACGGTCGTAAATGTCAAAACGGATCCTAAGTCACATTTTTCAGTGCCGTCGTAACTTTGAACCATCACGAAACAAACGGTTGTAAGTCGAGCACTATCCGTGCTAAGTTACAAGAAGCTTATTTGAAGAAATAATCAAAATTTCCCATCAGGATGAGAGAGAACTGGGAGACGAGGAAGTTCTGGGTTGCGGGCAGGGGTGAAATGCTCCTGGTTCAGACCGGATTGTCCGAACCAGTAGCGATGGAGGCGGGTGGTTCAGAGAACCGGTAGCAAAAATCCCTGCCCCCCCCCCCCATGCCCAGCTGAGCTGCGCAATCACAAGCTGAGTTTGACGATCCAAGCTGACGATCCAAGACGATGCCTGATGATCCAAGCTGAGTTGCCTGATCGGCAGAGGCATTTAAAAGAAAAAAAGCCTCTGCCGATCAGGCAACTCAGGTGGGATCCTCAGAGGCATTTAAAAGAAAAAAAGCCTCTGACGATCAGGCAACTCAGCTGGGATCGTCAGAGGCATTTAAAAGAAAAAAAGCCTCTGCCGATCAGGCAACTCAGCTGGGATCGTCAGAGGCATTTAAAAGGAAAAAAGCCTCTGATGATCAGGCAACTCAGCTGGGATCGTCAGAGCCTTTTGAAAGCTTTTTTTTTTTTTACAAAAATGCTTTCGCCAAAGAGGTTGTAGAAAAAATGGGCAGTGTCCATGCCCACAGAACCGGTAGTAACAAATTTTAGATTTCACCACTGGTTGCGGGGCCACGCAGATGGGACTTGACAGACTGCAGGCTGTCAGCCTTTCTACCTCTCCATGCAAGCGTCGTTCCATTCCCAGAGTTTATTGCAATTATTATTGTACGTTATAAGCAAGAAAGCATGAAGTGCCTCCTAACGCAACAGCCGCATTAAGGAATGAAGGCATTTGCAAGGTGCCAAAAATGAATGCACTTGGCATCACACGGTGTCATCTTACACTACTCTCTAAGCTTGTTTCAATATACTTAATGGAAATACGCAATGTAAGCACGATTAAAGTATGTCTCCAAGATCAGTCACGGATTCTGTTCAGTTTATTTAATGCAGGTGGTTCTTGGGTTATAAACACAATTGGGGTCGGGATTGCTGTCATTAAGCGATGCGAGAGTAATGTGTGATGCCACGTAACAAGAGGTAGTCCTCTACTTACAAGCTATTCGTTCGTTTCCATCCGTTGCTTCTCCTCCTGCCTTCTGGGGCTTTGGAGAATAGGTTGACCCCCTCTACTTGACCCCCTCAAATATTGAAAGACTGCTATTATGTACCCCCCTGGTCCTTCTCCTCTGAGCTTTTACAGAATACAGAATGACAGAGTTGGAAGGGACTTTTGAGGTCTTCTAGTCCAACCCCTAGCTCAAGCAGGAGACTCTATACCCGTGATGGCGAACCTGTGGCACACGTGCCACAGGTGGCACACAGAGCCCTTTCTGCCGGCACGCCAGCTGTCGCCCCAGCCCAGGTCCACCGCACATGCGCGCACCTCCCATTGGCCAGCTGGTCTTCCAGTCTCTGCCGCACATGCACGGAGGCAGGGCCTTCCCCGATCTTTGCAGGTTCTACCCTCTGCAGATGCCTCTCCGTGGCAGGAAAGCAGGAGAAAGCTAGCACACGATGGGGGGAGAAATTTCAAAGGTCTGAGGAGGCACGGAAGGCAGGAGGCACTCAATGTGGAAGGCAGGAGGCAGCTAGGATTCAATGGGGGAGGAACCTTGGAGATCGTGGAAGGCAAGAGAAAGCTAGGATTCAATTAATAATGGTATTAGAGTCTATACCATTCCAGACAAGTGGCTGCCCAGTCTCTTCTTTAAAACCTCCAATGATGAAGCACCCACAACTTCTGGTGGCATGCTGTTCCACTGGTTAATTGTTCTCACCGTCAGGAAATTTCTCCTGAGTTTCTCTTCTACGTTGCAGGACAAGAAGCAACGGATGGAAACTAATCAAGGAGAGAAGCAACCTAGAACTAAGGAGACAGTGAGAACAATTAACCAGTGGAACATTTTGCCTGCAAAAGTTGTAGGTGCTCCAACAATGGAGGCTTTTAAGAAGAGACTGGGCAACCATTGGCCTGAAATGGTGTGCCTGAGCAGGGGGTTGGACTAGAAGACCTCTAAGGTCCCTTCCAACTCTGTTATTCTTAATACAGCTATCGTCTCTGTGACATGGTAGCTGTGTTCCAATATTTGAGGGACTGCCTCAAAGAAGAGAGGGTCAACCTGTTCTCCAAAGCACCTGAAGGCAGGACAAGAAGCAATGGATGGAAACTAATGAAGGAGAGAAGCAACTTAGAACTGAGGAGGGATTTCCTGACAGGGAGAACAATTAACCAGTGGAACAGCTTGCCACCAGAAGTTATGGATGCTCCAACACTGGAGGTTTTCAAGAAGAGATTGGACAAGCATTTGTCTGGAATGGAATAAGGACCCGTGCCTAGGGCAAGGGTTGGACTAGAAGACCTCCAAGGGCCCTTCCAGCCCTACGATTCTATGATAAGACATCAGTAACTGTGACGCACGGCAGAATGAGTTTCGCCAAGCAGAAGATTCCACTTGCAGGCCTCACGCACACCGAAACCCCCAGGAATAAATCAGTTCCCGATCACCACGGCCGTGGAGAAAGGCTTTTGACAGATACATATATAAAACAGCAATTTGAACTTATTTATGTCAAAACAGATGATTTCATTATGTTACTTCGCGGGGCATAAATTCTGTAGAAATAATAAACCTTTAGTGGAAACAGCATGCAAAATATTATGACATGCAACCAAGAGTAAATTCAATTTTCATTCAATAAGCAATTGAGTCGAAAAGGGGGAAGAAGCGGCTTTGTAATTCCAAGAAGGGAGGTTAAATTTAGAAGCGTATGAAAGATGGAACTTCGCTGAAAAACATTTGAGGGGTTAGGGCCGCTCAGGATGTTTGGCTCGCGGGAGAGAAGGGAGCCGGGAAATTGCTGTTTTTAAGTCTCTGAAGAGCCAGAATTGTTCAGTACTTCCAGAGGACTAGAAACATGGCTTTTCAATTATAAATATGATGATTTCAACTAGTCATGAAAAACGTTCCACAAATCTGAACTTGCAAAATACAAACCGGTGACCAAGTGGCCAGAATGGGATCACATGACTGGGGGGGGAAGAGTAGGGGGCAGCCGATGGAACCAAAATTGAGCCCTAAGTAGTTCTGGGGAGGTTTGTCGTAAGTTCAAACGCTTGCTAAGCGACTGGTCATAAGTGAAGGACTACTTCTACATTCAAAGGTAGTGCTTCATAGATCTCAGCTTTATTGCAAATCTAACTGCTGTAGAACTACATTCGCCCTGAAAAGTGATGAAAAAAACTCAAGGGTAAGAACCACACGGGCAATTCCTCTTCTCCCGAAACTTATCGGAACATGATTCTGTTTTTTGCAGCATCCCTGACATCTGGAATGTGACCCCCCCCTTGTTCCTGACATCTGGACCGCAACTTTCATCGGCCCTGGCATCTAGAATGTGGCTCCCATCATTCATAACAACTGAAGCACAACTTCCAATGGCCTTGACATCTGGAATGCGGCTCTCATCGTTCCTGATATCTGGAACACAACTTTCATCAGCCCTGACATCTGGAATGTGGCTCCCGTCGTTTCTAACCTCTGGTACTCTACTTTTCTTGGCCCAGAGATCTGGAATGCTGCTCCCATCATTCCTAACAACTGGAGCACAACTCCCCAATGGCCTTAACATCTGGAATGTGGCTCCTGTTGTTCCCAATATCTGGACCCCAGCTTTCATCTGTCCTGCCATCTGGATTGTGGCTCCCATCGTTCCCAACATCCGGAACACAGCTTTCATCGGCCCCTATTTCTAAAAAGTGGCTTGCATTGTTCCTGACATCTGGAACAACTTTCATCATTCCTGACATCTGGACCACAACCTTCAGCAGCCCTGACACATCTGGAATGCTGCTCGCATTGTTCCTGACATCTGGAACACAACTTTCAACAGCCGTGACATCTGGAATGTGGCTCCCATCGTTCCTGGCATCTGGAATCCAACTCTCACCATCCCTGTTGTCTGGACTGCAACTTCCACTGGCCCCAACATCTGGAACACAGCTCCCATTGTTCCTAACATCTGGAACACAAGTCCCATCATTCCTAATATCTGGTGTGTGGGAACTGTGATCCAGCACAGCTGGAAAGCTCCCTCCAGTGAAAGGTCTACTACATTTATTTAGTGCCATCTTCCGTTTTCCAGTCCAGGTGTGCAAAATTAATTTAGTAGAAACCAGAACTGAATTCAGATCAGAACCGGAATGAAAAAAAATTATCAAACACACTACTTTTGCTAGGAGATTTCAGTCTTAAAAGCAAGAAAGGTTCAGCCCTCCGAGCAGTTTCTGCCAAAAAGGGCACTTAAACCTCGTCCTGATTCCCAAATAGGCCTCTCGGTTTCTGAAGCTTTCTTAGCCAAATAAAAATGAGAAAGAGCTGCAGCCCAGGGCCGCTTGCGAAAATCTGCCCCTGTGTGCCCAGAAAAAGAACAAAAGGCAGACTTAAAAGTCTTTAAAAAGCAGCTGGGGGAGGAAAGAATGGATGGAAAAGCTGCATTCTAGAAAATCGGGGCTTTTTAAGATGATTATAATTATAATATCCAGAAATCAGCCATCAGCAGACACAATAGATGTAAACAAGGTCTACAGACTGTGCAAAAGAGACAATTAACAAGCCAAAAAGGGAACAAAAAAGGCAAAACGCCCAATCAGCATCCAAATGAGCATAGATTAACTCCAAGATTAACATCAGACCAACAATCTAGACGTAAATAATATCCCAATCAAGGAGCTGCCAGACAAGCTGACATTAAACAGCCCAACCAAAGAATCCCCAAGACCATTCCCACCAACACGGACGGGGAAAGCCTCTTGTAAATGAGAAGAGACCAAGCCCTACTCCCTTCTAGCACTGATGTTGTTCCCTAGTTGGGTAATAAAACGTCTGCAAGGAAACCACCAAGCTCAGAGGACCCCACAGTCGTCATCATCATCCTTCTCCCCCTCGCCTTCCTCTTCCTCCCCACACCCTTACAAACCTGAGACCAAACGCTAATCCCCTCTAGCACTGATGATGTTACCTAGTTGGGTGATGAAACGTCTCTGCAAAGGAAGAACCAAGCTCAGAGAGCACCAAGGGCACTTCAAGACAATTTTTTTTTTTAATTTTAATTTTAATTTTTTTAAATTTGATTTATATGCCCCCCGGAGACTCAGGGCGGCCTACAATGCGTTAAGCAATAGCCTTCATACTTTTGTATATTTATACAAAGTCAGCTTATTGCCCCCACAAACTGGCTCCTCATTTTACCTACCTTAGAAAGGATGGAAGGCTGAGTCGACCTTGAGCCTGGCGAGATTCGAACTTACAGTAATTGCAGGCAGCTGTGTTAATAACAGGGTGCATTAAACCACTGTACTACCAAGACGATGATTTTCTCTCAATGACAAGTCCAGCTTTTCCCGTCCCTTTCTTTAACTGTGTTTATTGCCAAACTCAGGCTGGAAAATCATCCAAACCTCTCAAAATCTAAAAAACACAAAAATTTAGAACAGCCTACATGGAGTAGTTCTGTACTGGAGACAAATTCCTTCACACTTGGCCAAGGTAGTCCTCGACTTACGAACACAATCGCGCCCAGAATCTCTGTTGCTAAGTGAGACATTTGTTAAGTGAGTTTTGTCCCATTTTACGACTTTTGTTGCCACGGCTGTTAAGTGAATCACGGCAAGTTGTTAAGTTAGGTCGTTAAGTGAGTCTGCCTTTCCCCGTTGACTTTGCTGGTCAGGAGGTCGCAAAAGGGGATCATGTGACGCACACACCCGGGACACTGCGACCGTCATACGTATGAGCCAGTTGTTAAGCATTCGAATGTAAATCACGTGACCATGGGGAAGGCTGCAATAATCATGTGTGTGAAAAATGGTCGTTCAATCGCCTTTTCCAGTGCCGTTGTAACTTTGAACGGTCACTAAATGAACTGTGGTAAGTCAAGGACTACCTATATTCAAGTATTCAGTCTCCTAACTTTTAAAATTCTGCACCAACCTTCAGGCTGTTTGCTCAAATTCCCCATCAAAAGCACAACAGAGGAGGAATTCAGATGAAAGACGGTTTAATTCAAGTGAAAGACGGTTTAATTCAGATGAAAGAGAGTTTTTACCTCTTGGTCCTGCAAAAAAGACCCGTCAAATGCCAAACGATCTCCAGACTAATTCCTTCCTTCCCTGATTTTCTTCAATTTTCCCAGACACTTTTAAAAACCACTGGAAATGAGGGCAGGAAGCCATCATGCTGAAGTTACGGCCCTGTAACAAACCATTATCTTTAATCTAATCTAATTGGGAAGGAATTCTCCTTTCAGATTTGCTGTCGGTTTTCATTAGAAATCTTTATTAAGGTTGCTAACAGAGGACAAAATCGTTTTCTGCTTTGGCTTCAAGGTCTGTAAGGAATCCCTGCCGGGAAATGATCACTTGAGGGAAAAGGCGGTGTTACTCTGGCAGAGTACAAATAGTCCTTGACTTATAACCGTTTAGTGACGGTTTACAAGGGCATTGAAATTCAAGGGCATTGAAATTCAAATTTACAAGGGCATTGAAGAAAGGGATTTACGACCGTTTTTTACGCTGATGACCGTTGCAGCATCACTTTTTTTTAGTGCTGTTGTAACTTTGGATGGTCACTAAATGAACGGTCGTAAATCGAGGACTACCTGTATTTAATCCTGTGCATTGTTTGCATGGCTGGTCCTCGACTTGCAAGCCGTTCATTTAACATCCGTTCCAGGTTACGACAGCACTGGGGGGGGGGAAGCAACTTACGACTGGTCCTCACACTTACAGCTACAGACAGTCCTCTACTTACAACAGTTTGTTTAGTGACGGCACTGAAAAAAAGCGACTTAGGCCTGTTTTTCAGTCTGATGACCACTGCAGCATCCCCTGTGGTCACGTGATCAAAATCTGGACGCTTGGCGACTGACTCACATTTATGACAGTCGCAGCGTTCCGGGGTCACGTGATCCCCTTTTGCAACCTTCTGACAAGGAAAGTCAACGGGGAAGCCAGATTCACTTAACAACCGTGTTGCTAACTTTACAGGAGGAGGAAGGAGGAAAAGAAGGGGAAGGGCGAGGGGGGGGGAAGAGAAGGAGGACAGGGAAAAGGAGAGGAGGAGGGGAAGGGGAGGACGGGAAGGAGAAGGAGGAGAAGGAGAAGGAGAAGAGGAAGGGGAAGCAGCAGAAGGAGGAGGAAAAGGAGGAGGAGAAAGAGAAGGAGGAGGAGGAGGAGGAGGAGGAGGAGGAGGAGGAGGAGAAGAAGAAGAAGAAGAAGAAGAAGAAGAAGAAGAAGAAGAAGAAGAAGAAGAAGAAGAAGAAGAAGAAGAAGAAGAAGGAGGAGGAGGAGGAGGAGGAGGAGGAGGAGGAGGAGGAGGAGGAGGAGGAGGAGGAGGAGGAGGAGGAGGAGGAGGAAGCAGGAGGAGGAAGCAGGAGAAGGAAGCAGGAGAAGGAAGCAGGAGAAGGAAGCAGGAGAAGGAAGAGAGGAAGGGGAAGCAGCAGAAGAAGCAGAAGGAGGAGGAGGAGGAGGAGGAGACAGAGAAGAAAGAGGAAAAGGGAGGAGGAGAAGAGGAAGAGGAAGAGGAAGAGGAGGAGATGGAGGAGATGGAGGAGAAGCAGAAGCAGAAGCAGAAGAAGCGGAAGAGGGAGGAGGAGGAGGAGGAGGAGGAGGAGGAGGGGGAGGAAAAGGAGAAGGAAGAAGAGGAGGAGGAGGGGGGGGAACCACCCTTCTAGAGGTTTCTGGAGACAATTCAGGTCAGAGGAGGAAGGTCTTCTCCTGGTCTGACCTACCAAGGCAACTAGAGAGAAGAGACGTTGTGACACTTGTGCCTCAGGCTGTAACAAATGTGAAACGCCGCAACGCACACCTCACAACCCCTCCTTCCGGCACTGGCGTTGGGCGTTAAGTACCTTTGCCCGGGACTGATGCCACTTTTAAGCTTGTAATGAGATTTTCAATGCTTCATCGCCCCTCCAATTATCTAGTTTTTCAAATATCAGAAGTGCCGTATTAATCTAATAAAGGGCGCCAGGCCTTGGCATGAGAAGGACAAATGTGGAGGTCATTTATTCACAGAAGGCTAGAAAAAAAACGTAGAAGGCTCCATCGATCCAATTTTGCCCTGCAAATACAGGACAGTCCTCCACTTACAACAATTCATTTAGCGACCGTTCGAAGTTACGACGGCACTGGAAAAAAATGACTTAGGACTTGGTTTTCCCACGTATGACCGTGGCAGCATCTCCCGTGGTCACGTTATCAAAATTCAGCCGCTTGGCAACCGACTCATATTTATGACGGTTGCAGCATCCTGGGGTGGGGGGAGTGGGGGGGTCACGTTTTGCGACCTTCTGACAAGCAAAGTCCATGGGGAGGTCAGATTCAGTTAACGACCATGGGACTAACTTAACAACTACAGTGGTTCGTTGAGCAGCTGTGGCAAGGAAGGTTGTAAAATGGAGCAACATTCACTTAACACACGTTTTACTTAGCAATGGATATTTTGGGTTCGATTCTGGTCGTAAGTAGAGGACCATCTGGAAAAAGAGCCAGCCTCTGCTAATTCACCTCTGCTAAACAGATCTTTATGTTCCCATAAAGCCAAAATGAAACGGCAAGCTTATTTTTTTTTCTCAGCAAGCCACAAATATAAACACAAAAGAAAACCTGCAAACAGCATGTACATAAATCCGGATCTAATAATAGATATTTCGGAGATTTTTCAGTACATTAGTACGTGATTTACAGTGTAGTACATTAGCAAGGATGACTAATTCCGAGTTGCACCTTCCCCAACTCCCCCGAGAATCTTCCAACACCTTGAAGATTAATCACCTGTTGCACCTATAGTTACAGGGGAATTAAATTTCTCTCGACTTCATTAACCGCCAAAGGAGCAATTAAATGTGCATCAGTCATCAAGGAAAGAGTTGGAAAAGCAGAACGAGGAATTTTGCAAACTAAATAAACTAGCTTTAAAGTTTGGCGATCTCTAAAGGTTACAGGTAATCCTGGACTTTATAGCAATGGAGCCCAACATTTCTGTTGCTAAGCGAGACCGTTGTTGAGTGTTCCCCACTTTACGACCATTCTTTCCACCGTCGTTAGGGGAATCCCTGCAGTTAAATTAGTAACACCGCTGTTAAATGAGTCTGGCTTCTCCATTGACTTTGCTTTGTCAGAAGGTCGCAGAAGGGGATCCCGCGATCCCAGGATGCAGCAACTGCCATAAATATGAGCGTCTGAATTGTGATCACGTGGCCATGGGGGGGAATACTGCAACGGTCGTAAGTGTGAAAAACGGTCATAAGTCACTTTTTCTCAGGGCCTTTGTAACTTCGGTCACTAAAACAAATGGTTGTAAGTCGAGGATTAATTGCACTTCATTCTATTTAATGAATTGTGGAGCTGGCCTTTATGCCCTGTTGAACCCAGGCATAGGCTGTTGGGGAAGAATCTTTGCTGCCTCCATTTTAAACTTGAAGCACAAAGGATTCCTGTAGTCTGCAATTTTTTCTGGGAATACGTCCATACTCCCGCCCCGTTCGAAAGGTCTTCATCCCAAAGTGGATAGTTAAAAAGTCTATGGAGTCTATGGAGAGTGTCAATCAAGCGTTGACACTTGATTGACACTCAGTCTATGGAGAGCGTCTTCCGAGAAAAACCAAGAAAATCCAGTTGCCTCTTGAAAAAGCACCTCTGGCACAGCGGAGGACACAGATAAAGCCTCCAGGTGGCCTCAACGACTCTCTAAAAGGATGCAAATCAGTGGTGGGATTCAGCCGGTTCGGGCCAGTTCGGGCGAACCGGTAGTTAAATGGCTGGCTGGCCCCACCTCTTCCAGGAGTCCCCACACGCCCCATTTTGGCTCCCAGGTAAGGGCAGGGAGGCCTCCTAGGCCCAAAACAGGGGGTGGAGCAGCAGAGTGCCCCCCTCCACGGCCCATTTTCACTCCCAGGCGGCTTCAGAGAGGCCTACTAGGCCCAAAACGGGGCATGGGGGGCAGCGCCTCCCGCCCCCCTGCAGTCCGTTTTTACTCTAGGGGGGTGGAGGAGGCCAAGTGTTGTTTGTCACACCCCCTGGCCACGCCCACCAAGCCACGCCCACAGAACCGGTCGTAAAAAAATTTGAATCCCACCACTGATGCAAATGACCCGCTGTCTGCAAGGAGTATCAATCCTTCCATTCCCCACCATCCCGGCAGAGCTGAAGAAGCTTCTGGGATGAGAAGGGAAACATCTTCAAAAGAAAAAAAAACACAGAAAGTCCAGAAAGTTGCCTCTTGAAATAAAATGGTTGGAACAACCAGGACCAGGATGGCTGAGAACCTCCGTAGATGTTTTATTTAAAAAAAGGAAACCAATAAGTGTTCATTCATAAAAGAAATCCCTTCAATTAGTATTTCTGAAGGACGCTTAGAGCAGCTTCGAGGTGACCCAGCCTCCTAAGGCTTCTTCTCTTTTCACGCTTTTTTCCCTTGTCTCTTTCTAAATCGGTATTTCGCATTCTGCCCGTGTCTCCGTCTTGAGAGGGAGGGCAGAAGTCCCGAAAATAAATGACTTTGAGGTCTCGCGTTTCAGTGTTCGCTATTCCATTCGCCCGGCAGGGACATCTGCAGGAAAAGCAGGGACCCGTAAGGTCATCGCAACAACAGACAACGACAATTCCGTCGTTGCGAAGCCGACGCTTGGAGGTCACAGGAGCGATTTTAGTGTTTCTGTCTTCTCCCAGATCGAGGGGGGGTTGGGTCTTCCCAGCCGCAATGTGCAAAACCCTCTCCGGACGCTAACAAATCGAGACCACCCCCGAGTCGTGAAAACCGATCGTGCAAATTAAAAGATTTTTTAACAAAAGCAGAATTAAAAGGCGCCACGAAACACTTGGTCCTGCGTTTAGCGGCCAACTAGAGGCGGCGTGGGGAGGAATTCTAATTAGCGGCCTAGAAAAGGAGGATGAATAGGCTGTCTCCTACGAATAAAATTGATTCCCAAGCAGCCGCGTTGTTTAAATCAACTGATGTTGTCCCCCATTCGTGGAATTAAATTTACATACTGCAAAGCTTTAACAAATGTCTGGTTTCGCCGTCCCCAAGCCATTCGCTTTAAAAGGCGCGACATAAAAATATTAATATTTAATACATTAAAATGCATCTTCAACCGGTTTGCTTCGCTGCCTTAATTCGGGGTTTTTTATCTTCCTGTCCAATAAACGAGACTGAATTGATAGCCAGATTCGAGTTCAAGAAAGCTCACTTCGAGTTCAGTGTTTGAGGGGCTGCCACAAAGAAGAGGGGGGTCAAATTATTCTCCAAAGGACCCGAAGGCAGGACAAGAAGCAGCGGATGGAAACTAATCAAGGAGAGAAACAACGTAGAAATAAGGAGAAATTTCCTGACAGTGAGGACAATTAACCAGTGGAACAGCCTGCCACCAGAAGTTGTGGGTGCTTCATCATTGGAGGTTATTAAGAAGAGACTAGGACAGCCACTTGTCTGAAATGGGTCTAGGGTCTCGTGCTTGAATAGGGGGCTGGATCAGAAGGCCTCCAAGGTTGCTTTCAGCTCTGTTATTCTGCTAACCTCTTCTCTTTTTTTTTTTTTTTTAATTTGATTTATATGCCGTCCTTCTCCGGAGACTCAGGGCGGCTTACAATGCGTTAAGCAATAGCCTTCATACTTTTGTATATTTTTATACAAAGTCAGTTTATTGCCCCCACAAACTGGGTCCTCATTTCACCTACCTTAGAAAGGATGGAAGGCTGAGTCAACCTTGAGCCTGGTGAGATTTGAACTTGCAGTAATTGCAGGCAGCTGTGTTAATAACAGTGCTTTAGTCCATTGTACTACAGGCTCTAAAGCACTGAAGGCAGGACAAGAAATAATGGTTGGAAACTGATCAAAGAGAGAAGCAATCTGGAATTAAGGATAAATTTTCTAACAGTGAGGACAATTAACCGGCGGAACAGCTTGCCACCAGAGGTTATTTTTAAGAAGAGACTGGACAGCCATTTATTTGAAATAGTATAGATTTTCCTGCTTGAGCAGGGGGCTGGACTAGAAGACCTCCAAGGTCCCTTCCAGCTCTATTCTATTTGTGAAAGCATTTCTGAATCATGGTCATGGTGGCTTTTTTAATAATAATAATAATAATAATAATAATAATAATAATGATGATGATGATGATGATGATGATGATGATGATGATGATGATGATGATGATGATGAAAGTTTTCTAAAGCCAACATGTGAGGGAAGATAAGAGACAGGAAAGTGACTCACCAGTCTTTCGATGTCCTTATGCAACATACACAGCTCTATCTGAATTGCATCCCGTTTGCTAGAGATGGAAAATCTAAATATCTCAGACGATATTTAGTCAGGGGAATTTGCACGCAAACCTATCACCGTTTAAAAATCATTTAAACCCAGGATATCACTTCTTGCAGGAGAATGCGAGCTACTTGCGAGGTGCAGCAGGATAAAAAGAAACGGCCACAATCACACAGCAAAAGATATTAATTCAGCTAGGTAGCCCTCGACTTACGACCGCAATTGAGCCTCAGATTTCTGTTGCTAAGCAAGGCAGTTGCTAAGTGAACCGTGCCCAATTTTATGACCTTTTGGCCATGATTCTTAAGAGAATCACTACAGTTCTTAAGTGAATCAAGAATGTCAACTCGCAAAGCATCCCTGGCCTGCTCTCGAGTTGCCATAGGCCAGGGGGGATGGGAAACCAGCACAGCAGCCAAAGACAGATGGACATTCCATGCTTCTCTCTCTCAAGGCTGTATCCCAGGATTACCCACAGCAGCCGGAGGGGAGTGACCATTGGGAATGTGATTGATGACATACCCTGGGGGGAGGGGGGAAACCGGATCATAATTGGGGTGGAAATTACATAAGGTCAGAGCTGGCTTCACATGGGAACCTGCAGACATGAAGCCCCTAATAAATAACTGGATTTCTTTTGAAGCTTGGCTCGAGGCTCATGATTTAATTAGGGCATCCGCGGGAACCCTGACAGCGGCGGTCGTTAAGCGAATCTGCCTTCTTCTATTGACTTTGCTTTTTAGAAGCTCCTTAGGGAAAGTTGCAAATGACAATCCAGAACCCTGAGACGCTGCAATATTTGCTGGTTGCCAAACACCTGAGTTGTGATCATGTGACAGATGGGGTGCTGCCACATTCGTAAGTGTGGGAACTCATCATAGGTCACTTTTATCAGTGCCGTCGTAACTTTGAACGGTCATTAAACGAATGGTTGTAAGTCGAGGACTACCTCTATGCTGCTAGGATGAAAAGCGCTCCTTTGAAGTATTCTTGGTAGGTGTTTGGCATGGCACCTATTCAAGCGGACTAGAGATGGTCCTCGGTTTACGACCGCAATTGAGCCCAAAATTTCTGTGGCTGAGACAGGTAAGTGAATTTTGCCCCATTTTATGACCTTTATGGCCACCATTGTTAAGTGAATCGCCGCAGTTGTTAAGTCAGTAACCCGGTTGTTAAGTGAATCTGGTTTCCCCGTTGACTTTGCTTGTCAGAAGGCCGCAAAAGGGGAACATGTGACCCCGGGACACTGTGAACGTCCTAAATACGGACCAGCTGCCAAGCGTCCGAATTTTGATCACATGGTCCTGGGCATGCTACAAAGGTCGTAAGTGTGAAAAACGGCCTTAAGTCACTTTTTTCAATCCCATCGTGACTGTGAACTGCTGTAAATTGAGGACAACCTGTATTTCACAAGTTCAGAGTTCCGGATTAATAAGACGACGCAAAGCCTACACGAAAGGCGACTCACAAAGTGCATTAGCCCTTCTGAAGCACCTCAGTCTCAAACCATTAAAGCAGCCGTGTCATCTGGAGACTGCCCCATCTTTCTGTACATGCGTCTCCATACAGACAACGCTTCCCAACACAATCCTAGGCTGCACTAACAGAGGGATAGAATCAAGATCACGTGAAGGGTTAATGCCACTTTATAACGCCTTGGTAAGGCCAGATTTGGAACACCGCATCCAATTTTGATCGCCACCATATAAAAAAAGACATCGAGACTCTAGAAAGAGTGCAGAGAAGTGCAACAAAGATGATTAAGGGACTGGAAGATAAAACATATGAAGAACGGTTGCAGGAATTGGGTCTGTCTAGTTTAATGAAAAGGATGAGGGGAGACACGATAGCAGTCTTCCAATATTTGAGGGGCTGCCAGAAAGAGGAGGGGGTCAAGCTATTCTCCAAAGCACCTGAAGGGCAGGACCAGAAGCAACGGATGGAAACTGATCAAGGAGAGAAGCAACCTGGAATTAAAGAGGAAATTCCCTGACAGTGAGGACAATTAACCAGTGGAACAACTTGCCTCCAGAAGTTGTGAATGCTCCAACACTGCAAGTTTTAAAAGAAAAGATAGGACAGCCATTTGTCTGGGACGGTATAGGGCCGTGATGGTGAACCTGTGGCATGTGGAGCCATATCTGTGGGCACACGAGCATTGCCCTAGCTTTACTTTACTTTACTTTTATTTGATTTATATACCGCCCTACTCCCGAAGGACTCAGGGCAGTGAACAGCCAACAATAAAATACATACATGCAAAATTTAAAAAGCAGAAATAAAATCGAATTAAATAGTTTGGCCCAGACAGATTAAAAAACCACAATCAATTTAAAACAAATTAAACTTTGAATGTTAAAAATATTTAAAAATATTTTTAAAAATATTTAAAAATGTGCATGCCGACCACCTGATTTTCGGCCCTTCCAGGCCCACCGGAAGTCGGGAAACAGGCTGTATCTGGCCTCTGGAGGGCCTCTGGGAGGTGGAGAAGGCCGTTTTCGCCCTCCCCAAGCTCCAAAAAAGCCTCTGGAGCCTGGGGAGGGCGAAAAACGGGTCTACCAGGCCCACCATGCCATTGGGTGCCAAAAGCGTGGGAGCGTGGGGAGGTCACACATGGGGGGCAGGGTGCATTGAATTATAGGTATTGGCATGAACGCACACGACCCCCCGACCCACCCACCCCGCTTTTGGCACGCAACGGCAAAAAGGTTGGCCATCACTGGTATAGGGTATTCTACCTAAGCAGGGGGCTGGACTAGAAGACCTCCCAGATCTCTTCCAACTCTGTTATTCTATTAAAGCAGCTATTTCAGCATCCAAAAGGACATGGCTGCTTTAATAAGAAACATCTTTCTCAAATACCTTGCACTACCCCTAATGATGATCACGTCAGGTTAAGGAAGGGGAACGAGCAAGGCTCAAACCATCAATGCCCCCTGGAAATTAAATTCATCAATAGAAGGGATTCTCCCAATATTTAATTAAATGCGACCGTTATTACTCAGTGTGTACATCTTCTTTGAATATATTATTGGCAAATGGGAAGGCCACCAATTCTTTTAACTGTCCTTTTGCAACCTGTTTGTTCATGATGATGATATCGGTGTGATCTACACTTACACAATTCTTGAGTTCGTCTGTGCAAAAGGAGATCGAGAGAGAGAGATAAAAACCAATTACCAAAAATAAACACTGATGCATTTCTCTATGTTGACAGGTAGCGCCATTTAGAAAGAAGTCAATACAGGTTAAGGGGGGAAAAAATGGGACAAGGATCCTGACGAATGCAATGAGAAGTTATAATACAGTAAAAAAAAAAAAAGGGGGGGGGGTACTGATTTTTCGTTTCAGTACATTTTTGTTATTTCCAATTTTATCACATTATCATGATCCCGGGCAAGGCGAAACCATTTATGAAAGGTGTTTAGTGGGTATTTCAGAAATATGAAAATGTATAAATTGTTAATGTGGGGAAAAAAAGGGGGGGGGGAAATGAACTCTCCAGTCAGTTTACAAATTATAAGTGCCTTTTTCTCCTTCAGATATGGAGTGCCGCCAAACAGTCTGTCCCTCCACTTATATTTGGTTTAAACAATATTTACAGGTAGTCCTCAATTTACAACCACAACTGAGCCCCAAATCTCCATCGCTAGGCAAGACAGTTATTAAGGGAGGTTTGTCCCATTCTACGACTTTTCTTGCTAAATGGTTAAGCGGATTACTGCAGGATTACTGAGGGCTGTGATAATATTTACAGAGCCCTCGCATCCTGGGCATAAACTGTTTCAACTCCTACCCTCAAAACGACACTATAGAGCACTGCACACCAGAACAACTAGACACAAGGACAGTTTTTTCTCAAATGCCATCACTCTGCTAAACAAATAATTCCCTCAACACTGTCAAACTATTCACTAAGTCTGCACTACTATTCATCTTCTCATCGTTCCTATCGCCCATCTCTTCCCACTTAGGACTGTATGACTGTAACCTTGTTGCTGGTATCCTTAAGATTTATATTGACTGTTTCACTATGACTATCATTAAGTGTTGTACCTTATGATTCTTGATGAATGCATCTTTTCTTTCATGTACTCCGAGAGGCGTATGCACCAAGACAAATTCCTTGTGTGTCCAATCAATTCCTGTTGCTACGTGAGACGATTGTTAAGCGAGTTTCGCCCCAATTTGTGATTTTGTTCTCAGAGTTGTTAAATGAATGTTTGAAGTTCCTAAGTCAGTAACCTGGCTGTGAAGTGAATCTGGCCGTCAAATGGGGGCAACTGTCGCTTAGCAACAGAAATGTTGGGCTCAATTGTGGTCGTAAGTCCGAGGACTACCTGTATTGTAATAAAGGCTGAAGACCATGAGATTTCTCCTCAGATGTCGTAAATCAGGGAGAAGGAAGCTAGTTTGTGGACTCGCCAATCATGACTTACTGCAATTTTTTATTGCTTCCTACTCTTCCATTGTCTCATTATTTATATACTGTAAAAACATGCAGAAGTCCTTTATAGTATTAGGAAACATTCTGTTGCCTCAGCAAGAAGAAATGTGTCCATGCCAAGGGCTACAGGCCAAAAAAACCCTGGGTTGAGCCTGGACCAAACCTAATTTGCTTATTTTAAAATTGCACTTAAATATAATTAAAACATCGACTAAAGAGACATCGGGCTCTTAACAACCACATAAGAGAAAAATGAAATATAGAGATAAATTAAAACACAGTTGGTATAATTACTCTCTGTGTATTTCGTCCTTGCCCTTTTCCGTAATGTTAACGCATTGGCAAAAGCATCTGGAGCTATGCAGGTAGTCCTCGACTTACGACCGTTCGTTTAGTGACTGTTCAAAGTTACAACAGCACTGAAAAAAGTGACTTGTGACCGGTTTTCACAGTTACGACATTTGCAGCATCCCCGTGATCACGTGATCAAAACTCCGACTCATATTTATGACCGCTGCTGTGTCCCAAGGTCACGTGACCCCCTTTTGCGACCTTCTGGCAAGCAAAGCCAATGGGGGGAAGCCAGATTCACTTAACCACCAGGCTACTAACTTATCAACTGCAGTGATTCAGTTAGCCACTGTGGCAAGAGAGTACATACAATGGGGCAAAAGTTCGTAAAACGGGGCAAAACTCACTTAACAGCAGAAATTGTGGTCCTAAGTTGAGGACTACCTGTATTTCACACCCGACAGAAGGGAAGCGAAGGCCGTGTCACCAACTCGGTCTTAATGCAGCAAAAGAGGCCACATTTGATGGCAAGAATTATTAGGAATTGTTCCTTAAAAGCTTGTGATCTTGTGTTACTCTCTGCTAATGCAGATTCGCATGTTCCTTGGGGATCAGATGCTCTTTCCAACAATTATAGGTGTTTTAAATTAGCGAGCTGTTGTTTGCACACAGAGTGCAAATGAGACCTTAAATTGCCTTCCAAGTTTCATTTGGAGGTTACTGGCTAAGGTAATGTCCCTATTTGGATTACACAGAATTATTATAAGATAAGATAACCTTTATTGTCCTTTTTTTACTGTGAGCATACTGGCACACATTAAAAATGAAATTCTGTTGCCTTCTCTCAAAAATATATATCTACCCATATAGATACATAACGCACATATAAACATGCTATATACCTACAGACAGACAGATAAGAGATACATGCCGATAGATGATAGATAGACAGATGACAGAGATAGATAGAGATAGACAGACAGACAGACATGGATGGAGAGAGTGAGACAGACAGAGATACCTACCTACCTACACACACACACACAAATATTAATCAATGTCCATTTTGAATATATAGTTCAGTGATGGCTAACCTTTTTGCCGTCGCGTGCCAAAAGCGAGGGGGATGCGCGTGCTCGTGCCCACCCCCATAATTCAATGCGCACCACCACCATCCCGTGCATGCGCACGTGTCCCCCCCCCGGGCTCCCTCCCCTTTTGGCACACGATGGCCCAGTGGGCCCGGTAGGCCCGTTTTTCAATCAGCCCAGGCTTCAGAGCCTTTCTTGGAGTCTGGGGAGGGCAAAAATGGCCTTCCACACCCTCCCGGAGGCCCTCCAGAGGCCGGAAACAGCCCGTTTGCCTATTTCCGGTGGGCCCAGAAGCCCGAAAATCAGGTGGCACAAACTGGAGCTGAGCTAGGGCAACGCTCGCATGCCCACCGATGTGGTTCCACGTGCCACCTGATTCGGGTGCCATAGGTTCCATGTGCCATAGGTTCCATAGGTTCCACATGCCACAGGTTTCGCCATCACAGATATTTATTTATTTATTGGTTTGATTTATATGCCGCCCTTCTCCGGAGACTCAGGGCGGCTTACAATGCGTTAAGCAATAGCCTTCATACTTTTGTAAATACCTGCTTAGTAGGGCTTTCGGGCCCCCCCCCCAAGCGGTGTTCTTTTTTTATACAAAGTCAGCTTATTGCCCCCACAATCCGGGTCCTCATTTTACCTACCTCGGAAGGATGGAAGGCTGAGTCAACCTTGAGCCTGGTGAGATTTGAACTCGCAGTAATTGCAGGCAGCTAAATACTACTTTAATAGTAGTTTAGTCCACTGCACCACCAGGCTCTTCATATTGACACACACCAACGGTCCTTATCAAATTTATTAAGTAACAAGAATAAACAAGACCGGCAAAGGCAGAGAATAGATGGGGGTGGGGCCAGTCAGAGGTGGCATTTGCCGGTTCTCCGAACTACTCAAAATTTCCGCTGCCGGTTCTCCAGAACCTGTCAGAACCTGCTGGATTTCACCCCTGGCTCCAGGGCTGACATCTACAACTTGGCAAAGCCACTCAATGGCCCCCCTCGCAACCCCGCAAAGGCCTCTCCGGGATCCAAATGACGACAACTCTGAACAGGCCAGCTGCGTCTTTGGTGAGCACAAAAGCTTTTGCTCTCCAAGTCCGGCTGAAGGATTGCAGCAGAGATGGCCTGGGCCGACCTCACTGCTAGTCCAGAAAAGAATGCAATCGTTCGGCAGTGACAGGACTCAACGTTTGCCAAAGGGCGGGGGGAATAATAATAACACATCTGTATTTCAATAGAGGAAAGAGAATATGTGCAGCTCGGGGTTGAACTGTGGGGTCTTTGGTGCTCTCTGAACTTGGGGGAGGGTTCTGCAGGCATTTCACGACCCAACTAGGTAACCTCATCAGTGCTAGAAGGGAGTGGGCTTTGCAGAGAGGAGGAGGAGGAGGAGGAGGAAGAGGAGGAGGAATAATGTGGGGTCCTTGGTGCTATTTTAACTATGGTTTTCCTGCAGACGTTTCATGACCCAACTAGATAATATCATCAGTGCTAGAAGGTAGTGGGCTTTGTGGGAGGAGGAGGAGGAGGACGAGGAGGACGAGGAGGAGGAGAAGGAGGTAGACTGTGGGGTCCTTAGTGCTCTTGGAGTTTGGTTGATTTCTTGCAGACGACTCATTGCCCAACTAGGCAACATCATCAGTGCTAAAAGGGAGTGAGGTTTGCAGAGGAGGAGGAGGATTGTGGGATCCTTGGTGCCGAGTTTGATTTCTTGCAGACCTCTCATTACCCAACTAGGTAACACCAGCAGTGCCAGAAGGGAGTGGGGTTTGCTCTCTTTCGACCTACAAGTGCTTGCCCTGTCAAGTGTTGCTGGGAATGTTCTCGCGGGCTCCTTGATTTGGCTGTTGTTTACTTCCCGATTGTGGTGCTAATCTTGTGGTGCTCTATCTTGGTGCTAATCTCCGCTTAGCTGGGTGTTGGTGGCATTTTGGTCTTTGTGTTTCCTCTTCCAGCTTTTGAATGGTATGTGGATCCAGGAAACCTCCCTCCCCCCCCCAGGGCAGAGAGCATCGAGGTCCGCACCCATCGGCCTTTGCCTCCTCCTCCTCCTTCAAGGAAAACTCTCTCCTTGTTGTTTGGCAACCTCCAAGGCGCTCAGCGTCTTGGGAACCTCGGGGGATCCCAACCGCGGGCACAAAACGGGCCCTGGGTGAGAGAGCGGAATCGAGACCGGCACTCAGGAAGTTCTGCGGTTGGGTATCGCCTGAGCCTCATCCACCACGGCTGGCACGAGGCATCTGCCAGCACTAGCACCAATTACAGATGTTACGCCAAAAAAAAAAAAAGATTTTCTGCCCAAAAGGACTCGAGCCCTCCAAAAAGGTCACATGTTGGAGGAAAAAAATTATGGAACGTCAAAAGGCCGCTCGCTTTCACGATTTGGAAAAGAGCCGCGGCAATTTCCCACTCTCTGTTTTTAAAAAAAGGAGCAAAGGGAAGCCATGTTTTTAATGGTTTCTTAGCTACATGATCAAATGCGCTTTAAATATCAGATGGCGCATAAGATTTGGGGGAGAAGGTTGGCTTCTTTCTTTCTCTTTTTCTTCTTTCTTCCCTTTCTCCTTCTTCTTAGTCTCCCTTCCTTCCTCTCCTCCTTCCTTCTTTCTTTCCCTTATATTTCTCTCCTTTTTCCTTCCCTTGTTCCTTCCCTTCCATCCTACCTCCTTTTCTTCTTCCTTTTTCTCCCTTCCCTCCTTTCCCTTTCTTTTCCTTCCTTCCTCCCCTTCTTTTTCTTTTTTCCTTCCTTCCTTCCTCTATCCTTCCCTTCCTCCCTCCTTTCCCTTTCTTTTTCTTTTTCTTTCCTTTCCTTCTTTCCTTCCTTCCTCTCACTCCCCCACTGTAACTGCATGCATTCATGCCCTTCCTTCCTTCCCTTTTCCTTTTTTCTTTCTTTCCTTCCTTCCTTCCATTCATCTCCTTTCCCTTCCTTTCTTTCTTTTCCTTCCTTCCTTTCTTTCTTTCCCTTCCTTCCCTTCCTCCCTCCTTTCTCTTCCTTTCTTTCTTTTCCTTCCTTTCTTTCTCCCTTTTTCCTTCCTTCTTTCTTTCCTTCCTTCCCCTCACTCCCCCAGTGTAACTGCATACGTTCATGCCCTTCCTTCCTTTCCCCTTTTTCCTTTTTCTTTCTTTCCTTCCTTCCTTCCATTCATCCCTCCTTCCTCGTCTTTCTTTCTCCCCTTTTTCTTTTCTTTCTTTCTTTCCCTTCCTTCCCTTCCTTTTTCCCAAAAAGCAATGCTATACAATTGTTTCTCACATGCTGGCAAAGGATTTAATAGATTGCAGTAACTTTTATCCTCTTTTGCCCTGATCTCCTAATAGCTGGAAGGAAAAGAAGGCCAGGAGTCAGTTTTGGGTCATTTCCCCCCCCTCCTCCTCCTCCTCCTCCTCCCCATCTAAAAGACGCAGCAGTAGTTTTCGAGCTTCCTCATTAAAAAAAATAATAATAAAATGGCTGCATGACAAACTTTAATGGGCCTTGCACAACTCACACAGACATCTACAAAGTTTTGCATGTTTGAATCATGTCTCAATTATTAGTAGCAGATGCTACAATTACTCTGCACTACTGAGCCTAGCTTTATTTTTTAAAAAAAAAATAAATAAATTTTACGTATAACACTCAACCTTTGCAAGGGGTGGGTAATGATCGTCTGCGACTGTTTCCATTAATTTAATGAAAGGGTGTTTTTTTTCCCCCTTCCCTTTTAAAAACCACATTAAAAGGGCACGTTGCTAAATCAAATTATTGGCCTCTGGCTCGCAGGTTCTCTTCCTCTGCAGAGAGAAAAGACACGCAGCTCGAGCGACATAGCAGGAGCTCTTCTTTATTTACTGGGAAATAAACCCTTGTCCAAAACCGGAGGGGTTTTAATCGCTTAAGTGTTGCTGGATTGCAGCCCGAAGGCATTGGGCCCAGATTTACAATGTGTGTTTTGTAAGCATCCCTGACACAGAAGTAACAAGCCCAGTCATCCAACATGTGACTCCACTTCTCTCCAGTCTCAAGTTGTCCTGAGATATGACGGACGGGCTAAATTAAAGCTTGGAAAAACGACAGGGGAAAGAAAAGGAGGATTCTCTTCATTCAAGAGACTTTTTTTTGTCACACGAAATGACGTATATAGAAGCACGAGAGGCTCAGTTCCTTTCTTAATACGTTTATCCATGTAGATAAATCAGTGTTGTTGTTGTTTTCAAAGTTGGCAACGTGAAGAAGTGTGGACTTCTCGAATTGTTCTAATTAAAGCCTCTAGTGATAAAATAAAGAGCCGTGGTGATAGCGGACAACCTGGCCTGGTGCCTTTTTGGATTAAAAAATTCTTTGTCGTTTCCCCATTTATCACCACTCTGGCTTCTTGTCTGCAGTAGATTGTTTTAAACATCTTTATAAATTTTCCCCCCAAATCCATATATTTTAATTGTTCTAATGTGAAGTCCCATTTAACGTTGTCGAATGCTTTTTGTGCGTCGATAAATATCAACGCCATCTGTTTTTCATTGTGGACTTCATAATATTCTATCGTATCCAAGATAATCCTAATGTTGTTCCTTATATGCCTTCTGGGCATATAGACTGTTCAAAGCTACAACTGCATCACAAAAAGCGACAAAAGATGACCGTTTCTCACATTTACGATCAAAATTCAGACGCTGGGCAACCGATTCCTATTCGTGACGGGTCGCAGCATCCCCGGGGTTCCAAAATCCCTTTTTGCGACCGTCCGACAAGCGGAGTCAAATGGGGAAAGCCAGGTTCACCTTTACAACCGCATTATTAACTTAACGACCGCGGCACTCCGCTTAGCCGCGGTGGCAAGAAAAAGTCGTAAAGCAGGATAAAGCTCACTTAACAACCGCATCGCTTAGCGGCTTAAAGTTTGGGCTCGGTTTTGGTCCGAGGTCAAAAAGACTTCCTGCATTTTAGGGAGTGAAGCTGGGCCTGTTTTCAGCAACCCTGGGTGTGCAACGCACACACGAAGAAATTGCACTGTCACAGCCAGCCTCTTGCCTTTTTTAAACCATCCCCTGTGAAGTTTTTTGCTGAGTTTTATCCCTACAACCGCAGCCAGTCTCCTCAAAATAGCTGAAACCTTTTTTCTTTAATTACCTTCCTAAGTGGATTGAACGGCAAACAAAATACAACCACAAGAACCAATTGATGTCTCGGCCGGTTCAGAAATATTTATTTCAGCTGGACGTGCGATAAAAGCAAGGAAATATCGGAGCAGGATTCACATCTTAACACAGAAAATTCTCGAATGATTAGAAAGAGAAAACCGGAGACTTTTCTTTGGGGGGAGAGGGGGGTTAATAATGGAAAAAGACTGGGGGGGGGCAAAAAAATGGGATGTTAAGTATGTTGACTAGGCACAGAAATGGAAGGACAATTTCGATCCCCAGCATGGACGAACGGCTGAAAAAATTGATGGGAGTTAGCAGAGACGGCTAAACGGTCTGCCTTGACCAAAGGAAAAAATGCAAATATTTTTATTTCTACTTGAAAACTGCTTCTGGACATTTGTGCTCGAGGTGGGGAAAAAAATGAAACTTTGACTTTGGGTTTTACCGATTTAGATAGATTTGTTGTTATAGAAATGGCTAGTTTTAAACTATTATGGAAAAGGTAAAAAGTTGAGGTGTGATGTCAAGGCCTTATTCTACTGCACCAAAGGGAGTCGGAAGTCAATGCCTTTTCTTTCTTTTTTCCCCCTTCTTTTCCACACTTCTCCCTTCCCTTTTTCCTTTCCCTATTTTTTCTATTTGATTTTGTATTTTCTTTGTACGCTACATTACAAACCAATAAACAAATTCTGATTTAGAAATATTTCAGGGCAAAGTGTGAATTTAGATCATCTTGCCAAGTTTTAAAAAAAAAAAAAAAAATTAGGAGGATTTTAAATTCTACCCATTTTTTCTGCTTAGGTGTGAGTCAGACTTCAGCAGCAGGCAAAATCCTTCTGCCATTGAGAGAACAATACAGGTAATCCTCGACTTACAACCATTTGTTCACCATCACCAATGAGCCCCAAATGTGTTGCTAAGTGAGACAGTTGTTGAGTTATGCCCCATTTTTAAACCTTCCTTGCCACAGTTGTTAACCGAATCACTGCATACGGTTAGTCATACGGTTCTTAAGTGAAAACCCTTGACTTTGCTTGTCAGAAGGTCGCAAAAAGTGATCGCCTGACCTCAGGGCACCGCGACCGTCATAAATATGAACGGGTTGCCAAGCAGATTCTGTATTTTGATCATGTGACCACAGGGATTCTGCGACAGTCATGTGAAAAAAATGGCTGTGTCACTTTTTTCAGTGCTGTTGCAATTCTGAACGGTCACTAAATGGAACAGCTGTAAGTTGAGGACTACCTGGATTTAAGTACGAAGAGACACAACACCTTCATCAATGTCATTGGCCACCACTCCTATTAAAGGCAGCGTTTCCCAATCTTGTTGGCTGGGAAATTATGCCAGTTGGGGGATGCTGGGAGTTAAACTCAATACACATGCTGGATAGGGAATTATGGGAGTTGAAATCCATAAAGAGTGGCCTGGGACTTCTGGGAATTGAAGTCCACATATCTTTAAAATTGCTAAGATTCAGAAATATTGCCCTAATTTGTATCCTTTTCATACTTGGATCCTAGCAGACCACAGGACTCCCAACAAATTCAAGTTTAAAAGGTTCAGCAGGACTTTCCATGTCATGCCAAGACACAATAAAATGATGTTATCTCTCTGAGAGTACAGATAAGGCACTTAACGTATCTCCTAAAACTTTCAGGAACATAATAATCTTCCGGAACACTGTTATCTTACATAATAAAACCAAAACAATCCAGGTGAAGCTTATCAGGACTCCAAGGAAACACCTGTAATCAAATATAGAATACTACCATCAAAACACCTACTCTGTTTCCCCGAAAATAGGACCCAACTGGAAAATAAGCCCTAGCATGATTTTTCAGGATGCTAGTAATACAAGCCCTACCCTAAAAATAAGCCCCAGTTAAGATCGTCAGCAGACGGAGGCGTTTAGTACTGTATTTCCCCCCCAAAATAAGACCTAACCGGAAAATAAGCCCTAATGCGTTTTTTGGGGCAAAAATTAATATAAGACCCAGTCTTATTTTGGGGGAAACACGGTTATTTATTAATCATTAGTACAGATAGTCCTCAACTTACAACAGTTCACTTGGTGATCATTCAAAGTTATGACGGCACTGGGAAAAAGTGACTTATGAACTTAAGACAGTTGCAGCATTCCCACAGTCACGTGATCAAAATTTGGGCGCTTGGCAACTGACTCACATTTATGACGGTTGCAATGTCCCGGAGTCAAGTGATCACTATTTGTGACCCTCTGACAAGCAAAATCAATGGGGGAAGCCAGATTCACTTAACAAGCATGTTACTAACTTAAGAACTGCAGTGATTCGCTTAACAACCGTGGCAAGAAAGGTCATCAAATGGGGCAAAACTCACTTAACCAGTGTCTCGCTTAGCAACAGAAATGTTGGACCGTAAGTCAAGAACTATTGGTATTGGTCATGAAGTTAGAAATCTCCCTCCCGTTCTACCAACGTTAACCTTCATTCTTGTAAGGTTGCCATCAAACTAAAATTACTTCCAAAACCAAAGTCAACTCACCAAGAGCCAAAACAGAATAACAGAATAGAATAACAGAGTTGGAAGGTCCTTAGAGGTCTTCTAGTCCAATCCAACAGTGGCATTCACTTACCTTCGCTATCGCTTCGCAAATGTGAGCGTGCTCAGGGCCTTCTGTGCATGCGTAGAGCGTCAAAAACGGGATGTGATTACATCTGGGCGGGTGGGCGGAGCCTCCCGCCACCGCTACCGGTTCGCACAAACATGGTAGAACCGGCTGAATACCACCACTGGTTCAACCCCTGTTCAGGCAGGAAACCCTGTACCACTGATGGCTAACCTTTTTGCCATCACTTGCCAAAAGCTGGGGGAGTGCGGAGTGGTCGCACGCATGCATGCCCACACCCATAATTCTACGCGCCCTGCTCCCCCCCCCCACGCATGCATCCCATGCTCCCTCCGCTTTTGGCATGTGATGGCACGGTGGGCCTGGTAGGCCTGTTTTTTTGCCCTCCCCAGACTCCAGAGGCTTTCTAGGAGCCTGGGGAGGGCAAAAACAGCCTTCCCCACCTCCCCGGAGGTCCTCCGGAGGCCGGAAACAGCCCGTTTGCCAACTTCCATTGGGCCCAGAAGGTCCAAAAATCAGCTGGCCAGCCTGCGCATGAGTGCTGGAGCTGAGTTGCCATATTAGTGGCAACACTCGCGTGCCCACCAATATGGCTCTGTGTGCAACCTATGACACGCGTGCCATAGGTTCACCATCACAGCCCTATATCATTTCAGACAAATAGATGTCCAATCTCTTCTTGAAAACCTCCAATGAACGGACCACCCACAGCTTCTGGTGGCAAGCTGTTCCACTGATTAATTGTCCTAATGTCAGGAAGTTTCTCCTTAGTTTCAAGTTGCTTCTCTCCTTGACTGGTTTCCATCTGTTGTTTCTTGTCCTGCCTTTTGGTGCTTTAGAAAATAAGTTGACCCCCTCTTCTTTGGGGCAGCCCCTCAAATATTGGAGTACGACTATCATCTCATTCCTAGTTCTTCTTTTCATTAAACTAGACATACCTAATTCCAAGAAACGTTCGGTAGATCTTTTAGCCTCCAGTCCACTAATCATCTTTGTTGTTTTTCTTTTTATTCTTTCTAGAATCTCAACCTCTTTTGGAAATCACTCTGAGTCAGCTGCCACTAAGCCTAGCAATTAACTATTGCAAAATCACTTGTCTCTTCTATGCCTACACAGTGAATGACAGTTTGGGAATCTAATGTTTACCTGCATGTATATAATGCACGTCCAAATAAGCAGTCCTACAAATGCCAATGATCCTGAACCCTAAAGATTTTTTTTAATCCCCTTCTTCCTTTGAAAAAGGAAAGACAAAGGCACCAACTTCTGACTCTCTTTAGCACCGTAGAAGATGACCTTAGAACCACAGCTTTTTGTTTTTACCCAACAGTATGTACAAGCCATTTCTATAATAAAAACAAAATCAAAGTTTTGTGGTTTTTTTCCCGTTGCAAGCACAAATTCCGGAAGCAATTTCAGAGGAGAAACAAAGTTAGATATATTATCTTCTCTGGATATAAGAATCCATTTGACCACCTCTGCTGTGAGTAGTAATATATGCTTCTGTTAACTCATTAATCTTTATCATAATTGATATTAAGAAAATCCTCCATTTTATTTCATACTTTTTTGACCAAAGGGGAGAAAAAACTTTTTAAAAGTTTTGATATTTAAAAGTACTCAAGTAATATATAGGTAAGGTAAAGGTTCCTCTCGCACGTATGTGTCAGTCGTTCCCGACTCTCGGGGGCGGTGCTCATCTCCGTTTCAAAGCCAAAGAGCCAGCGCTGTCCGAAGACGTCTCCGTGGTCATGTGGCTGGCATGACTCAACACCAAAGGCGCACGGAACGCTGTTCCCGTCCCACCAAAGGTGGTCCCTATTTTTCTACTTGCATTTTTTACCTGCTTTTGAACTGCTAGGTTGGCAGAAGCTGGGACATGTCACGGGAGCTCACCCCGTTCCGCGGCACTAGGGACTCGAACTGCCAAACTGCCAAACTTTCAATCGACAAGCTCAGCGTCTTAGCCACTGAGCCACCATGTCTCTTCAAGTGTTATATATAAAGGAGGGGAAATAACCCTTCGTTTTAAACCCAGAGTCTATTCCTTCATGCTGGAGAGAAAAATTTTTTTTAAAAAAACAAAATAGTCTGGCCAGACAGTCCATAGACCTCTGCAGCTTCACCTGGAATGCACCCATAAAAGTCCAGACAAAGGGAAGACAATAGTGGTTTTTCTTTCGTGGCAGAACAATGAGACTTTGAGACGAAAGAATAAATAAGAATTGTGCCAATCTGCCAATTGGACTCCACAGCCCCAAAATGATGCTGGCTTTTAACTCCACGATTCTGCAGCCAACTTCGGAATGAAGGTTTAAGTAGGCCATAAGGAAGCAGCTTGTCCTGCCAACGTTTTTCCCCTTTGCAAAAACAACCTGCTTAACTAACTCAGAGAGGATTAAATTTAAGATCCAGCCAGACGGGTTTTCAAGCTCAAAGTGTCTCAAGCATCATACACACAGAGATGGCTTTTTCGAAAGGCAACCGGACGTCCTTGGGTTTTCCCTTGAAGACGTTTCGCTTCTCGCCCAGGAAGCTTCATTGGTTCATCGGCCAGAACCGATGAAGATTCCTGGATGAGAAGTGAAACGTCTTCAAGGAAAAAACCCAAGGAAGTCTGGTTGCCTTTCGAAAAAGCAACTTTTGGGACCACTGTGATCTGGATGACGGAGAATCTCCACAGACATCACACAGAGACTTTCAGTCAAGGGCCGTGACACTGAAGAGGTTCCTGTACAGAGAGAGGGAAAGGTTTCTGGAGAGCAAAAAAAAAAGGGAAGAAAACCATGCGCCCTTTGGAAATGTAACATCATTAAATTTAGAGGTGGGGGGGGGAGACTGCAAAAAGGAGATGCTTGCAAAACTGAACCATTTCATTTGCACCACTCCGTGGGGAGTATTTTGCATTAATCAGAACAGTCATAATTATTTTTATTACTGGGCAGATATATATAATACCTTTTTCAAAAAGATATGTAGGATAATATAATTTAGGAAATTGCCCTTCCCTTTTCTTGCAGACCTTTCATAACCAAAACAGTTTAGTTTATTTAGTTTAGTTTATTTGATTTGTATACCGCCCTACTCCCAAAGGACTCAGGGCGGTGAACAGCCAACAATAAAATACATAAATACACAAAATTTAAAAACCCGATAAAATCAAATTAAATTATTTGGCCCAGACAAATTAAAATACCCCAATAATTTAAAAACAGATTAAAATTTACATATTTAAAAAGGGAAGAGATTAGGCCAAGCCCAAAACAGGTATCATCTTCAGTGCTAGGAGGGCAGGGAGGAGGACGAGGACTATGGAGTCCATGATGCTCTCTGAGCTTGACTTCTTTGCAGATGTTTCATGACCCAACTAGGGAACATAATCAGTGCTAGAAGGGAATGGGGTTTGCAGAGGGGGGGGGAGAAGGAGGTGGTGGTGGTATGGAGTCAGCGATGCTCTCTGAGCTTGGCTGTTTTCTTGCAGATGTTTCATGACCCAACTAGGTAACATCATCAGTGCTAGGTGGGAGGGAGGACCTGCAGAGTTTAACACCAAGATTAACACTTGATCAGTAGCCCAGTCAAGGAACTGCCAGATCAGACAAATAAACTAAAGTGCAAGGGTTGCTCCCTGTTCATATACATGCAAACCCCCCTCTCTTCTAGCACTGGTGATATTACCTAGTTTGGTTAATGAAACGTCTGCAAGAAAACAAGTAAGTTCAGAGAGCACCAAGGACCTTCCATTTCAACCCTGAAATTCACCTTTATTGAAGCCACACTCTAGAATCTCCCAGAAAATATTTATTAGGTTAGTAGGTTAAAGCTTTAGTATGGCAAGATTCTGTCTACTAGGTGTTGTAAGCAAAGAAAGGACTGGACTCAGCTGCATCTCGCTGTGTCTTTAGGCTTGGGACTGAGGCTATCTGCCACTTCTTCTCACTCACATACACAATCAAAAAGCAGAAAATAAAATGTATGGGAAAAGTTAAGCATGCATGCACATCCATCGGGCGCCTGGGGTTTACAATATTTACTCAATTTCGGAAGGCATTTTTAAACAATAAGGAAGTAAACGCCGCAATCAAGTGGACTGGACAGCTGTAACAAATGTAAACAATACAACAACAAACTTTCCAAACTTCCCTACCCATTTGAAAAGCAGAAACAAATGTTGAAACACGAACTAAAACAAAAAAACAAAAAAAAAACAGTATAACTATAATTATAAAAGTTTTAAAAGTTATAAAAGTTATAAAAGTACTTTTATAATTATAAAAGTAAATGTTGTCAAAGCTGGGCCTCTCTTACAAGTGGCAAAACAAAAGAAATCAAAGAGCAATATAACTGCATTAATCGGATATTAACAAGACAATAAAACAGATCTGGGTGGCCTGGAAATCTTTCTCGATGGGGGAGTTGTTCACGGCAACTTTCTACAAACTAAAATGTGGGTTAATGTTTCAGGAATCCCTTCACCGCAGGAGCAAAGTCTGTTTGGATGGGATGGCTCCATAAACAGATGCCTCTCAAAAACAGCTGGAAAATTAAAACTTGCCAAAGTGAGCGCTCTTGTGAATTTGGGAACAATTGTTCACTCGTATCTTTTCACTTTTAAAATATGATTGGGTTTGACATGTTTATGGTTTTATCTTTTTTTTCCCCGTTAAACACTGCCCAGGGTCAAATCTTGTGAGATGGGCAGCCATATAAATTAGATGGGGTGGGTGGATAGAGATTGAGATACAGAGATATCAAACTGGATGGATGGATGGATGGTAGGGAGAGGGAGAGAGAGAGAGAGAGAGAGAGAGAGAGAGAGAGAGAGAGAGAGAGAGATAGACAGATATAGAGAGAGCTGGATGGATGAGAGAGAGAGAGAGAGAGAGAGAGAGAGAGAGAGAGAGATGGATGGATGGATGGATGGATGGATGGATGGATGGATGGATGGATGGATGGATGATAAGAGATAGGTAGGTAGGTAGGTAGAGTTAGATAGATAAATGGAGTCCTCAACTAAGAATTATTTGTTCAGTGACTGTTCGAAGTTACAGCAGCCCTGAAAAAAGTGACTTGCTTCCGGTACTCACACTTACGACCGTCGCAGCATCCCCATGGTCCCATGATTAACATCCCAGCACTTGGCAACTCACATATATTTATGACAGTTGCAATGATTCACTTAACTGTGGCAAAAAAAAAAAAAAAAAGGTCGTAGAATGGGGGAAACTCCCTTTACCAATGTCTCACTTAGCAACATAAATTTGGGACTCAATTGTGGTCGTAACGCGAGGACTACCTACCTGTAATCCAACCATTCTGATGAAGCCACGGCTGATCCCTGGAATCACCTCCCTCTCAGCATCCATCCTTGCAAAACCGACTTTCGGCCTGCAAGGCCTGGAATGTTCCTTTTTCAGGCTGCGATGAGAACCCTATCATTTTCCTTCGCCCTCCTAGTGTTTATCTCCAAAGTAAATGCCACGCGCTTGTTGACTCACCCTGAGTTTTAACCAAGCCAAGAAAATGATGCCCGCTGGATTATTCATCCCCATCCTTCGCCTCAACTCATCTGCCACCACTCCGACAGAGGCAAGGGTGTGAGATCTTCCCCCTGTCATCACCAGCTTAGACTATTATTTTTTTCATTTATTTATTTGTAGGCCTTTTATTATTTTTACGAATAAACCAAGGCGTGGAATGACACATCTCTCTCCTCCTATTTCCTCCACAACAACCCTGTGAATGGGTTGGTTTGAGGGAGGAGGACTGGCCCAATGTCACCCAGCCGGTTTTCGTGCCTAAGACGGGCACTAGAACTCCCAGTCTCCTGGTGATTGGCCCAGTCACTCAGCTGGCTCTCGTGGCTAAAGCGGGACTAGAACTCCCAGTCTCCTGGTGACTGGCCCAAAGTCACCCACCCATCTTTCATGCCTAAGGTGGGACTAGAATTCACAGTCTCCTGGTGATTGGCCCAGTCACCCAGCTTTCTTGCAGAGCTAAGGCAGGACTAGAACTCACCTTGCTGGCTGGGGAATTCTGGGAACTGAAGTCCACAAGTCATAAAGTTGCCAAGTTTAGAGAACCCAGAAAAGCTACCAGCAAAGAGACTTCCAGAAAACTTTCACGTAACACAGAATCAAAAGCCATTCGCCTGATTTTCATTTGTCACCTTGCACATCCTTCACAAAGAGCTCACCTGTACGCCCCTTCCCATCAATTGCCCCTTCTAGTCTCCCTCACCTCACTGAGCCACTCAAACGTTCTGCGAAGCTGAAGGCCTAAAACTCATGGAGGAGGTGCTGCCCAGCCTTCCATCATCCAGCAGCTACAGGTGGGTCCTCAATTTACGACCATAATTGAGCCCACCATTTCTGTTGTTAAGCAAAACATTTACGTGAATTTTGTCTCCTTTTATGACCTTTCTTGCCACAGGGGTTAAGTAAATCACTGCAGTTGTAAAGTCAGTAACACGGTTAAGTGAATCTGGCATCCCCCATTGGCACTGCTGATCAGAAGGTCGCAAAAGGAGATCGCATGGCACTGGGACCGTCATAAATATGAGTCAGTGGCCAAACGGTCCGAATTTTGATGACGTGATCCTGAGGATGCTGCAACGGTCATAAGTGTGAAAAATGGACCTAAATCGGGTTTTTTCAATGCCGTTGTAACTTTAACTAAAGGAACTGTTGTAAGTCAATCCCAATTTCACCTCTTGAACACTGGCCCAGACTGAGGTGCCTTTTTTTTATTATTATTATTATTTTTAAAGACTGCAGTCTGGGCAAGAAGTGCTTTTTGGCAGCCTCTCAACATGTAATCCCAGATCTTCTGGGAGACCAGCCACACAGTAATGTAGCCTAATGAATAGGGGTGCCAACCTCTCTGAGGTTCTTCTTCCAAGCCTCATGTAGTCGGGGGAATGAATTATACGGTACGAGCCACCCTGTCCTGGGCATCTCAGTTGGTCTGGCTGAGGTTGAAGTTGTAAGAATTACTTAGGCAAGGCGAGTGGCATGATGCGTTTGGCCCACTGCCCTCCGTCAATGGCCTTATCCAGAGGTTTTTGCAATGCAGGTAATCAATAAAGGAGAATATTTGTAGCTCGGGGTTGAAATCAGGGGTCCTTGATGTCCTCTGAGCTTGCTTGTTTTCTTGCAGACGTTTCATTACCAAACTAGGTAACATCATCAGTGCTAGTAAAGAGTCTGGTGCAGAGTGCAGAGTTAGTGACAGCAAACTGCACTCATTAGCATGATGATGTTACCTAGTTTGGGTAATGAAACATCTGCATGAAAAAAAGCTCAGAAAGCACCAAGCAGTTCATTTAGTGACCATTCAAAGTTCCAACAGCACTGAAAAAAAATGACTTAGTACAGTTTTTCATGCTTACAACCATTGCAGCATCCCTGTGATCATAATCAAAATCCAGATGTTTGGCACTTGGCATGTATTTATGACTGTTGCAGGATCCCGGGGTCAAATGATCCCTTTTGCAACCGTCTTACAAGAGAAGTCAATGGGGAAGCCAGATTCACTTAACAACCGTGTTACCAACTTAATAACTGCAGCGATTCAGCCACTGTGGCGAGAAAAGTCGTAAAATGGGGAAATTTTCACTTAAAATCTTTCACTTAGCAACAGAAATGTTGGGCTCAAATGTGGTCGTTAAGTCGTGGACTCTCTGTACAGAATTGACCCCTTTAAAGGGAAGATTGAAATTATCCAGATATCCAAGACGGGAAAGAGAATTAGGAGGGACAAGATCCGGTCATCCTTTGCCCAATCCTGGTCTTTTGTCATTATTGGAAAGTCAAGCGTTGCCTTTCTGCAGCATATACATTGGGTAAGAGCTACCCCCAACCTATCATTCTGTAAGAGCCTAAAGCAGAGGTCTTCAAACTTGGCAGCTTTAAGACTTGTGGATTTCAAGTCCCAGAATTCTCCAGCCAGCATAGGTATGCTGGCTGGAGAATTCTGGGACTTGAAGTCCACAAGTCTTAAAGCTGCCAAGTTTGAGGATCCCTGGCCTAAAGACTCGGTTCTGCAAACTGGCCTGGAGACCCCAATGCGAGGTTTGACTCTGGAGCTGGCTGCTAGATAGACAGCAGACTCTATTCTATTATTTTACTTTCGCTTTGTTCCAATTTCCTTTTTCTTTGTTTTTTTATGTTTGTGAACTGCTTAGAATAGGTCGATGGTGAGAGATAGATGGCAAATAAATATAAGAACTCGAGAGATAGACGGAAATGCCAAATCCAGTCTGAACATCTGGCTGACGATGCGCAGAACCATAATTATAAAACCTCTAGCACCATCAAACATCCAGATCTACCTACCCCAGGTCCTTGGTAAAGACTCACTAGGTAAGACAAAAATGCCAAATCCAGCCTGAATTTCTGGCTGACTGTGAGATGATCAATAACAATAACAACAGTAATAATATACAGACATTACCTTAACAGCTCCTAGGTCCTTGTTTAGGACTTGAACTGTTAAGTTTTTACCAGTCCCAGACTGTGAATCAAATAGATTAAATAATAACAACAACATCAATGACATTAAATAATAACAACTCCGTATTTAGACAAAAATGTCAAACCTAATCTGAACATCTTGCTGCCTGTGCAATGATTAATAATGATAATGATAATCATCATCATCATATACAGACGTTACCTCAACAGCTTTTTGGTCCTAGTTTAGGACTTGAACTGTTAAGTTTGTACCAGTCCCAGACTGTGAATCAAATTCAAGATTAAATAATAACAATAATACCAGGTCCTTCCAAAGGACTCGAAAAATGCCAAGCCCAGCCTGAAATAATAATAATAATAATAATAATAATAATAATAATAATAATAATAATAATAATAATAATAATAATAATAATAATAATAATATCATCATCATTGTACATTTTAAGAAGGCCGATACCTAGGACGCTGGCAACAACCCGATCAACCATTAGCACCAGTCAATAGTATTTGTGACATGTTTTTAAACCTTCAGTTGACTGAGTTTCATGTTTAATGAATAAAGTAAATAATAATAATAATAATAACAATAAATCGTATAGTTTAAGAAGATACTTGATTGATACCTAGGACACTGGCAGCAACTTGTATCAACCATTAGCGCCAATCAATGGTATTTGTGATGCGTTTTTGAATGTTCAGTTGACTTGAGTTTCATGTTTAATGAATATAATATATAATAATAGTAATAATAGTAATTAATAATTGCAATAATAATAATAATACTCCTCGAGCTGCTGAGCTATTAACCAGCCTCAAAGGCTGTGAATCTCACCAAAGATTAACCAATAATAATAATATACACAAAGCAAAGAGTGACATTTTCAGCATGGAGAGGGAGAATGTTTTTAAAGATCGATTATTATTATTATTATTATTTACTTTATTCAGTTGTCTGAGTTTCATGCTTAATGAATAAAGTATATAAAATAATGAATATTATTATTCAGTTGTCTTGAGTTTCATGTTTAATGGATAAAGTATATAATAATAATAATAATAATAATAATAATAATAATAATAATAATAATAATAATAATAATAATAATAATAATAATAATAATAATAATAATAATAATAATAATGGCATTCCCTCCCTCCTACCCCGGCTGAGCTGAGTGGGTGTTTTGGTGCTTCTCCTCCTGAACATCTGAAGGAGGCAAAACCAGCCAGTTCCAAAAGATGGGGGGCCAATGGCGGCTTGGGGACCCCGTACCCCAAAAAGAAGGAGTGGGGGGGGCAATGGAGTCTGGAGGGGGGAGGGGAAGCAGCCTCTCTCCCAGGAGGGAGGAATGGGGGGGGGAAGGGCTGGCAACCCCCAAGTCCCACTCTCTCGCCCTAACCCCACCCCTCCCCCACCCACCCCACCCCCCACAAGGCGGCCTCCTCACCCACCGGAAGCGCCCCCCGCAGTGCTGGCACTGGTCGCCCACCCAGCCGGGCTGGCACTCGCACTGGCCGGTGCTGGGTTGGCAGCGTCCTCCGTTGGCGCAGGGCTTCTCGCACGCCTTGCCGTCCGCCGAGGCCGACTCCGCGCCCCACGCCGCCAGCAGGGGCACCAGCAGCAGCAGCAGCCGCCACGGCAAAGCCGGCAGGCCCGACGACGCCCCCCGACGACGCCCCCGCCGGTCCCACCGCTCCATGGCCGGAGCCCGCCGGGCGGCCGAAGGTCGCTCTTCGGATAAAGACGACGGCGAGGAGGAGGAGGAGGAGGAGGACCGGCCGCTTTTTTTTTTTTTTCCCCCCTCACGGCTCACCCGCCGCCTTCAGTCACCGGACCCTCCTGAGGAAAAAGCGACCCGGAGCCGCCGCGCCGCCATCACGCACGCGCGTCCCCTCCCAATGACGTCACGCGTCCCTGGACGAGCGCCCCAAAGGGCGGCGAACGAGCGTCCGTTGGTTTGCGTCGGCACGGAGAGGGCTAGAGCGGCGCCGGCCGCTCTGACCGCGACAGAAAGGCCATGGAGAGGAAGGAGGAGTGTCGGTCTCCCGGCAACGGGCTAAAACGGGGGGCGGGGCGGGGGAGAAGGGGCGGGGCCTCTCTGCCCTCTGGCTTCGCCCACCAGCAGGTGGAAATCCAACTGGTGGATGCAGGATGACAGTTATTCCTCGATTTAGGACCACAATTGAGGCCGAGATTTATGTTGCAAAGTCAAAACGTTTACTAAGGGGGGTTTTGCTCCCGTTTTACGACAGTTGTTAAGTTGCAGTTCTTAAGCAAGTCACATGGTCGTTAACTGAATCCGGCTTCCCTTTTGACTTTGCTTGTCAGAAGGTCACAAAAGGGGATCACGTCACACACACACACACACACATACACACACACACACACAGGGACAGTGCGACGGTCATAAATACGAGCCGGTTGCCGAGCGTCTGAATTTGGATCATGTGACCACGGGGGAGGCTGCAACGGTGTGGAAAACATAACATAACTCACCTGAACGGCCACTAAACGGACTGTTGTAAGTCGAGGACTACCTGTACTAATGATTCAGTTCCAACTCTACAGATGGTTTGGAGCACCCCGTGGCCTATCACTTACTTCTGGTTTTCGGCAAAAGCGCCCCCATTGAGAACCGTGCATTCACTTAACGACTGTCACCAAAAAAAAGATTGCAAAACAGAGAACAGTTACAAGACATGGCCATAATGGATAGGCTCCATTATGGCCGTATATCGAGGATTCCCTGTATCACATGAACTATTGTGCCAGAACTCTCATGATTATAAAGTATAATAATAAGAGGACAAGATGTCCTGTAGCCAGATGGCCTACATAGGTGTTTACACAATTTTAATTATAATTCTTTTTTCAAGGCAAATTCCTTCCTGCTCCATAGCATTGAGCCGTATCAAATCGCAGATGATTGAGGCATCAATCTTCTATAAAACGCCAAGAGGGACGTGGGATACAAATGTGTGAAGTAGCTCAAAAGTGTCTGCAGTGGAAGATAATTATGCAAAGTTTCTGCAAAACATTCAGTGACATTCAGGTACAAAACTTAGTAGCCATACTAAGAGCCCATAGACTTATATACCGCTTCATAGTACTTTTACAGCTCTTTCTACGCAGTTTATAGAGTCAGCCTCTTGCCCCCAACAATATAGTTCGCGTTTTACCGACCTTGGAAGGATGGAGCCTTGGTGGCGCAGCGGACTGCTGTTAAAGTAGCACTTAGCTGCCAGCTGCCTGCAATTACTGCGAGTTCAATTCTCACCAGGCTCAAGGTTGAAGCCTATTGCTTAATGCATTGTAAGCCGCCCTGAATCTCCGGAGAAGGGTGGCATATAAATCGAACTAATAAATAAATAAATAAATAGAAACCTTGCGCCGGTCAGGATCGAACTGCTGGCAGTCGGCAGAATTAGCCTGCAATATTGCATTCTAACCACTGAGCCACCAGGTAGGAGAACAAGAAAGGGAATTAAGAGAGGAAGGAAGGAAGGAAAGGAAAAGAAAGGGAAGGGAAGGAAGGAAGGAAGGAAGGAAGAGCAAAAGCACTTATATACTGCTTCATAGCCCTCTCTTAAGTGGTTTCCAGTCAGTCTATGGCCCCCAAAAATCTGGGTCCTCGTTTTACCAACCTTGGAAGGCTGAGTCCACCTTGAGCCAGTCAGGATCGAACTGTTGGCAGTTGGCAGAATTAGCCTGCAATATTGCATTCTAACCACTGCACCCCAGGAAGGAGAATGAAGGGAAGAGAGGAAGGAAAGGAAGGGGTAGACTGCTTCACAGCCCTCTCTAAGCGGTTTCCAGTCAGCATCTTGCCCCTAACAATCTGGGTTCTCACTTTACCAATCTCAGAAGGCTGGAAGTTCTGAATCCACCTTGAGTAGAGTCTCTGACTAGAAGCAATCAAAGGAAACACAGCTTCTACCTAGGTGTTCTGTCCCCGTCCCACACACGCACCCCCACAGACGGCCCAGAGTTAATAAGCCACACGACAAAACTCTTTGAAGATAAAGCTGGCAGCAACCCAGTGGCTAGCTGACAATTCAGATTTTACTCACACAAAACAAAGATTAGACTGCAAGCATTCCGATAAAGCAGGCAAAGTTTCAGTAATACAAGGATTAGTCCAAATGCAGTCCGACAAGGCAGGCAGAAGTCCAGTAACGCAGAGATCATGGATTATTTCTAGTTTTTGCTTGTCACAAACTGAACCGGTCACCACACCCACATTTATACCCTGTGGGGTGTGGTCCAGTGACTCAGCTAATCTCTGGCACGCCTTCCCCTCTGCTGCGCATGCTTCTCCCTGCGCCGCGGTCAAGGATCCAGCCAGCACTTATCTCCTTCGTCGCTGTCCACCTGTGGCTGCGGGGACGTGCTTGGCTCTGGGCCTATCGTTTGGCCTTCGGTGTCCTCCGGAGGCATTGCCAGAGAGGAGGGTCCTGGAGAGGGAGGCCTTGCCAACTCCTCTCCCTCACTCTCAGAGTCTGCATCTGTCGATAGCCCAAGCTCAGGCAACGGAGCCACCACACTAGGCAACTTTAAGCTAATATGCTGATTTCCAGAATTGGAGCCCGGCTGGCTGGGGAATTCGGTGGGTTGAAGCCTACCCATTTTAAAATTGCTCCAATGGAGAAGCACCGTTATAGAATGCCTGTAGTAATGGAAAACCAGCATCTCAGAACATCTGACCGTTGCTTTGTTTAACAATTGCTGCACTGTCACTCAGTCCTTAGGTCAAGCCAGCAAGTGTCTAAATGGCTAAAGGTGCCAGTTTCCTAACAGATCTTGATGGCAGAATGGAGGTGCAATTTAATTTTCACCCGTTGCACAGGTGAGTTTACGCAGGAGAGGCTGTTTGGGAAAACCAGTGCTGAGTTTCCTTTGCTAAGGTCCCCCACACGGAGTCAAACTTATTTGATGCTCTAGAACAGTGATGGCGAACCTCTGCTTGGGAGTTGAAGTCCACAAGTCTTAAAGCTGCCAAGTTTGAAGACCTCTGATCTAAACCATCAACTTCCTTCAGGAATCTAAGAGACCATTTATCTGGCTCTGGAGATTGTAAACTCTAAATTTAGAGTAAACTGATATCCCTTCTCCTGTTTTGCCCACTTTGGACTCGGGGAAGTATTATTCCCACATCCTTTCTTTCCACTCCCAAGATACAAAATCAATATCTACCTTCCTCCAATTTCAATCACAAGAAAAGGCTTTTCAACATCCCAAAGACTATAAAGACCTTTTTTTAAAAAAAAATTGGGTTCAAATTCCAGTTTCTATTAATCAGAAATAGTGGCTGCTTCAGGTTTTGGTTCCACTGGCGCTTAAAGAGATATGGGTAGTCCTCGGCTTACGACCACAGCTGAGCCCAGAATTTATGCTGCAAAGTGAGATATTTGTTAAGCGTGTTTTTGTCCCATTTTATGGCTTGTCTTGCCACCGTTGTTAAGTGAATCCCTGCGGTGGTTAAATTAGTCACACGGTTGCCACCACTGTGGCAAGAGAGGTCATAAAACGGGGCAAAGCCCACTTAACCACTGTCACGCTTAGCAATGGAAATTTGGATTTCGGTTGCTATGTGGGCTACCGCCACTTTATTTTGAACTGATTGAAATCTCCGGATGTTTTTTCAAAGGCAGCCCCACGCTGAGCACATTGCGGTCGTCCATGCTGCCGCCTTCGAATTCTGCCAATAGGAACGTGCAAATCTCCACCACCGCGGGAGCTTCAGGTCCTCTGTGCCACCAAGCCCTGCCTTCCTTAAACTGAGTTAATCTTTCTGGACATCTGCAGGCGGCATGAAATGTACTTTGTCCAACCTTCGCATGGTTCGAGGGCAAGCTTGATTGCTCCACAAGGTGACTCGAGTTCAGGTATTACCAGTCCTTCCCTTGTTTCTAAGAAGCAGATGGGATGAAACCTATGAAGATCTACCCATCCTTATAAAAACCAATTAATCAGGCCTTTCTTTTTCCCAAGAAAACTCATGTTGTCATTCTGAAAAGAAGTTTGTGCATCTTCTTCTACCAGTCGTTCATTCCTGGCACTCTGAGGCTGGCGCAGCCCCAACAGCATCCTCACGAGCTCTGTGTTTGCAAGGTTCCTTGATTAAATCCGATTGAGTCTCAGTTTCTGCATTTACACGCAATGCTCAGCCTGGGGATTCCCCATCCGCAGACTTCACAGTTCAGTTATTGTCTGCACAGCAAGACAATGGGCAAATTGTCAAACTAAGGGTGCACGGCTGAATGAATCACTCAGCTTTGTAGAAAGCTGCACGTTTAAGCTGCACAATCTCTTCTCAGTTGTGGTCACAGATGAAAAGGGTGATAAGACAAGGCCTCTCCCCCAAGTTGATCTCTGCAGCAAGAGCCGTCCATCCTTTCGAGGTAGGTAAAATGAGGACCCGGATTGTGGGGGCTGACTTTGTATAAAAAAGAACACCGCTGGGGGGGGGGCGAAAGCCCTACTAAGCAGGTATATACAAAAGTATGAAGGCTATTACTTAACGCATTGTAAGCCGCCCTGAGTCTCCAGAGAAGGGCGGCATATAAAATCGAACCAATAAATAAATAATAAATAAGAGGCTGCTGTATTTAACCAAGTTGGGCAGAAGCCAGTCGTGTGCTGCAGCTGCCCAAAAGGCCAACACAATCCTAGGCTGCATTAACAGAGGGATGGAATCAAGATCACAAGAAGTGTTGATACCACTTTATAAGGCCTTGGTAAGGCCACATTTGGAATCCTGCACCCAGTTTTGGTTGCCATGATGTAAAAAGGATGTTGAGACTCTAGAAAGAGTGCAGAGAAGAGCAACAAAGATGATGAGGGGACTGGAGGCTAAAACATACCAATGAACGGTTGCAGGAACTGGACATGGCTAGTTTAATGACGAGAAAGACTAGGGGAGACAGGATAACAGTCTTCCAATATCTCAGGGGCTGCTCCAAAGAAGAGGGAGTCAAGCTATTCTCCAAAGCACCAGAAGGCAGGACAAAAAGCAACGGATGGAAACTCATCAAGAGCACCAACCTAGAAGTAAGGAGGAATTTCCTAAAGAGAGGACAATGAACCAGTGGAACAGCTTGCCACCAGAAGTTGTGGGTGCTCCATCACTGGAGTTTTTTTTTAGAAGAGATTGGACCCCCATTTGTCTGGAATGGTACACGGTCATCTGCTTGAGCAGGGAGTTGGACTAGAAGACCTCCAAGGTCCCTTCCAACTCTTGTCATTCTGTTGTTAAGCCAGGTTGGCCAGCTCACCCAGAGGCCGCTTTCCAAATGGTGCCTGAGACAGAAGGTTGTTAACGTGTTCAGTTTGCTTTGCCAGATGTCGTCCTTGAGAGCAGCAGCCATTTCCGAAGTAGAAGCAAGGCTCAGGTGTCGTCGGCAGGCTTTAGAGAGAGTGCTGCTTCACGCTGCCTTAGCTTGTGGTGTGAACCACAATTATGTGGTTATGACCGACTGGAGAGATGACCATGGATAAGGAAGGCATGGCTCAGCACAAGTGGGCGATCCCTTTTTTTTTTTTGGTGGTAGTTTGACGACTCCAGAAACTGCAGGGTATTTCGTTGTAATCGTATCCATAAAAAGCGGGGAGGAGGGCAAAGGGTTTTGACCCTTTGGGGAGGTCAGTACTTTGAGGCAGTGGTGAAATCCAAATTTTTTTACTACTGGTTCTGTGGGCGTGGCTTGGTGGGTGTGGCAGGGGAAGGATACTGCAAAATTCCCATTCCCACCTCACTCCTGGGGGAAGGATATTGCAAAAATCTCCATTCCTACCTCACTCTGGGGCCAGCCAGAGGTGGCATTTGCTGGTTCTCCAAACTTCTCAAAATTTCCACTCCAGAACCTGTCAAAACCTGCTGGATTTCACCCCTGCTTTGAGGGTGTAATGACAACATGATTCCCTTTTTAAAAATTTTAATCTCCTGTTTTGTCCTTATTTCTGGAGATAAAAATAAAGGCAAAACGTCACAATGAAAAACACTGGCGATTTGCTATTCAAATTCGGGAGCTGCCAGGGCTTCAAAAGAGGGGAGGGGAGAGAGATCACAGGCTACGCGTAGGCTGACCACACCTGGTGTACAATACTCTATGAAACCAACTATGGAAATTCTAGAAAAAGAGGATTGATTGATTTTTAAATTTATATGGCTGCCAACCTCACTTTTGGTGACTTTGGGCAGCTTACAAAGACAAAAAACCCCAGTACAAAAACTAGTAACCTCCCATCTGTCTGGTGACAACCACTTGATGAGCTCTGTGTCACGCCGAGATGCCCAGCCCTGTTGGTACAACCATATCTTCAGATCTTTTGAAAGAACGTCACGGTGGAGGCCAATCTTATCTCCACAGGGATGATGTTCCACAGGGAGGGAGCCACCGCGGAGAAGGCCCTTCTTCTGGGTCCGAGCAGATGGACCTTCTTAAGAGGGTTACACCGTAACATCCCACGGCTCCCCACTCTGGTGGGTAGGGTAGATATGACGTGGAAAAGATGGTCCTTTAAATAATGATTGCCATCTTCTATTCCAACTCTACTGGATCTCAAATTACAAGAAGTCCTTGACTTATTATCACAATGGAGCCCAAAATTTACACAGCTAAGCAAGACAAGTGAATTTTGCTGCATTTTATGACCTTTCTTGCCGCAGTTTTTAAGTGAGTCACTGCAGTTGTTAAGGTAGGAACACAGTTGTTAAATGAATCAGGCTTCCCCATTGAGTTTGCTTGTCGGAAGGTCGTAAAAGGGGCTCATGTGACCCCAGGACGCTGCGACCATCATAAATATGAGTCAGTTGACGAGTGTGTGAATTCTGGTCACGTGACCACGGGGACGCTGCAATGGTCGTAAGTGTGAAAAATTGTCATGTCACTTTTTCCAGTGCTGTTCTAATTTTGAACAGTCACTAAATGAACTGTTGTAAGTTGAGGACTACTTGTACTAACGTCCCAGCTTTCTAATGACCTGAACCAGAAACATGGAGCAGATAAAAGGGATAATAGGAGGCTCAAAACAAACCCCAAGAAAGACATGTTGTGATTTTATTGTTCCTCATGTACAGACAGAATCTTGCCAGATTCAAGCGTGCTAACATTCCTATGAAGCGTATACTCTGGGAACTATTAAGGAGGAGCAGTCTTCATCCTCTTTCTCCCACACCAACTCTTTTGCTACTCGGGAATGCAGCCCCTCCCTCCAGGGAATCGAGGAGACATTCCTCCACAGATGTTGAGAATCAGATTAATGATTAAAATAAACTGGATTAAAGGTGGTTTTGCAACCCCAAGACTTGAGGGGTGAAATTCACTGCCTTTCTTTTACTCCTTTGAGCCCTTTCTGCTTCATTTAGATTAGGGGTAGCCTAATCTAAATTTAATTTTAATTTAGATTAGGGGTAGCAGTGGCTCAGTGGCTAAGACACTTGTCGATTGAAAGGTCGGCAGTTCAGCGGTTCGAATCCCTAGTGCCGCCTAACGGGGTGAGCTCCCGTTACTTGTCCCAGCTTCTGCCAACGTAGCAACTCGAAAGCACATCAAAAATGCAAGTAGAAAAATAGGGACCACCTTTGGTGGGAAGGGAACAGTGTTCCGTGCGCCTTCGGCATTTAGTCACGCCACCCACATGACCACAGAGATGTCTTCGGAGAGCGCTGGCTCTTCGGCTTTGAAACAGAGGTGAGCACTGCCCCCTAGAGTCAGGAACAACTAGCACATATGTGCAAGGGGAAGCTTTACCTTTACCTTTAGCCAAACTTGGCCTTGTGGACTTCAATTCCCAGAATTCCCCAGCCAGCTATGCTATGAGTTGAAGTCCACACGTCTTCAAGTCACCAAGGTTGGACATCCCTGATTTAGATCCATCTGAAGTGAGCTGAGCTTCTTTTTTGAAATATTGGAAGTGACGTTTTCCCACTCCTGAACAAGGCATTAACCCGAGCATTTTGTCATCTTCTGGTGGTTTATATTGCAGACTTCCAAAACACCCTTGAAGAAAAGCAAGCAAACCCGATAAGTCTAACAAGGCTAACTCAAACAAAGGATGTTAATTAGCAGATATTGCTTTTCCATAACTGAGAACGTGTTTATTTGCAAGTCACTTGCCGTGCTTAGCTATTATGAATGTTGTATTATAGATTATCGCCGGGCTTGTAGGTCATACCTTGCAACAATCCATGCTTTGTCAGATCAAATAAAGGTCAAAAATGTCGAATGACTTTGAACAAAGCACTTAATGTCGGCGGTTTGCAGAAAGGAAGCAAGCTAATACTCACCAATTATGCACCTGGTTTGCAAGCCATAAATCACCAGTTGTGCATGTGGTTTGCAAGCCACAACTCGCCAATTGTGCACCTGGTTTGCAAGCTATAACTCGCCAATTCTGCACCTGGTTTGCATATAAACAGTGTCAGATCCCTCCCTTAATCTTTCGGGATTAAAAAATTGGATTAGAAGATTAACACCGGCCTTTATGTTAACTTGGAAGAAAGTAAAGTTAGTCAGAGAACACATTATAGGTACTCCTCAACTTACGACCACAATTGAGCCCCAAATTTCCATTGCTAAGTGAGAGATTTGTTAAGTGAATGTTTGCCTCATTTGATGCCTTTCTTTCCACAGTTGTTAAGTGAATCACTGCAGTTGATAAGTTAGTGACACGGTTGTGAAGTGAATCTGGCTTCCCCACTGACTATAATTGCCAGAAGGTCGCGAAAGGGGATCCCATGACCCCCGGGACACTGCCACCGGCACTGAGCCAGTTGCCAAGTGCCTGAATTTTGATTTTGTGACCACAGGGATGCTGCAACTGTCGTTAAGTGTGAAAAATGGTCCCAAGTCACTTTTCACTTTTCTCAGTGCCGATGTAAACTCAAAAAGGTCACTATATGAACCATTGTAAGGACTCCCCGTACATCACTGAAATGGCTCCATTCACTTCTTTTGAAAGAAAAAATCCAGATTCCAGTTTCAAGATGGGAATAAAATGGAGGCTGTTTAAGAAAGGTGTTTTACTGATGAGAAGAACCAACCAAAAAATGCAGTTTTGGGACAACTGACCAAATTGGTTTGAAGAGCACATGGATTTTTATAGGGTTCTGAGATGCTGCAGGGGATTGTGCAATGTACCATACTTTTCACAGTATAAGACACACTTTCGCCCCCTAAAAGAGGGTGGAAATATTGGTGCATCTTATACATCAAATACAGCCATTTTTTGACTCCTGAAATCCCATCCCATGAGTCCTGTTTTCACCAAAAACAGGCCCATTTTTTGCAAAAATGGGACGCGCAGATGGTTTGGGTGACCTGCAGAGTGCTCCTGGGGCCGGGGAGGCCAAAAACTGGATGCACTGAGGCCAAAAACATTTTTTTTTCTTCTTTTCCTCTTCAAAATCTTAAATGCGTCTTATACTCCGATGCGTCTTATACTCCGAAAAATACGATAGTTGAGCCTTATGTTTTTTGCTATTTCCATGGTAGCGGGTTAATCCTATGATGTCCGAGAAGTCATGCATGTCCTGTCCTTAGAATTTGGGCGGGGGATGGAGATTTTAGGAGTTTTTGTTTTTCTACTTTTAATTCCCTTCTGGGGAAGGCGGGCTGAAGGCAAAATTTTGTTTGTGAATAGACCAAACTGGATTTCTTCACGGGCACAAAAATCTCCATCTCTGAGGATTTCGGGCATCTGCTGGTGGCCGTTGGGGCTGCTTTCTGCCTTGAAGAACACGTTTCTCCATTTGTCCTTCTGAGGAAATACAATATTCTGCCTCTTTCAATATTCCCCCAAAATATTTCACTCTCTGGAGGATGGGGGCGGCGGCGGCTTCCCACAGTCCTAAGTCAGTTTTCTCAGTGCCGTGGTCATTTCGGCCACTAAATGAGCCGTTGTAAATCGAGGACTATCCATACATCACTGAAATGTCTCCATTGGCCTCCACTGAGACAGTTTGCTGTTTGTGGCCATGTTTAGCCCTGAGAAGCAAACAATAAATAAATAAAAAATGGATAATTTTATTCTCTTCAAAGTCCTGAAAGAAAAAAAAATGAAGAAAGTTAACGTGAAGAGAGAAAAATGGCCAAAAAAAACCGTGAGGAATCTCCTCAGACCTCACATAATTCCTTTTAAAAGCCTCGCCCCCTTTAAGCGTGTTTGGGAGGGTCTGACTCGGGTCAGGCGGATCGTGCGAAGGCAGCTGGCCGTCGCGCGTTCCCTCACATTTAGGGCCTTGGAGCGCCCCCTGCAGGCCGTGAGAGGCAGCAGCGCCATTGTCCCTCCGCCGGGCCTGCCGAGCGCTCTGACGGGAGGGGCGGGCCGTACCAACGGAACAGCAGCTGGAGGGAAGGACAAAGGGGAGGGAGGAGCGAAAAACGCCGCCCCCGGAGGGCGGATCTATCTGCATCCCTCCTTTCTCCCCCCTCCTTTGGCCGAAGGACACCCCCGCCCGCCGCCAAGTTGGTACGGCCCAGGAGCAGCCGTTAGCAGGGGGGGGAAAAAGTGAGAAAATGGCAGAGGGAGAAATCGTTTCCTTGGAAACAGGCCACGCCCCTTAGCGACCGCCATGTCGGACGCGGAGAAAGTAGGCGGGCCTTAGCAACGGCTCTCTTTCCCCAAGCGGCGCCCTCCACCCTATGGGACTCCCAGGCCCATCCTCCCCTTTCCTGCCTTTCTCAAGACTACAGCCTCCAGAATTCCCAGCCAGGAGGAATTTTCGCAGAAGGAAGATATCCAAAGGTTTAGAACAGCCACTGAGGAGAGTTGCAAAGAAGATGCGAAGGAGCCGGGTGCGAAGTCTGCAGAAAGGAAGGAAGGAAGGAAGATGGACAGCTGCCTCTCAGGAATAAATATCATCACTCCGTTTTTTGCAACCTGAAAGGTGGCTGGACTTCAGTTCCCAGAATTCCCCAGCCAGAATTCTAGCCGGGGGATTCTGGGAGTTGAAGTCCAGGCATCTTAAAATTGCCCGAGATTGAGAAACATTGTTGTAAACATAATCTGATTTTAATCTCTCCTGCATTTGATCTTTCTTGTTAATTTATATTTTAATTATTTGATTGTTTTAATTCTAATTTAATGGGGGGGGGTTGTGAGTCACCCAGGGTCACGTATGCAAGATGGACAGCTATAATATAAACCTTTTTTCTTTGATTTATTTTCCTTTTTTCCTCCCCTTTCAGTTACAACTTTTGACATTTCTGACTGAGACACCGAAGGACAAATTTAATGTGCACAATTTCTATTTCTGTTTTCTAAGAGGCGTTTAAAGAAATACCTGGATGTTTTCACCCATGCAAACACACCCTAAAGCTTAACGTCTGACGGGATGAAGCAGGTTCTATCAAGATTTGCTCTCAGTCTGTTTTCCCCCCTTTTAAACAAAAGAAACAAACTTTGTAATTTTCTGGGGCTGAAAATCCCAATAAACCACTTAAGGCTTGAGAAATGATCATCACCCGGGATCTATTTCCAAGGGTGACCCAGAGGCCAGCTTGCAATTTCTTGCCAGGGAAAGTGTGGGCGGGAAACCACCTACTGTTTCTGCAGGATAGAAATTGTTTGATAAAATCGGAAAGAGCCGCATAAATCAACTGTCTCCTGCAGCAGAAAACCCTGAAAATCACCTGGCAAATATCTGTCCCAGGAAAGGAAGCCCCAAACAGCCATATTCAGATGAGGGAGGGAGGGAAGAAGGGGACAGAGAGGGAGAGGGAGAGAGAGAGGGAGAGAAAGAAAGAGAGAGAGAAAGAAAGAAAGAAAGAAAGAGAAAGAAGGAAAAGAAAGAAAGGTGGCGAGAGTTAGGAAGGAGAAAGATTGGGAGGGAGGGAGGAAAGGAAGGAAGAAAGGAAGGAAAAGGAGAGAAAGAAAAAGAAAGGAAGGAAAAGAAAGAGATGGAGAGACTTAGGAAGGAGTAAGAGACTGGGAGGGAGGGAGGAAAGAAAGGAGAGAAAGAAAAAGAAAGAAAGAAAAAGAAAGGGAGGAAGGGAGAGATGGGGAAAGGGAGGAAAAAGAAAAAAGTAAGATGGCGAGAGTTAGGAAGGAAGGTGAAAGAGACAGGATGGAGGAAAGAAACGGAGGGAGGGAAAGAAAAGAAAAAGCCATATTCGGATGTCTTATTGGGACATAAACTAGAATGCTTTTTTTTTTTTTTGAGGCTCGATTGTTATGCAGATCCTGGCTAGATGCTTCAGACAGTTTTGCAAACTTAGAAAACTGGGCTTTATTATTCATTAACTAGGGAGCCTTAGGGTGTTTTCCCTTAAAAGAAAAGGTGTAGTGAATGAGTGTATCAAAGCAGAGGTGGTATTTGGCCGGTTCGCACCGGTTTGGGGGCTGCGGCGATCGTGGGTTGGGCCTGCCCACCTGCCCCAGCACATGCATGGCGAGCCAGTGCTAAAGGTAAATGAAACCCACCTCTTTATCAAATGTTCATTAGCCATGACTGATACGTTGTGAAGAGAGAACCAATTTCATGAAAGTTTAAGATTACAACATTTTAAAAAGCCTCTTTATCTGGGATTTATCTGACGGTTGTAACTAGTATACGCAAAAGGATTGAATGCTGCCATTGCCATCATTTAAGCATATCATATAATTTACACTTACGAGATGATGTCATAATGGATGTGACATCATCATGGCGTCATCAAGGATTCCCAGAGGTCAACATCCACGAATTAGCACCGTATTGGAACCCAACAAACTGTGGCTTGTTCTACCAAATTTGGTTCAGCAATGCAGGCAGTCCTCCATTAAGGACCACCGTTGAGCCCCAAATTTCTGTTGCTAAGCGAGACATGTCCTAAATGAGTTTTGCCCAGTGGTGAAATCCCAATTTTTTTACTACTGGTTCTATGGGTGTGGCTTGGTGGGCGTGGCTTGGTGGGCGTGGCAGGGGAAGGATACTGCAAAATCCCCATTCCCTCCCCACTCCTGGGGGAAGGATACTGCAAAATCTCCCTTCCCACCAGTGGTGGGTTTCAAAATTTTTTACTACCGGTTCTGTGGGTGTGGCTTGGTGGGTGTGGCAGGGGAAGGTTACTGCAAAATCCCCATTTCCTCCCAATCAACTGGGACTTGGGAGGCAGAGAATAGATGGGGGCGCGGCCAACGGTCCTAAATGTAAAAAATGATCCTAAGTCACTTTTTTTCAGTGCCATTGTAACTTTGAACAGTCACTAAATGAATTGTCATAAGTCAAGGACTGCCTATATGGGAATCCAGTGACAATTCTGAATAGGGAAAAAGAAAAAATTCCATTGCAGAGGCTTCACGCTGCGATCTCCATTGAGGCAGCACGCTGTAGATGAATTTGTGACTTAAGAAGATTTTAAATGAAATTGGAAAATTCTTTTCTCTTCTCTATGGAGAACCTTTGCATGGACTGTGGATCATTTGAGGGGGGGTGGAATTTAAACAATATTTTTACTTTACTGTTTTTTACCCATTTACCCATTTTTTACCCAATTAACATTAAACATAGAGAATCCACCTTGACTGGATGCTGGGAAAAAAAATGATCAAAAAACTTTCAAAAGAAGCTCCCTGGAGGCTTTTTTCTTTAAGCCGCCTGCATCAGAGAGCGACATAAACATTTTTGCTTGGACTCATCTCTCTTTTAAGCCGCAAATTTCGGTCTCGATGATTCAGGCCAGATCATTTCTTTAGCCTCGCCCAAATATATCCCCTCTTTCTCTAGGAAAATGCAAATAAAACCCTGGCCTTGTTCAGCTCAGCCCAGCAGCTCTTCTTCTGGATGCTACTTTCCCAAGGCAGGAGATTATCCTTGTAGCTTGAACAACCTACTCAACAGGCATTGTTCTCCGGGAGACAAAGCTTGGGGGGAAATAGAGAAAGGAAGGCAGAGAAATAGATGCTTTCCCCTTGCAAAAATAAAAAAATAAAAAAAAATACAGGACGCTCCAAACAGAAGGTCAAGCAAAGCGATTATCTTCCCTCCCAGAGAAGCTCGGCCGGGAACTGGGCTGAGATCATGGATAAAAACTGGCCGCCTTGTCTCCCGAAATAAGAAATCGTAGATCATTTGTCATCCGGCTTTTGGGGAGATAATTTGTACAGAAGGGAGACTTGGAAACAGGCCTTCTCGGGGGAGCCGGACGAGGCAGTGAAGGGGGGAAGCGTTTTGGAGAATTTGAGGGAAATAAAACCAGCCTCCTTGCTTAGTAATGGAAATTCTGGTCCCAACTGATGTCGTAAGTCAGGGACCACCAGTAAAATGTTCCGTGGGAGTTAGCTTCATTTTATTGATAAGTGCTTAACAGAAAGAAGTATGTGTGTGTGTGTGTGTGTGTGTGTGTGTGTGTGTTTGCATGGTTGTACATTTGCACAGATTTTTCCGTGCAAAAAATCCTCGAAGCACAAAAATTCCATCCAAGTTGCAATTGGCTTGGTTTGATTTAGCCCAGGGCTTCTGCAAAAGGTGCAGTTTGTTCTCTCAACACAAGGAGGCAGTAGAAGCACAAGAAACTCACCACTACCTAAGACACAATTGGGACAGTCCTGGCCAGGGGTGAAATCCAGCAAGTTCTGATAGATTCTGGAGAACCGGTAGCGGAAATTTTGAGTAGTTTGGAGAACTGGTAGTGGAAATTTTGAGCAATTCGGAAAACCGGCAAATATCATATCCGGCTGGCCCCAGAGCGGGATGGGAATGGAGATTTTGCAATATCCTTTCCCCTGGAGTTGGGTGGGAATGGAAATTTTGCAGTATCCTTCCCTTGCCACGCCCACCAAGCCACACCCACAGAACCAGTAGTAAAAAAAATTGGATTTCACCACTGGTCCTGGCCAAAAGGTACCAGGGATCGGAGCAAGCCCGAGAGAAGGTCTTGGCTCAGGGTGCAAAAGACAGGAACAGCGATTCTGACAAGGAAGGAAACATGCTCAATGTATGTATGTCGTCCTCGAGTTACGACTGGTGGTTTAGCAGCTCTTTGAAGTTATGCACAACCCAAACAAGGGGACTTGGATTCGAACCTTCGATGGTTAAGCCTCTCCGTGGTCACAGGATCAGACTTGGGGTACTTGCCAATAAAGCCTCATGTATGGCTTTTTGCAGCATCCTGCAGTCACACGATCATATCTGACTTCTGCTGTTCAGCCAAACTGTGATTGTAGTGAATCTTTGGTTTGTTTAACGACCGCCACAAAAAAAGGTGCATAAAATCCGATTGGTCATGGGACGGACTCATTTTACAGTTGCTACCAGCTACAGAATAACAGAGTTGGAAGGGACCTCGGAGGTCTTGTATTCCAACCGCCTCCTCAAGCAGGAGACGTTATACTATTTCAGACAAATGGTTGTCCTTAAAATCCTCCAGTGATGGAGGAGCACAAGGCAAGGTGCTCCACTGATTAATTCTTATTATCAAATTGCTCCTCAGTTCCAGGTTGCTTCTCTCCTTGATAAATTTCCATCCGTTGCTTCTTGTCCTGCCTTCAGATGCTTTGGAGAATAAATGGTCTTCCTCTTCTTTGTGATAGAACCCAAGTATCAGGATGCTGCTGTGATGTCACCCCTAGTCCTTCCCCTCTGAGCTTTTGCAGAATACAGAATGATAGAATAGAATAGAATAGAATAGAATAGAATATTGGAATGTAAAAGAGAAGAGGAGAGGAGAGGAGAGGAGAGGAGAGAAGAGAAGAGAAGAGAAGAGAAGAGGAGAAGAGAAGAGAAGAGAAGAGAAGAGAAGAGAAGAGAAGAGAAGAGAAGAGAAGAGAAGAGAAGAGAAGAGAAGAGAAGAGAAGAGAAGAGAAGAGAATATTGGAATGTAGAATAGAATAGAATAGAATAGAATAGAATAAAGAGCCTTGGTGGCGCAGCAGACTAAAGCACTGTTAAGTAACACCAGCTGCCTGCAATTACTGCGAGTTCAAATCTCGCCAGGCTCAAGGTTGACTCAGCCTTCCATCCTTTCGAGGTAGGTAAAATGAGGACCCGGATTGTGGGGGCAATAAGCTGACTTTGTATAAAAAAGAACACCGCTTGGGGGGGCCGAAAGCCCTACTAAGCAGGTATATAAAAAGTATGAAGGCTATTATTTAACGCATTGTAAGCCGCCCTGAGTCTCTGGAAAAGGGCGGCATATAAATCGAACCAATAAATAGAATAGAATAGAATAGAATAGAATAGAATAGAATAGAATAGAATAGAATTCTAGGAGTTGAAAACACTTTATGTCTAGGATGTGAGGGGTCTGTAAATATTTTCCCAGCCCTCTTTTTGACTCCTGCAGATTACGGGTCCTCAATGGAAGACAGGTTGGTAGCCCTTGTTTTTTCTGCCGTTCTAATGATCCTCCGAAGTCCGTGTCTGTCTTGTTGGGTTGCAGAGCCAAACCAGACAGTGATGAAGGTGCAGATGACAGACTCAATAATTCCTCCGTAGAACTGGATCAGCAGCTCCTTGGGGAGTTTGAGCTTCCTGAGTTGGCGCAGAAAGAACATTCTTTGTTGTGCTTTTTTTATGACGTTTTTGATGTTGGGTGTCCATTTTAGATCTTGCAATATGGTAGACCCTAGAAATTTGAAGGTCTCTACTGTGGATACTGTGTTGTCTAGTATTGTGAGAGGTGGAAGTACGGAAGAGTTTCTCCTAAAGTCCACCACCATTTCTACAGTTTTGAGTGTGTTCAGTTCCAGATTGTTCCGGTCGCGCCACGAGGCTAGTTGTTCAACCTCCCGTCTTTACGCGGATTCATCGTTGTCTCAAATTAGAGTTGGGAGGGACCTTGGAGGTCTTCTAGTCCAACCCCTAGACCCCAAGGAGGAGACCCTCTACATTTCAGACAAGTGGCTGTCCAATCTCTTCTTGAAAGCCTCCAGTGATGGAGCACCCACAACTTCTGGTGGCAAGTTGTTCCACTGATTAATTGTTCTAACTGTCAGGAAATTGCTCCTTGGTTCCAGGTTGCTTCTCTCCTTGATGAGTTTCCATCCTTTGCTTCTTGTCCTGCCTTCCGGTGCTTTGGAGAATAGCTTGACCTATAGCTGTTCCTTGAAGTCAACGGGGAAGCCAGATTCACTTAACAACCCTGTGACTAACTTAACAATTGCAGTGATTCACTGGCAAGGAAGGTGTTTAAAAAATGGGTTAAAACTCACTTAACGGTTGTTTCACTTGGCAACGGAAATTCTGGGCTCTATTTTGGTTGCAAGTCAAGGACTACCTTGGATTTCAGGATGAAGTCCAAACCTTCGATGGAAACCCTGCCGAATTCAATCACACCTTGCACCAGAGTAAACATTTAGCGGAGCTGCTGCGTGATTCGACAACTGATTCTACAGTACAACAACACCGATTTCTGCTGCTTCTGGGCCAGAAATTAAGTCACATTATGGAGGGGAAATTTCTGACAAGCCTTACAAGTCATTCAAGTATTTTTTGTAACATCCCCCCACCCCAGAGGAAAATAACATGAGCAAACCATCCCAGCTCGTGCGCTACTCTGGAGCGCAGAGTAGTGCTCTGGAGTAGTGCTACTCTGCGTATCTCTGGAGATACGGTGATCCCATCCTCCTGTTCGCTGCACCTGTTTGCCACCAGCTGGGGAGATGTACCTGCCAAAGGTGTGTTCCCTGCAGGCTGCCAAATCTCTCGCTCATTCCAAGATTCCAGAATGTCAGTTGTCAGTGCAAGAACATGCCGGTTCCTTGCCAAAGAGCTTCCGACTCACGGGAATTATTGCTGCTTTTTTGGGCCGGAGCCAGCCGCCACTCACTGTTTTTAAAAACGGATTTTTTTTTTTTTATGGTTTTGGAATGTTTATAGGACTTTAAATATCTTCATAAATGACTCAGATGCGGGAATAGAAGGGGAACGTACCAAATCTGCAGTTGATACTAAGCTGGCAGGAATAGCTACCCTGTTTTCCCCAAAATAAGACATCCCCTGATAATAAGCCCCATCAGGCTTTTGAGCGCATGGCAATAAGGCCAAACGCTTATTTCAGGGTTCAAAAAAATATAAGACAGGGTCTTATTTTGGGGAAAATATGGTAGGTAGGTAGGTAGGTAGGTAGATAGATAGATGATAGATAGATAGATGATAGATAGATACAAAGAGAGAGAGAGAGATGGATGATATATATGTATGTATAGATTATAGATAGATAGATAGATAGATAGATAGATAGATAGATAGATAGATAGATAGATAGATACCCTGTTTCTCCCAAAATAAGACACCCCCTGATAATAAGCCCTATCAGGCTTTTGAGCACATGGCAATAAGACCAAGCGCTTATTTCAGGGTTCAAAAAAAATATAAGACAGGGTCTTATTTTCGGGGAAACATGGTAACACCCTAGATGATAGGCTCAAGATCCAGATGGATCTTGACAGACTGGAACACTGGGCCCTTATCTAACAAAATGAAATTCAATGTATAGAAAAGTAAAGTCCTACACTTAGGCAAGAAAAACCAAAAGGACACATATAGACTGGGGGAAACCAGGCTTCTTAATAGCAGGAACTGTGAGAGGGAGCTTGGAGTCTTAGTGGACAATCAGCTAAATATGAGCCAGACGTGTTCAGCGGCAGCCAAAAAAGCCAATGCAATCCTAAACTGCATTAACAGAGGGATGCAATCAAGATCAAGGGGGGTACTAATACCACCCTATAAATCCCTAGTAAGACCACACCTAGAGTACTGCATCCAGTTTTGGTCACCACACTATAAAAAAGATGTTGAGACTCTAGAAAAAGTGCAGAGAAGAGCAACCAAGATGATTAGGGGACTGGAGGCTAAAACATATGAAGAACGGTTGCAGGAACTGGGCATGGCTGGTCTAGGGAAGAGAAGGACCAGGGCAGACAGGATAGCATCTTCCAATATTTGATGGGCTGCCACAGAGAGGAGGAAGGGGGTCGAGCTGTTTCCCAAAGCACCTGAAGGCCAGACAAGGAAGAATGGATGGAAACTGAACAAGGAAAGATTCAACCTGGAAATAAGGAGAAACTTTCTGACAGTGAGAACAATCCACCAGTGGAAGAGAAGTTGCCTTCGAAAGTTGTGGGAGCTTCATCACTTGAGACTTTCAAGAAGAGACTGGACTGCCATTTGTCAGAAATGGGGTAGGGTCTCCTGCTTGGGTGGAAGGTTGGACTAGATGACCTACAAGGTCCCTTCCAACTCTGTTAATCTGTCATCTATAATCTGTAAATGTAGCGTGTTTCTGAATTCAGACGTTTTTGTCTGAAATGGCAGAGGGTCTCCTACTTGAGCAAGGGGTTGGACTAGAACAGTGACTCCCCAGTCTTTTGGGCACCAGGACCGGTTCCATGGAAAGAGAGGCCATGGTTTCACATGCTGCCTGCATCCCAGGGATGGGGCTTCGCTTATTTGCACAGCCCGGTTTTTGGCATGCTGTGGCCCCGTGTCGGTCTACGGCCCACGGTTGGGGACCCCTGGACTAAGAAGACCTCCAAGGTCTCTTACAACTTGGATGATGATGATGATGATGGTATAATTGTCAGCCACTGTTGAAAGGACTGTGTTGTAAGCAGGAGATTGTGGTGTCATATCTCTCTCCCTCTGTTAAGAGAGGGGCTGTTTAATTTTGACCTAGATGGCCTCTTTGTTCCCTCTTTCAAACCAGCGGTCCTCTCTGTCCAAAATGTGGACTTTGCTGTCTTCAAAAGAGTGGCCTTTGTCTTTCAAATGCAGATGGTCTGCTAAATTTCATCCTGATGGGTTTGTTCTCCTATGTTGCGCCACGCGTTTGTGAAGTGGTTGTTTTGTTTCCCCAATCTACAGAACTGCATTTGGCTCACTGGATTGAACTGCATATACCCATGTTGCTCAGTTTATATCTGGGTGTTTTATCTTTGGGGTGGACAAACTTTTGCCTTAGTGTATTCTTGGATTTTATCCTAGTTATGTTCATTTAACAACAGCCAGTGAAATTTAGGGCTCGATTTTGGTCATAAATCAAGAATTTATTGTTAATTGAAATTGTTGCAAAATGCCACAATAAACCCACTTCCTTTACTCCATTTTCTCTTCGCTCTTTAACACTGAGTCACAAAGTAACTACCCACACTTCCTTCCTACAATGTTGGTTTGTTCGGTTCAGCTACCTTTCCCCCCCTTTTTGTTTTGGTCCAAACATCAGCTACTGGATTTTTTAAAAAAAGTTTTAAATTACTTTTTGGCAAACTTTGAGTCCAGGTGCAAGATGAGCCTGCATGATCTCATTCTGGAGAAGCCAGGTCTCTCCTGTGCCAAGGTCGCACATCGGAAATGAGTCAAAATTCCTGCGTTTTGGCCAAAAATCGGCACTCCGCAGAGCCAGCGGTAACAAAAACAGCATAACTGTAATAAAACAAATAAATAAAGGCAGAAAAGCAATTAGCTGCAGATTTCAACCCAAAGAGACATCGGCTTTCGAAGTTCACTTTATCTGTAATAACGTAATAAATCATATTCTATTATACGCTCAATTCTGTAGCCCAAAGCTTCGTTTTGACTTATTCCTCCTTGAGCGAACACTAGTCCATTTCTGTTATCCATGATTACACATATTTATTATTCCTTCGGAATCTCACTTACGCTGGAGACATTTTCTCCCATATGTATATGGATCCGATGCTCATTATTGGGATTTTGATTCAAGGAATAAAGGAACTCATTTTTCACTGCCAAGAAAAGGGGAAGAGGGGGGGAGGTGAAAAATCTGGATTTGAAAGCTCGCCCTTCGTTTTCAATCTCTGCTTCTGTTTGCATGACATGTGAAACATAGGAATATGGCTTAACCAGCATGTTAAACTGGCTCAATAGTAGTAACTGTGATAGGGATCTTGGGAGTTCTAGTAGACAATCACTTAAAGATGAGCCAGCCGTGTGCAGCAGCTGCCAAAAAAGCCAACACAGTTCTGGGCTGCATAAACAGAGGGATAGAACCAAGATCACGTGAAGTGTTAATACCACTTTATAAGGCCTTGGTAAGGCCACGCTTGGAATATTGCATCCAATTTTGGTCACCACGATGTAAAAAAGATGTGGAGACTCTAGAAAGAGTGCAGAGAAGAGCAACAAAGAGGATTAGGGGGCTGGAGGCTAAAACATATGAAGAACGGTTGCAGGAACTGGGTATGTCTAGTTTAATGAAAAGAAGGATCAGGGGTGACATGATAGCAGTCTTTCAATATCTCAGGGGCTGCCCTAAAAAAGAGGGAGTCAAGCTATTCTCCAAAGCACCCAAAGACAGGACAAGAAGCAATGGGTGGAAACTCATCAAGGAGAGAAGCAACCTAGAACTAAGCAGAAATTTCCTGACAGAACAATTGATCAGTGGAACAACTTGCCACTAGAAGTTGTGAGTGCTCCATCACTGGAGGTTTTCAAGAAGAGAGTGGACAACCATTTGTCTGAAACAGTGTAGGGTTTCCTGCCTGAACAGAGGGTTGGACTAGAACAGGGGTGGGCAAATGTGGCTCTTTTACAACCTGTGGACTTCAACTCCCAGAATTCCTGAGACAGCCAAGCTGCGGAAGGCCGTTTTTGCCCTCCCCAGGCTCCAAGAAAGGCTCTGGAGCCTGGGGTGAGCGAAAAACGGGCCTACCGGGCCCACCGTGCCATCGTGTGCCAAAAGCAGGGGGAGTGCAGGGTGGTTGCGCGTGCATGCGCGGGGTGCATTGAATTATGGGCATGGGCACGACCCCTGCACTTCCCCCACTTTTGTCACGCGACGGCAAGAAGATTAGCTATCACTGGGTTAGGGTCTTTTCTTCCACTTACTGAAGGGGTTGCTAGAGGAGGGGCTGCTACTCCCCCCCTGTGTCCCTCCTTTTCTAAGTGTCTTCAAGATGCTCAGACAAAACAGGTGGTCCTCAACATATGACTCTACGGAGGTGTTGTGGCCCGCCAGCGGAGCTGGTAGCAGATTCGGACAGCGAGGAGGTTGGGGAGGAACATGGGCCAGTCCTGGAGTCTGGGGAAGGCTCAGATGAGAGCTCTGCGTCGGAGGCAGAGAGAGGGCCAGGGCCATCTAACAGTTATCAGCTGCCTTCAGAGTCAGACATCAGTGGGGCAAAAGAACACCTGGAGCCTGTTCCCAGTGTGCGCATGCGCAGAGTGGCCAGACGAAGGGGACAGCTCAGGAACAAGGGTCGACTCGGGAGTAAGGCCACAAGTGGATGGTGAATGGCCCCTCCCAGAGGGAATAAGAGAGGAGCGACAGGGGAGTGGAGTTTGCAGGAGACAATTAGTTCACTTAATTGGTTCGCAACTCTCCGTGATTCCTTGCCAAGTTTTGAAGATATCGGCCTGGCAGCTCTCCAAGCCAGATAAGATCCGTGACTGTAAATTCTCCCTTGAAAGACTTTGCTGGATGTGAATGAGAGGAATTCACAGTAACTTAATAAAAAGGGTTTTTTTGTTGGGACAAGGAGCCTGCTTCATGCTCTTGGGAAGCCTAGGTCAGAACAGGAGGCTGCCCATTGCGGTCGTATGTCGTAACAACTGTAAAATTGAATACTTTACTCGGCAAGCTGCTGTCCCTGTCTCTGGCACCCAGAGCTGAGATGTTTTCTCCAGCTTGCTCGGATCCCTGGTATCTTTTGGCCAGGACTGCCCCAATTGTGTCCTCGGCAGTTGTGAATTTCTTGTGCTTCTACTGCCTCCTTGTGTTGAGAGAACAAACTGCACCTTTTGCAGAAGCTCTGGCTTCTGCACGAACGGTGTGGGCTAAATCAAACCCACCCGAATGCGACCTTGAGGAAACTCTTGTGCCGAAAGGATTTTTTGCACAGACAAATCTGTGCAAATGTGCAACCATCCCAACACACATGCCCAACACACACTTCTTTCCTCCCCTGCTTCGTTAAAAGCAACCCGTAAACCTTAGTTTAGCTCTTAGGAACAGAACAGAGTCTCATCTCTCAGCTGACTCCCAGAGAACATTTTAGAATGGAATGGAATGGAATGGAATGGAATGGAATAGAATAGAATAGAATAGAATAGAATAGAATAGAATAGAAAATACGGAATGGAATGGAATGGAATGGAATGGAATGGAATGGAATAGAATAGAATAGAATAGAATAGAATAGAATAGAATAGAATAGAATAGAATAGAAAATATGGAATGGAATGGAATGGAATAGAATAGAATAGAAAACATGGAATGGAATGGGATGGAATGGAAGGGAATGGAATGGAACGGAATAGAACAGAACAGAACAGAAAATAGAATGGAATGGAATCGAATCGAAAATATGGAATGGAATGGAATGGAATAGAATAGAATCAGAATAGAATTATTTATTGGCCAAGTCCGATCGGACACACAAGGAATTTACAGGTGGTCCTTGACTTACGACATCAGTTGGGACCAGAATTTCCGTTACTAAGCAAGGAAGCTGCTTTCACTTCCCTCAAATTCTCCAAAATGCTTCCCTCCTTCGCCGCCTCGTCCGGCTCCCCCGAGAAGGCCTGTTTCCAAGTCTCCCTTCTGTACAAATTATCTCCCCAAAAGCCGGATGACAAATGATCTACGATTTCTTATTTCGGGAGACAAGGCGGCCAGTTTTTATCCATGATCTCAGCCCAGTTCCCGGCCGAGCTTCTCTGGGAGGGAAGATAATCGCTTTGCTTGACCTTCTGTTTGGAGCGTCCTGTATTTTTTTTTATTTTATTTTTTTGCATGGGGAAAGCATCTATTTCTCTGCCTTCCTTTCTCTATTTCCCCCCAAGCTTTGTCTCCCGGAGAACAATGCCTGTTGAGTAGGTTGTTCAAGCTACAAGGATAATCTCCTGCCTTGGGAAAGTAGCATCCAGAAGAAGAGCTGAACAAGGCCCGGGTTTTATTTGCATTTTCCTAGAGAAAGAGGGGTTGTATTTGGGCGAGGCTGAAGAAATGATCTGGCCTGAATCATCGAGACCGAAATTTGCGGCTTAAAAGAGAGATGAGTCCAAGCAAAAATGTTTATGTCGCTCTCTGATGCAGGCGGCTTAAAGAAAGAAGCCTCCGGGCAGTTTAAAAAACAGCCCCAAAAAGTTTTTTTCTCCAATTTTTTTTTCCAGTCAAGGTGGCTTCTTGGCTTCTTTATGTTTAATGTTAGATTTATTTGATATTTGGGTCATTTTTTCTCCTTGTTCGTACACAAATTTTCCACACACACCCACGTTTTTAATGTTTTTAATTCTTGTCAATCAAACAAAATAATTCTGCATAACTTATACAAAGTATAGCCGAATAAAAATGGGTAAAAAAGTCCTTTTTTTGTAAAACAACCTCTCCCTCATATCAAGGAGTATCAGTACTCTGAAGGTGCAGAAAAGAAACATTTGCGAGCAAAGCTCCTTCCAAACTTGGCTTCTGCTTCCGTTTTGTGGCCATCTTCGTCTCCAGCGTCAGGTCTTGTTTGGACTGTCCAAAACTGATTCTTGGGGTACTCGTGAGGTGAGGTCAAAAGAGTCAAGATGGCGGCCCCCAACTCTGCCATCAAACCTCCACCCGCATGTGCAACCCACATATACACGGGTAGAGCTTCAAGGGCCCTGCGGTAGTCGCCATCTTGACTTTTTTGACCCCGTTTCGGACAGCGTGGTGGATTTACGGAGGTCCGCGTGGCTTGACCGCCTGGAGACTTTCTGGAGCTGCAGAGAAGGAGAGGAGATTGATGGCTGGTTTAATCATTAAGCTTCCACCCTGTCACCCTGGCATGACTGAATAGGCTGAGTAAACAAGAGTTTACTCAGGCCCAAGGTGAGATTGACAGGAATCGACAGGATAATGGCAACAGGAATCAGCACACCAGCAATACAAGGACACCACAACAGGGAAAAGAAAACAGAAAGAAAGAAAGAAAGCACAAGGGCACCCAGGGAAGAAGATCTTCCCAAACTACTCATTTTGAAATGTTCCCCCCCCAAAATGGGGTCTGCTCCACATTGGAAGGCAGCCCAAAGTCAATGGAGGAAATCCGTTCTCTCTTTCTTTCCTTCCTTCCTTTCTTCCTATCTTCCTTTCTTCCTATCTTCCTTCCTATCTTCCTATCTTCCTTCCTTCCTTTCTTCCTTCCTATCTTTCTTCCTATCTTTCTTCCTTTCTTCCTATCTTCCTTCCTTCCTTCCTTCCATCCTATCTTCCTATCTTCCTTCCCTCCTGTCTCTTTCTCCTTCCTTCCTCTCTCCATCTTTCTTTTTCCTCCCTCCCTTTCTTTCCTCACTTCTGTCTCTTTCACCTTCCTTCCTCTCACCATCTTTCTTTTCCCCCTCTCCCTTTCTTTCTTTTTTCTCTTTTCCTTCCTTCTTTCCTTTCCTCCCTCCTTCCCAGTCTCTTTCTCCTTCCTAACTCTCTCCATGTTTCTTTTTTTTCCTTTTTTCCTTTCCTTCTTTCTCTCTCTCCCCCTCTCCCTCTGTCCCCTCCCTCCCTTTTTTTTCTTTCTCTCTCCTTTCTTTCCTTCCTTCCTTTCCTCACTCCCTCCCAGTCTCTTTCTCCTTCCTAACTCTCCATCTTTCTTTTCCTTCTTTTCCTTTTCTTTCTTTCCTTCTTTCCCTCTCTCTCCCCCTCTCCCTCTCTGTCCCCTTCCTCCCCCTTTCTTTCTTTCTTTCTTTTTCTTTCTCTCTCCTTTCCTTCCTTCCTTCCTCCCTCCTCCCTCCCTCCCTCCCTCCCTCCCTCCCTCCCTTCCTTCCTTCCTTCCTTCCTTCCTTCCTATCTTCCTTGCTTTTCTCTCTCCCTCTCTCTCTCTGTCCCTCCCCTCCCTCCCTCATCTGAATATGGCTGTTTGGGGCTTCCTTTCCTGGGACATATATTTGCCAGGTTATTTTCAAGGTTTTCTGCTGCAGGAGACAGTTGATTTATGCAGCTCTTTCCGATTTTATCAAACAATTTCTATCCTGCAGAAACAGTAGGTGGTTTCCCGCCCACACTTTCCCTGGCAAGAAATTGCAAGCTGGCCTCTGGGTCACCCTTGGAAATAGATCCCGGGTGATGATCATTTTTCAAGCCTTAAGTGGTTTATTGGGATTTTCAGCCCCAGAAAATTACAAAGTTTGTTTCTTTTGTTTAAAAGGGGGGAAAACGGACTGAGAGCAAACCTTGATAGAACCTGCTTCATCCCGTCAGACGTTAAGCTTTAGGGTGTGTTTGCATGAGTGAAAAACATCCAGGTATTTCTTTAAACGCCTCTTAGAAAATAGAAATAGAAATTGCGTACATTAAATTTGTCCTTCGGTGTCTCAGTCAGAAATGTCAAAAGTTGTAACTGAAAGGGGGGGAAAAAGGAAAATAAATCAAAGAAAAAAGGTTTATATTATAACTGCCAATCTTGCATATGTAACCCTGGGTGACTCACAACCCCCCCCACATTAAATTAGAATTAAAACAATCAAATAATTAAATATAAATTAACAAGAAAGATCAAATGCAGGAGAGATTAAAATCAGATTATGTTTAAAACAATGTTTCTCAATCTCGGCAATTTTAAGATGCCTGGACTTCAACTCCCAGAATCCCCTGGCTAGCATGCTGGCTGGGGAATTCTGGGAACTGAAGTCCAGCCTACAAAAAATGGAGTGATGATATTTATTCCTGAGAGGCAGCTGTCCGTCTGTCTTCCTTCCTTCCTTTCTGCAGACTTCGCACCCGGCTCCTTAGCATCTTCTTTGCAACTCTCCTGAGTGGCTGTTCTAAACCTTTGGATGTCTTCCTTCTGTGAAAATTCCTCCTGGCTGGGAATCCTGGAGGCTGTAGTCTTGGGAAAGGCAGGAAAGAGGAGGATGGGCCTGGGAGTCCCCCAAGGGCGGAGGGCGCCGCTTGGGGAAAGAGAGGCGTTGCTAAGGCCCGCCTGCTTCCTCCGCGTCCGACAGGGCGGTCGCTAAGGGGCGTGGCCGGTTGCCAAGGAAACGACTTCTCCCTCTGCCATTTTCTCACTTTTTTTCCACCCCCTGCGAACAGCTGCTCTTGGGCCGTACCATCTTGGTGGCGGGCGGGGGTGTTTTTCGGCCAAGGGAGGGGGGAGAAAGGAGGGATGCAGATATAGATCCGCCCTTCGGGGGCGGCGTTTTTCGCTCCTCCCACCGCTTTGTCCTTCCCTCCAGCTGCTTTTCCGTTGGTACGGCCCGCCCCTCCCGTCAGAGCGCCAGGCAGGCCCGGCGGAGGGACAATGGCGCTGCTCCCCTCGCGGAGCCCGCTGGTGCTGCTGCCGCCCCCGGCCCGCAGGGGGCGCTCCAAGGCCCGAGGGGGCGCCCAACCCGCCGTCAGGTGAGGGGACACGCATTCGCACGACTCCCTTGACCCGAGTTCAGACGCTTCCGGAGGCAGCCCCTCCCCAGGGAGCCATGGGTGGGGCAGGGGGCGTGGCTTCCAGAGGAGGCGTGGCTTAGGAGGGTGTGGCAGGTGTGAATGGGGGGGTGGGGTGGGTCACGTGGGGAGGGTTGCTGGGTGGGGGGAGAGAGAACAGATTTGGGCCCTGGGGAAGAGTGCTGCAAAGCCTGCAGGAGGGCTCAAGGGGATTGTTCTTGGATGGGAGACCACCAGGAGATCCAGATGGGATGGAGGGGGAACTAGCTGGATAGGCATCCCAAGGAAGAAAGTGGCAGGCTGATAATCCTGCAGGGGAGCACCTTTTGGGGTTCTCCTTTGCTTCCCACCCACCCGCCCCCCAAAAAGTTGAAATTTGGCTAAACTTGGGAGTCGGAGGTGGATGGGGCACCACCAGGAAATCCCCCGTCTGCAGTGGGTTCTTAAAAAAAACACAAAAAACCCCTCCCATCCAAAAAGAAAAAAAATCAAATCAAAATCCGCGCTTGGAATAGTCCAATCAGGCTTGCTCTGCTTAACGCCGGGTGTTGTATTCGACACGGCGATTTGACGAGGTGGCTCAGTGGCTAAGACGCTGAGCTTGTCGATCAGAAAGGTCGGCGGATATGGTTTGAATCCCTAGTAACAGGTCTCCTGCGTGGGCAGGGGGTTGGACTAGATGACCTCCAAGGTCCCTTCCATCTCTGTTATTCTATTCTATTCTATTCTATTCTATTCTATTCTATTCTATTCTATTCTATTCGTTTCTACTCTACTCTACTCCACTCCACTCCACTCCACTCCACTCCACTCCACTCCACTCCATATTCTATTCTATTCTATTCTATTCGTTTCTACTCTACTCTACTCTACTCTACTCCACTCCACTCCACTCCACTCCACTCCACTCCACTCCACTCCACTCCACTCCATATTCTATTCTATTCTATTCGTTTCTACTCTACTCTACTCTACTCTACTCTACTCTACTCCACTCCACTCCACTCCACTCCACTCCACTCCACTCCACTCCACTCCACTCCATTCCATATTTTCTCTTCTCTTCTCTTCTCTTCTCTTCTCTTCTCTTCTCTTCTCTTCTCTTCTCTTCTCTTCTCTTCTCGATTAATTCTATTCTATTCTATTTAATATTATTCTATTCTATTCGTTTCTACTCTACTCTACTCTACTCTTTTTTTTTTTATTGCAAAAGTTTTACAATTACATTTTCACCCCTTTCCCCCCCCCCCCGCCTCCCCCCCCCAGACTTCCCAACCTCCCTCTTAACTGAAGTTTGGTTGTGTGTTTCCCACAACGCGCTCAACCACACTTAAGATGGAGTTGGGGGTAGGTTGCAAACCTGGGTGGGGTGGGGTGGAGTGGAGAAAGAGGAGGATTGGCACCTTATTCGCAGTTTTGTCGTCCTGGATCATTGTGTTTTGGTTGTGCGATGCACAACCAGGAAGCGGGCTGGCTCAGCAACCCGGTTTGGGTGTTGTTGTGTGGATGCATCTTTTAAAATATTGGTGACTTGGGAGCGTCGCTGCAGATCCCTTGAAGCCAGTGGCTCGCCTTCTGGATCTGTTCCACGGGTTGATTGGGAAGTACGCCCTAAGGAATTGGAGGGGAGAGGAGGCGGCGAATAAAATACAGGCGGTCCCCGATTTCCAACAGTTCATTTAGTGACCGCTCAAAGTCAAATGGCACTGAAAAAAAATGACCTAGGACCGTGTTTCACATTTATGACCGTTGCAGCATCCCCGTGGCCGCGTGTTCAAAACTCAGTTGCTTGGCAACTCATGTTTGCAGTGTCCCGGAGTTACGTGATCCCCTTTTGCGACCTTCGTTTGGAAGCCGGATTCACTTAACAACCACGTTACTAACTTAACCGCAGTGATTCAGAAAGGTCGCAAAATGACCCGAAACTCAGTCACTGTCTTGCTTAGCAACAGAAATGTCCTCTTCCTCCTCCTCTTCTTCCTTCACCTCCTCTTCTCCTTTTCCTCCTCCTCCTCCTCTTTTTCCTCTTTCCAAATTTACTTGCTTTGCAGCAGAAATGTTGGGCTCAGTTGTCGTAACTCGAGGACTACCTGTAGAGATTATAGATCTGGCCTTCTTGCGAGAATCCAGTCTTTTTCCTGCATCATATTTTTATAGTAATATGATTCTGTCTAAAAAATGGCCAAAAGAGCCTTTACAAAGAAAGGGCCTTTCCATGCTGGTTGGGGAATTCTGGGAATTGAAGTCCACAAACCTTAAAAGATACAGAGTTGAGAAACACTCGTCTGCAGGAGTGATGGGAGCGATTTCAGGAATCTAAGCAAAAAATCAAGATTTTTTCAGATGAAAGGGTTGATTAGGGGACTAGAGGCTAAATAAAACATATAAAGAATGGTTGGTGGAATTGAATATGTCTACTCCAGGGGTCTGCAACCTTAAACACTCAAAGAGCCATTTGGACCCACAGAAAAGAAAACACCGGGAGCCACAAAACCCTTCCCGTGCCTGACTATTTCCTGAGCGGCCACAAAACACGCATACATTGTTGAATTAAATGTTCTGTTTTCTTCTGAAACTTTTCTTTTCTTGGATTTATCCATGCTTGGCCTACTGGGGATTGAAAAGCTCAATAAATCATGTGCCAGTCGGTGTTGTACTTTGGTGGTTGTGACGCATATTTTGAGTGACAGGGAGCCTCAGCAGAGGGGTGAAAGAGCCACATGCGGCTCCAGAGCTGCAGGTTGCTGACCCCTGGTCTAGTCTAACAGAAAGAAGGACACGGGTGATATGATAGAAGTCTTCCAATATTTGAGGTGCTGCCCCAAAGAAGAGGGGGGGGGGTTTCCACCTATTCTCCAAAGCACCAGAAGACAGGACCAGAAGCAACGGATGGAAACTAACCAAGGAGAGAAGCAACCTGGAACTAAGGTGGGATTTCCTGATGGTGAGAACAATTAAACAGTGGAACTCCTTGCCACCAGAAGTTGTGGGTGCTCCATCACTGGAGGCTTTTAAGAAGAGATTGGACAACCATTTGTCTGAAATGGTAGAGGGTTTCCTGCCCGAGTAGCGGGATGGACTAGAAGACCTCCGAGGTCCCTCCCAACTCTATTCTATATTCTACATTTTAAAGGTTTGTTTGTAGTCCAGGAAGTTTTTTTTTCTTCCAACCATTTGTTTAGCAACCATTCAAAATTGCAACGGAAAAAAAAAATGTCTCAGTGATCAAAATTTGGGTGTTTGGCAACCGGCACGGAGTTGATTTTTTTTTTTTTTTTGTCTTTTTGTCGTTGACGGCCTAAGGAAAAACAGCAGCAGAAAATGCCAGACTGAGAAAAGATTAGCATTTGAGGCTTTAATTGTGGGTTATTTTGGAGAAGGGCTATTCTGGGAGTTGGAAGTCCACAACTCTTTTAAAAGTGGCCCAGGCTGGATCCCCATGATCTACAGAGAAATCTACTGCAGCCTTCGGTGGTATTGCTCTTCCTATTTGCACGTACTATTTGGTCTGACAGGATAAAGGTTTTTTTAAATTGGGTTTTGATAGGGGTTTTAAAATGATTTTAGTTGGATGTTTTGAATTCGGCCGAGTGATTGAATTATTTTAATAAGCTTTTGATTTTTGTCGTACATTGTTTTTACCATGGCTGTTCACCGCCCTGAGTCCCTCGGGAGAAGGGCGGTATATAAATATAATAAACTAACTAACTAACTAACTAACGTAGGGCAAATTTTCCTTGCCGAGGTGACAACCTAATACATTCTCAGCTACCAGTTTTAACGCCTGCCAGTCCTTAAAGGAGAAGGAAGGAATGCAACATAACTCTGAGGAATGTGTGAAACTAAGCAACGTAAGGATCTTGGGTTGTTGGGTAACCTTGTCGCCAAGTGTACCAAGGACAGATAAGCTCCGATTTCTTGGGGTGAGGCCACACGCATATCTCCTGCACCACAGCTTATTTGCATTACCGGTAGTCCTCGGTTTCCAGACGTTCGTTTAGTAACGGTTCAGAGTGACGACGGCAGCCAGTAAAAAAAAAGTGACTTTACGATCGGTCCTCGCACTTACAACCATTTCAGCATCCTTGCAATCCCATGAAGAAAATTCAGGCATGTATTTCTGACGGTTGGCAACGTCCCACGGTCCCGTGATCGCCATTTCCCAGCCGGCTTCCGACAAGAGAAAATCAACGGAGGAAGCCAGATTTGCTTAACGACCACGTGATTCATTTTAACTGGAGTGATTTGCCAAACAGCCGTGGCAAGGAAGGTCATAAACGGGGCAAAATCACTTAACCGCCGCGCTTGGCAACAAATTTTGGGCTCAGTTGTGTCGTAAGTCGAGGACTACCTGTATTATAAATTTTTTCTCCTCACCTTGAAGGTCATAAAACAGGGCGCGGCTCACTTAACAAAGGCCTTCCTCAGCAACGTAAATAGTCCCAATGGTGGTGGTATGTGGCGGATTATCTTTATTTGGGAAACTTCTGCTTGGTTCAGGAGCCAGGAAGCATTTCAAGCATGCTGGGAAGGGAGATTTCAGACCCCAGGCCCAAGAATGTGTGAAATCCCACAGCTTAGAAGAGCGGATTGTCTGCAGGGCCTTTGTGAGGAAGGTTATGTGCAGGCAAGGCCGCTTTTCCTGGTGGGGTAGGAAATTAACAGAGTGGAGGGAAAGAAAGGAAGGAAGGAAGAAAGAAAGAAAAGAAAGAAAGAAGAAGGAAGGAAGGAAGACAGGAAAGAAAGAGGAAGGAAGGAAGGAAGTATAGGAGAAAGGAAGGAAGGAAGAAAGAAAAGAAAGAAAGAAGAAGGAAGGAAGGAAGGAAGACAGGAAAGAAAGAGGAAGGAAGGAAGGAAGTATAGGAGAAAGGAAGGAAGGAAGAAAAGAAAGAAAAAAGGAAGGAAGGAAGGAAGGAAGACAGGAAAGAAAAAGGAAGTAAGTGTAGGGAGAAAGGAAGGAAGGAAGACAGGAAACAGAAAAAGAAAAAGAAAAAGAAAAAAAAAGGAAGACAGGAAAGAGAAACGAAGGAAGACAGGAAAGAAAGGAAGGAAGGAATATAGATAGGAAGGAAGGAAGACAGGAAGGAAGACAAAGAAACGAAGGAAGGAAGACAGGAAAGAAAGAGGAAGGAAGGAAGTGTAGGGAGAAAGGAAGGAAGGAAAAAAGAAAGAAAAAAGGAAGGAAAGAAGGAAGACAGGAAAGAAAGAGGAAGGAAGTGTAGGGAGTGTAGGGAGAAAGGAAGGAAGACAGGAAACAGAAAAAGACAAAGACAAAGAAAAGAAAAAGAAAGGAAGACATGAAAGAGAAAGAAACGAAAGAAGACAGGAAAGAAAGGAAGGAAGGAATGTAGATAGAAAGGAAGGAAGACAGGAAAGAAAAAGAAAGAAAAGGAAAAGAAAAGGAAGGAAGACAAAGGAAACAAAGAGGAAGGAAGGAAGGAAGTAATGTAGAGAGAGGAAGGAAGGAAGACAGGAAACAAAGAAAAAGATAAAGGAAGACAGGAAGGAAGATAAGAAAGAAAGAAAGAGGAAGGAAGGAAGGAAGGAAAGAAAGAAGATAACTGCCACAAGACTCAATTGGTGCTTTTTATATATACAGGTACTCAATTTATGACCTCAGTTGTGCCCAAAAATTCTTGAGTAAGACCAGTTAAGTGAGTTTTGTCCCATTTTACGACGTTCCTTGCTGCAGTTGTTAAGTGAATCCCTGCGGTTGTTAAATTGTTAATTGAATCTGCCTTCCTCATTGACTTTGCTTGTCAAAAGGTCTCCAAAGGGGATCCTCTAACCCGTGACCGTCATAAGCGTGAACCATTTGCCAAGCCTCTGAATTTGGATCCCACGACTGCGTGCAGTTGCTGTGAAAAAAAAAACAGGCGATCGGTCACTTTTTCCAGGGCCGTCGTAACTTCGAACGGTCACTAAATGAAGTGTTGTAAGCCAAGGGCTATCAATAAAAACCGTTTTTCATCGGGAATGAATTGGGCTGGGAGGAGGGGGAAAAAAACAGCCTTGTTTGAGGCCGTGATATTCGCTAGTGTTCTTTTCAATTTTGAAATTTAAAAATTCCTATCGCCAACTCAGTTTGACTTCTGAGAACGTATAATAACTCCAAGGAAATGAATTCTCCTTTTCTAAGGCTCTCTCCAAGATTTTAGTCGTCTTGAGAAATCTCATTTTCCTGCACATCTGCAAGAGTCTCTTTTGAGATTTTCTGCCCCTCTTCTCTACTTTCCCCCCCACCTTTTACCTTTTATTCTTCATTTAATTTGACGGTGCTTTTCAACTTAAATCAGCCAGCGCTGCTGGCTGGGGGATTCTGGGAGTTGAAGTCCACCCATCTTCAAGCTACCAAGGTTGAGAAACACTGTGTTAATCTCTGCTCTTGTGGGTATTTTATTTCTGGCCAGGAAGTGCAGTGATCTTTTAGCTTTTGGATTGTCTCTTTTGAATGGTGTGTAAATGTGGTCCATCTCTATGTGCCCGTTGATGGCTGTTTTGTCTCAGTGTTGCTGGCTGGGGGATTCTGGGAGTTGAAGTCCACCCATCTTCAAGCTACCAAGGTTGAGAAACACTGTGTTAATCTCTGCTCTTGTGGGTATTTTATTTCTGGCCAGGAAGTGCTGTGATCTTTTAGCTTTTGGATCGTCTCTTTTGAATGGTGTGTAAATGTGGTCCATCTCTATGTGCCCGTTGATGGCCGTTTTGTCTGAGTGCCGCTGGCTGGGGGATTCTGGGAGTTGAAGTCCCCCCATCTTCAAGCTACCAAGGTTGAGAAACACCGTGTTAATCTCTGCTCTTGTGGGTATTTTATTTCTGGCCAGGAAGTGCAGTGATCTTTTAGCTTTTGGATTGTCTCTTTTGAATGGTGTGTAAATGTGGTCCATCTCTATGTGCCCGTTGATGGCCGTTTTGTCTGAGTGCTGCTGGCTGGGGGATTCTGGGAGTTGAAGTCCACCCATCTTCAAGCTACCAAGGTTGAGAAACACTGGCTGAAATGGAGCCAGGGGAGAGGAAACAGATCATTATTCCTTGCAGAAAACGTCATAATTTCTGGCTCTCTTAACGGTTGTTTCTCTCCTGCGTGGGAGGTACAAGAAGTTTGCACTGAGTTGGTCATGGCAGAATCTGGGAATGTCGCTCGGCTTAAGGGAGGAAAAAAAATCCCCCCCCCCCCGATCTGTTTGTCTGCCGGCCGGAATTTGGCACCCAAGCTATAAAAAGCCCTGGCTGCTTGTCAGAACAGAAATAACACTTTCAACGTTCACAGCAGATTGCAGGGAGTCCTCGACTTACGACCAACAATTCCGCCCGAAATGCCTGGGGTTCCGCGAGACGCTTTTTAAACTTGACTTTTACCCCATTTTACAACTATTTTTGGGCGCAGTTGTTAAGTGAATCACAGTGGCCGATAAGTTTAGTGGCGAGGTTGTGAAGCGAATCTGGCTCGCCTGTGGATTTTGCTCGTCGAGACGGTCGCAAAAAGGGATCGCGCGACACCCCCCCCGGGACGCTGCGACCGTCATAAATATGAGTCAGTTGCCAAGCGTCTGGATTTTGATCGCACGATGCTACGAAGGTGGTGAAAAATGGTCGCAAGTCCCTTTTTTTTCCCCAGAGCCATTGTAACTTTGGTCACTAAATGAACTCTTGTAGGTCGAGGACTAGCTGGGTCTGTGGAATTCTTAATTAATAAAATGCTTCCCATTAAGGGCCTCGAGCAGGGTTAAAGCCGTGTGCATATGTGCGGGTGGTGTGGTTGTGTGCGCAGTGCCCGGAGGGGGCGTGAAAGCTCATGTGCAGATGTTGCGGTTGCGTGCACAGCGCATGGGGAGGAGCCTCACGGATAGCACGCACGCGTGCAAAGCACGCAAAGCGCGTACCTCTTTGGCACTCGATGAGTAAAAGGTTCGCCACCACTAGTATACGGTCTCCTGCTTGAGCTTGGGGTTGGACTAGAAGACCTCCAGGGTCCCTCCGAACTCTGTCATTCTATTCTATTCTAGTCTAGTCTAGTCTATGCTTTTCTATTCTGTTCTATTTTCTTTCTATTTTCTTTCTATGCTTTTCTATTCTATTCTAGTCTATTCTAGTCTATTCTATTTTCTTTCTATGCTTTTCTATTCTATTCTATTTTCTTTCTATGTTTTTCTATGCTTTTCTATTCTATTCTATTCTATTCTAGTCTATGCTTTTCTATTCTATTCTATTCTATTCTAGTCTATGCTTTTCTATTCTATTCTATTCTATTTTCTTTCTATGTTTTTCTATGCTTTTCTATTCTATTCTATTCTATTCTAGTCTATGCTTTTCTATTCTGTTCTATTTTCTTTCTATTTTCTTTCTATGCTTTTCTATTCTATTCTATTCTATTTTCTTTCTATGTTTTTCTATGCTTTTCTATTCTATTCTATTCTATTTTCTTTCTATGTTTTTCTATGCTTTTCTATTCTATTCTATTCTATTCTATTCTAGTCTATGCTTTTCTATTCTATTCTATTCTATTTTCTTTCTATGTTTTTCTATGCTTTTCTATTCTATTCTAGTCTAGTCTAGTCTATGCTTTTCTATTCTGTTCTATTTTCTTTCTATTTTCTTTCTATGCTTTTCTATTCTATTCTATTCTATTTTCTTTCTATGTTTTTCTATTCTATTCTATTCTATTTTCTTTCTATGTTTTTCTATGCTTTTCTATTCTATTCTATTCTAGTCTAGTCTATGCTTTTCTATTCTGTTCTATTTTCTTTCTATTTTCTTTCTATGCTTTTCTATTCTATTCTATTCTATTTTCTTTCTATGTTTTTCTATGCTTTTCTATTCTATTCTATTCTATTCTATTCTAGTCTATGCTTTTCTATTCTATTCTATTCTATTCTATTCTAGTCTATGCTTTTCTATTCTATTCTATTCTATTTTCTTTCTATGTTTTTCTATGCTTTTCTATTCTATTCTATTCTATTCTATTCTAGTCTATGCTTTTCTATTCTATTCTATTCTATTTTCTTTCTATGTTTTTCTATGCTTTTCTATTCTATTCTATTCTATTCTATTCTAGTCTATGCTTTTCTATTCTATTCTATTTTCTTTCTATGTTTTTCTATGCTTTTCTATTCTATTCTATTCTATTCTAGTCTATGCTTTTCTATTCTATTCTATTCTAGTCTAGTCTATGCTTTTCTATTCTATTCTATTCTATTTTCTTTCTATGTTTTTCTATGCTTTTCTATTCTATTCTATTCTAGTCTATGCTTTTCTATTCTGTTCTATTTTCTTTCTATTTTCTTTCTATGCTTTTCTATTCTATTCTATTCTATTTTCTTTCTATGTTTTTCTATGCTTTTCTATTCTATTCTATTCTATTTTCTTTCTATGTTTTTCTATGCTTTTCTATTCTATTCTATTCTATTCTATTCTAGTCTATGCTTTTCTATTCTATTCTATTCTATTTTCTTTCTATGTTTTTCTATGCTTTTCTATTCTATTCTATTCTAGTCTATGCTTTTCTATTCTGTTCTATTTTCTTTCTATTTTCTTTCTATGCTTTTCTATTCTATTCTATTCTATTTTCTTTCTATGTTTTTCTATTCTATTCTATTTTCTTTCTATGCTTTTCTATTCTATTCTATTTTATTTTCTTTCTATGTTTTTCTATGCTTTTCTATTCTATTCTATTCTATTCTAGTCTATGCTTTTCTATTCTATTCTATTCTAGTCTATGCTTTTCTATTCTATTCTATTCTATTTTCTTTCTATGTTTTTCTATGCTTTTCTATTCTATTCTATTCTATTCTATTCTAGTCTATGCTTTTCTATTCTATTCTATTCTATTTTCTTTCTATGTTTTTCTATGCTTTTCTATTCTATTCTATTCTATTCTAGTCTATGCTTTTCTATTCTATTCTATTCTATTTTCTTTCTATGTTTTTCTATGCTTTTCTATTCTATTCTATTCTATTCTATTCTAGTCTATGCTTTTCTATTCTATTCTATTCTATTTTCTTTCTATGTTTTTCTATGCTTTTCTATTCTATTCTATTCTATTCTAGTCTAGTCTATGCTTTTCTATTCTATTCTATTCTATTTTCTTTCTTTGTTTTTCTATGCTTTTCTATTCTATTCTATTCTATTTTCTTTCTATGTTTTTCTATGCTTTTCTATTCTATTCTATTCTATTCTAGTCTAGTCTATGCTTTTCTATTCTGTTCTATTTTCTTTCTATTTTCTTTCTATGCTTTTCTATTCTATTCTATTCTATTCTATTCTATTCTATTCTAGTCTATGCTTTTCTATTCTGTTCTATTTTCTTTCTATTTTCTTTCTATGCTTTTCTATTCTATTCTAGTCTATTTTCTTTCTATGTTTTTCTATGCTTTTCTATTCTATTCTATTCTATTTTCTTTCTATGTTTTTCTATGCTTTTCTATTCTATTCTATTCTAGTCTAGTCTATGCTTTTCTATTCTGTTCTATTTTCTTTCTATTTTCTTTCTATGCTTTTCTATTCTATTCTATTCTATTTTCTTTCTATGTTTTTCTATGCTTTTCTATTCTATTCTATTCTATTCTAGTCTATGCTTTTCTATTCTGTTCTATTTTCTTTCTATTTTCTTTCTATGTTTTTCTATGCTTTTCTATTCTATTCTATTCTAGTCTAGTCTATGCTTTTCTATTCTATTCTATTCTATTCTATTTTCTTTCTATTTTCTTTCTATGCTTTTCTATTTTATTCTATTCTATTCTATTCTATTCTATTCTATTCTATTCTATTCTATTTTCTTTCTGTTTTTCTATGCTTTTCTAGTCTAGTCTATGCTTTTCTATTCTATTCTATTCTATTCTATTCTATTCTATTCTATGCTTTTCTATTCTATTCTATTCTATTCTATTCTATTCTATTCTATTCTATTCTATTCTATTCTATTCTATTCTATTCTATTCTATTTTCTTTCTATGCTTTTCTATTCTACTCGACTCGACTCTTCTCCTTCTAATTGTGTTCTATTTCTACCGCATTTTGCAAACTTTGCAGAAGGCAAAAAAAAAGAAAAGAGAACTCTCCGCTTTGCCAATTCGGCATAAACTAACTCGGCTTCTTCCTTTCCCACCACGGCCTCTTAAATTCTTGTTCCCCGTTTCTCTTCCCAGTTGCAGCCGACTTCGACAAATTCAAAACATTCTGACGGAGAGCAACAAATCCCAGCCAGATGGCATCCTCTGCATTTTGGGTAAATTCTTTTCATCCTTGACATGCATTGACAGGAGTTTTTGTGTGTGTGTGTGTTTGTGTGTGTGTGTGTTTGTGTGTAAGTGAAAGGGGGAAAGTGGCACTCCGTGGCCTGCGTGAGAAGCATTCGATCCGTGCCAAGCTGCTTCTTAATAGAGAAGGAGGCTGCTTTTTATAGACTTTATAATTCTACGAATTATACCATTTATAGAATTTCCTCTCCTAAGAGGAGGATAAGTAAGTGAAAAGAGGCCTTTATTTTCTCGCCCTGGGCAGCTCCTGGACCCTTTCAGCTTCCCTCCCCAGCTTTTTTTTTTCCTGAACAAGACCGTCGGTGCAGGATAAGCAGCTCTGCTTTGGCCCGAAACGGGGAACGGAGTCAGGAATATGTTTAAATGGACATGATCCGGTGTCTTCCTTGAATCAGGGTGACATTTTTGCAAAGAAGAGGCAAACCCTGATTTGGTCAAGTGGTTAAGACACCAGCCTAGAATCTGGGAGACTCTGAGTTCGAATCCAACCTGGGTGATTTTGGGCCAATCACCAGGAGACGGTGAGTTCTAGTCCCGTTTTAGGCATGAAAATCAGTTGGATGACTTTGGGCCAGTCACCAGGAGTGGTGAGTTATAGTCCCGTTTTAGGCATGAAAGGCAGCTGGGTGACTTTGGGCCAATCACCAGGAGACGGTGAGTTGTAGCTCTGCCTTAGGCATGAAAGGCAGCTGGGTGACTTTGGGCCAATCACTAGGAGACGGTGAGTTATAGTCCCGTTTTAGGCATGAAAGGCAGCTGGGTGACTTTGGGCCAATCACTAGGAGACGGTGAGTTCTAGTCCCGTTTTAGGCATGAAAATCAGTTGGGTGACTTTGGGCCAATCACTAGGAGACGGTGAGTTCTAGTCCCGTTTTAGGCATGAAAATCAGTTGGGTGACTTTGGGCCAATCACCAGGAGACAGTGAGTTCTAGTCCCGTTTTAGGCATGAAAGGCAGCTGGGTGACTTTGGACCAGTCCCTCCCTCTTAACACAACTTACCTCACAGGGCTGTTGTGGGGAAAATAAGAGGGGTAAGAATTATTGTTTGTGTTTGCCACTTTGAGTTATTTCAAATAAAAAATAAAAAGTGGAGTATAAATAAAATTCAACTAAAAGAGCTGTTGCTCGGTTTTCATGACCGATTTTAAGTTTTTCTACCTCTGATGTCGATTGCAAAAAGTGGATTTTTTCCCGTCCTGCAAAGAGAGACCCTGTTCTTTCACCCCCCGTCCCACTCCCACTCCCCTCAAACTTTCCTTTCGCCTCCTTTGCCCCCTTCCAGCCTTCTGCAACCCAGTCACTTCACAAGGCCTCTTTCCCAGAACCCTCCCCCCCTTCCCCCCCCCCCGCCCAGATGTTTTGTCATGGGGGTTCAGGCTTTGGGTCTTGGCAGCGAAACCAGGCGCATTTGCCAGACGCCAAATCCATCTCCTCTCTGTTGCTAAGAGACTTTCTGCTTCTTTTTCTTGCACTGGTGGGGAAAAAAAGAATTTTTTTCCTTTTAGCATCAGAACAACACAGGTAGTCCCCGAGATGCAACCACAAGTGAGCCCAAGTGTTGCTAAGTGAGAAATCTGCAGCTCTTTTAGTCTTTCTTTCTTTCCATCCTTCCTTCCTTCCTTTCTTTCTTTTCTTTCTTTCTTTTCTCTCTCTGTTTCTTTCTTTCTTTTTCATTCCTTCCTTTGTTTCTTCTTTCCTTTGTTTCTCCCTCCCTCCTTCTCTTCCTTCCTTCCTCCTCTCCTCTCTCTTTGTTTCTTTCTTTTCTTTTCTTTCTTTCTCTCTCTGTTTCTTTCTTTCTTTTTCTTTCCTTCCTTTGTTCCTTCCTCCCTCCTTCCCTTCCTTTCTTCCTCCTCTCCCTCTCTTTCTTTCTTTCTCTCTCTGTTTCTTTCTTTCTTTCCTTCCTTTGTTCCTCCCTCCCTCCTTCCCTCCCTTCCTTCCTCTTCCCCTCTCTCTTTGTTTCTCTTTCTTTCTTTCTTTCTTTCTTTCTTTCTTTCTTTCTTTCTTTCTTTCTTCTCTTCTCTTCTCTTCTCTTCTTTCTTTTTTCCCTCCCTCCCTCCCTCCTTTCTTCCTTCCTTCCTTCCACTCTTTCTCTCTCTCTCTCTCTTTCTTTTTCCTCTCCTCCCTCCCTCCCTTCTCTCTCTCTCTCTCTCTCTCTCTCTTTCTTTCTTTCTTTCTTTCTTTCTTTCTTTCTTTCTTTCTTTCTTTCTTTCTTTCTTTCTTTCTTTCTTGTTAAGTTAGTAGCATGATGGTCCTGAGAACCTGGCTTCCCCATTGGCTTTACTTGTCAGAAGGGCGCAGAAGGGAATCACAGGAGCCCATGAGAATCACATGCAACCGTCATGAATATGAGTCAGTTGCCAAGCATCTGAATTTTGATCCCTTGGCCATGGGGGTGGTGCAATGGTCGTAAGTTTGAAAAATGGTCATAAGTCGCTTTTTGGTGACTTCAAACGGTCACAAATGAACTGTAGTAATTTGAGGACTACCTGTAGTGCAGCTGCTTCTTCTTTGCCCTCCCTGGGAGCTTTCTCTCTAAATCTGGAGGACTAAGGCAGGACTAGAACTCACTGTCTCCTGGTGATTGGCCCAAAGTCACCCAATTGGCTTTCATAGCTAAGGCAGGACTAGAACTCACTGTCTCCTGGTGATTGGCCCAAAGTCACCCAATTGGCTTTCATGGCTAAGGCGGGACTAGAACTCACCGTCTCCTGGTGATTGGCCCAAAGTCACCCAATTGGCTTTCATAGCTAAGGCAGGACTAGAACTCACTGTCTCCTGGTGATTGGCCCAAAGTCACCCAATTGGCTTTCATAGCTAAGGCGGGACTAGAACTCACTGTCTCCTGGTGATTGGCCCAAAGTCACCCAATTGGCTTTCATGGCTAAGGCGGGACTAGAACTCACCGTCTCCTCCTTCCTAACCTGATGCCTTAACCACTAGACCAAACTCTCTCTCCAGCTGATGGAAATAATAATAATAATAATAATAATAATAATAATAATAATAATAATAATAATAATAATAATAATAATAATAATAATAATAATAATAATATGAAGGCAGAACCTATGCCGAACGGTTGCCAGATGGAAGGTGGGAAGATTTATTACTAAACGCTGGCAGCGTTTAACGCTGTTCCGCCTTGTATAAAAATTAGCCAGGCATCGGGTGCAAAAAAACCCCAACCCCATCTGCGAACTCTTTAACTTTGAAACTGACCGGGCACGGACTAATTTTCTTGCCCTAGTTTCCACAGACGTGATTCTGATCCTGGCTTGGATATCTTGGCAGCCCCGGGGCTTTATCCCTGCGTAACCCCACGGAGAAGGATGCTCGCCTGCCTGCGTCCTTCCTTCCAGCCCCATCCCTCCCAGATGTTCCCCCCCCCAGGCCTAATCCTTCCAGCCTGGACCCCGTCTTAAGAGGCTTTGCCTTGAGGGTTGTGTGATTGGACACGGCATTGCGGTTCTTGGATTGCAGAGGGGGCCCCTCTGAAACTCATTGGGAAGATTTTAAGCTCTGCCTTCCTTCTGTCCTGTCGCTAAAGCAGGATTTTCCAACCTTGGCGACTTGAAGACTTGTGGACTTCAACTCCCAGAGTTCCTCAGCCAGCAAAGCTGGCCGAGGAACTCTGGGAGTTGAAGTCCACAAGTCTTCAAGTCGCCAAGATTGGAAAATCCTTCGCTAAAGGACCTTCAGCTCTGGATATGTACCGTTTTTGTTGAGCTTTGCATATTTTGCATATTTCAAAAAACTTTTTAAAAAATTTTTTTAAAGTTTTTTATTAATCATAAACATCGGACATAGATATGACATCACTGGTTCTAAATATCTTCCAACACTTTAAACTAATACAAATTTGTAAATATACAAATTTGTAAAATATACAAAAGTATGAAGGCTATTGCTTAACGCATTGTAACCTGAGTCTCCGGAGAAGGGCGGCATATAAATCAAATTTTAAAAAAAAAAATAATAATAATGTTAAAGTTAATATTATAATAGAATTCTTTAACCTTATACATTATTTATACATAACATCATACTAACAATCTATATCATATTTCTACACAATTATACATACTTGTTAATCTATACCTGTGCCTATTTATGCAATTTACATATGTATTTATCTGTCATATATTTCTCCTCCAACACTACACCCTTGTCTCGGCTATCCTCCTTTTGTCTAGCCATTTGTAAAAAATTTTCCAGATTATATAGTACTGTGTTTCACATTTATCCTTGAGCTCCAAGGTAAATCTGTCCATTTCTGCACAGTTAAGAATTTTTAATAATATTTCCTCTTCAGTTGGGGTATCTTTCTCTTTCCACTTATGAGCAAAGGCTATCCGTGCCGCTGTGAGTATATACAATAATAGATAATTTCTTTCTTTCTTATATTTACCCTCAATAAGGGAAATTATTCGGCTTGTTGGAAGTGTAAGACGCCTTAGGGGGATTTCTACCATATGTGGTGGGAATGCCCAAAGGCAAAAAAATATTGGAATTTAATAAAGAGTTGGGTTGAAGAAATTTTATAAATAATTATAGAAATCAAGCCGGAATTTTTCCTTTTGGGAAGGACAGAGGGTAAAAATTTTTAAAACTTTTTATTAAATGATAGAGTAAAATAGAAAAATACAAAAGCAACTAGTAGGACATGGTGGCGAGGGGAAGGGAAAAGAAAAGGGAGGGGGAAAGGGAAAAAAAGCATTGACTTCCAACTCCCTCTGTTGCAGCAGAGTAAAGCATTCACAAAGAAACTCAACTTTCTTACTTTTCCATAATAATATAAGCTAGCTATTTATATAACGACAAAGTAATCTAAACAATCCGACAGGGTAACTTTGGGCCAATCACCAGGAGACAGGGAGTTCTAGTCCTGCCTCAGGCATATAATCCGACTGGGTGACTTTGGGCCAATCACCAGGAGACAGGGAGTTCTAGTCCTGCCTCAGGCATATAATCCGACTGGGTGACTTTGGGCCAATCACCAGGAGACAGTGAGTTCTAGTCCTGGCTTGGGCATATAATCCAACTGGGTGACTTTGGGACAATCACCAGGAGACGGTGAGTTCTAGTCCTGCCTTGGGCATATAATCCAACTGGGTGACTTTGGGACAATCACCAGGAGACAGGGAATTCTAGTCCTGCCTCGGGCATGAAATCCGACTGGGTGACTTTGGGACAATCACCAGGAGACGGTGAGTTCTAGTCCTGCCTTGGGCATGAAATCCAACTGGGTGACTTTGGGACAATCACCAGGAGACGGTGAGTTCTAGTCCTGCCTTGGGCATGAAATCCGACCGGGTGACTTTGACCAATCACCAGGAGACAGTGAATTCTAGTCCTGCCTTGGCATGAAGAGATGGTGAGTTCCAGCCCTGTGTTTAGGCATGAAACCCAGCTGTTGACTTAGGGCCGAGCACCAGGAGATGGTGAGTTCTAGCCCTGCCTTAAGCAAGAATGCCGGCCGGGTGACTTTGGATCAGTCCCTCTACTCTCGGCCCAGTCCACCTCGCAGGGTGGTTGTTACGGGAAAAAGTAGAGGATGTATGGAATACGTTTGCTGCCTTGGGTTGTTTGTGAGAATAAGAAAGGCATGATCCAAATAAATGACCTGAAATGAAATTTCTTAGGCGAGTTCAGTTTTGGTTCTAGGTTTCACTGGGATTCGGGATTAGAAATTATTGCCTTTTAATTTGTTCATCCTCCGGATCTGCTTGTAGTTGATTTTCTAATTTCTTAATTTCCTCTGTCAACAAGTTATGTTCTCTTCACTTATCTTTATTTCTTTGTGCATTGTAATCCCCCCTTAAATAAGCTTTCGTAGTGTCACAAAGGTTTTGTAATGAGGTGTGGGGTTTTTTATTGTCTCTAAAAAATAATTCCAATTCTTTCAGAATCTCTTGAATATATTCTTTCTCTTTTAAAATTGGTGGATTCAACGGCCATCTACCTCTCTTTCTTTTATGCCCTTTCCATATTATTTTGAGAGGATTATAATCGGCCCATGTGTTTGGCATAATCTCTACATTAGTTTCAACATCTTTAACTAGATCTCCATATATCCAGACCATATCGATTCTCGATCAGGATCTAGGGGGGTTGGAATAGAAGGTAGATTTTGTTTCGTCCGGGTTACGAAATCTCCAGATGTCTAATAGATTTAATTATTCTGCCATTTCAAAGCTGGCTGAGGGAACTCTGGGAGTTGAAGTCCACAAGTCTTCAAGTTGCCAAGGTTGGAGACCCCTGCTCTGGACAGCAGATTTAGGCACTTTAATACCACGGAGATCAAATGGCACCATTTTCCCCAGCTGTCACATTTGATGGTCCCAACCAGTGGTGGGTTCCTCCCGGTTCGGTCCAGTTCGGCCGAGCCGGTAGCGGTGACAATATGATGTCACCGAACCGGTTCTCCCACCCCGCCCCCCCACTCCCCCTACGTTATTCTTACCTTTTATTTGGTCCCACCCCCAATCTATTGCTGCCTCCCGAGTCCCAGCTGATCAGGAAGAAATGGGGATTTTGCAGTATCTGTCCCCTGGATTGGAGAGGGAATGGAGATTTTACATGAAGATCAGTGGTGGGTTCCTCCCGGTTCGGTCCGGTTCGGCCGAGCCGGTAGCAGTGAAGATATGACATCACCGAACTGGTTCTCCCACCCCTGCCCTCCCACCCCCCGACCCCCCCACGTTATTCTTACCTTTTATTTGGTCCCACCCCCAATCTATTGCTGCCTCCTGAGTCCCAGCTGATGACTAGACGGAAAAAAACTGTTTAAACTCTTGCCGTGGGGCTCCAAAGGGCCGCCCTACAGCTGATCAGTGTTAAAAGCAAACAAATGAGTCGGGTCGTAAGTGCGAGGACTGGTCATAAGTGCAAGGACCTTCCAGAAATGACTCTGACCAGCTAGTCACGCCCACCTAGTCACATGACCTCCAAGCCACACCCACAAAATAAGCCACGCCCATAGAACCGGTTGTAAAAAAATTTAGAACCCACCCCTGGTCCCAACAGAAGCACCAGCTCTTACGGCAACAGGTGTCAAATTTGGCTCGGCCTCTCTAGTTTGGCTGCTCGATGGAACCATGTTGGCTCGAAATATTCCTCGTCTCAGTGATGCAACTTTTGGGTGGGAAGTCACTCTGAACTCACGGAAGCAAATTAACACCCTGGCATCATGGGTGAGGTTGAAACACATCCTGCTGGCACCAGCTACCTTTCTAAGGTGTAAACTTCATGCAAAACCGCACCCGCAATTAATTCACTCTTCATGGGAAAAACTGTCTGGTTGCTCCAATCGATGTTGGCTGCGGGTTTTCCTAAAACGAGGGATATCCCGGAACCATCTTTCAACTTTCTAAATTGCATCGTATCCAGAGCGACTAATAGAAATGTACCCTACAGGAGTGGCCCAAATTGTGGGAACCTTTTGGGGAAAAGTGTAATTTGTAAAACTAGCTTAATAACACCACTTTTTTTTTTTTTTGAGCAGTACCATAAAATCATATATCAGTGGAAAGATAATTTAATCAAGAATGTAATGCAATAGCTTTTATGAAGGATTTGCTATTGGGAGAGCAGTTACAGTATGAAGAAGAAAAGGGAAACACGTCGAAAAAAACGAGATACACAAAAATGATCACCCTAGAAAAAAAAAACAAGATATACGAAAATTATCACCGTGTCAGTTAATCCTTAGTTGGGTCACCTTTAGCATGAATTACGGCCTTACGACGTCTTCCCATGGAGTGAATCAATCTTTTAGTTCTGCAGCTGTTTATAATGTGAAACCAAGATTGAAGGATTGTTTCTATTAACTGGGTTTTATTGCTGGGTCGCTTCTGACGAACAAGTTTCAGTCGGCACCATAGATTTCCAATTGGGTGAAGATCTGGGCTATTCCCAGGCCATTCCAGCAGTGGAATAGGATTATCTTGAAACTCCAAAAAAAAAAAAAAAAGTGGTGTTATTAGCCATCAAACCTCAAAAATACACTTTTCCCAAAAGGCTTCCACAATTTTGGCCACTCCTGTATATTGCTAAGAAATTTGGACTTTCCTGATTGGAGCAGTGGAAAAGCATGCGGTCGAATGAAGTTGCCGTGTTAAAAATTTTAAAAGAGAATTTCTTCAATACTGTAGCTCCAGAAAAATTATCTAGAACATGTAAGGGCATTTCAGATTTCTGTTGGAAACATGGGCAACATGAAGGGTCATTTAATAATAATAATAATAATAATAATAATAATAATAATAATAATAATAATAATAATAATAATAATAATAATAATAATAATTTTATTTCTATACCGCCCTTCTCCTGAAGGACTCAGGGCGGTGTACAGCCAATTTAAAAACACAAGACACAACAATAATTAAAAATTAAAATAATTAAATAGATTTGGCCGATTTAAAACCCCCAAAATTAAAATACCTGGCTGGGGAATTCCGGGATTTGAAATCCACACATCTTAAAAAGTTTTAATAGCTTTGACAAAAAAAAAAAAACTTAAAATCAATCCTTGCACTTCCAGCTGTTTCAGCATCCCTATGATCAAGTGACAACTGGCATGTATTTGAGTAGCTGCTACTGAAAGGTTGGCAACCAGTAGAAGAGAATGCTTGTATCTCAGATTTGAGCTGTGGGGTCCTTGATGCTCTCTGAGCTTGGTAGTTTTCTTGTAGACGTTTCATGACTCAACTAGGGAACATCATCAGTGCTAGACCGTTTACAATTTTGATTAGGCTGTTTCCTCCTTTTCTAACACTGATGATGTTCCCTAGTTGGGTCATGAAACGTCTGCAAGAAAACCCAGCTCAGAGAGCATCAAGGACCCCCACAGCTCAACTCCGAGCTGCAAATATTCTCTTTTCTTGATACTTCCTGAGTGGTCAGGAACTGCCCTGAACCCAAACAACAAGTAAGGTAAAGGTTCCCCTCGCACATACGTGCTAGTCGTTCCCGACTCTAGGGGGCAGTGCTCATCTCCGTTTCAAAGCCGAAGAGCCAGCGCTGTCTGAAGACGTCTCCGTGGTCACGTGGCCGGCATGACTCAACGCCAAAGGCGCACGGAACACTGTTATCTTCCCACCAAAAGTGGTCCCTATTTTTCTACTTGCATTTTTTTTTACGTACTTTCGAACTGCTAGGTTGGCAGAAGCTGGGACAAGTCACGGGAGCTCACCCCGTTACGCGGCACTAGGGACTCGAACCGCTGAACTGCCGACCTTTCAATCGACAAGCTCAGCATCTTAGCCACTGAGCCACTGCGTCCCTAAACAAAAAGTAACATCCCCCAATATCTTATTCTCCAAATGTCCTGTTTTGTTTTGTTTTTGTTCTTTTGTGCAGGAATTGATAGTCGGTACAATGAAGGATGCCGGGAACTGGCTAACTATCTCCTCTTCGGCTTGTATAGCCAGAACAACAATGAGTTTGAGAGATCAGGATTCCCTGAAGAAGTCCTCGACGGTAAGAGGGAGCTGCCCCCCACTCACTCCCCGGCGGGCTGGTATGAACCTCCGTTCCTGGTCGCCGATGATGCCGGCGCTTCCCCGCTTCTCACGAGTCCTCTTTTTACGACCCCTTGTTTCGCAGATGTGATCCTGCTGGTGAAGCCGGACAGCGTCCATCTGTACTGCAACCCTGTCAATTACAACTACCTGCTGCCCTACGTGGCGTTTTGGAGAAACCTGCATTTCCACTGCTTGACGGAAACGGAGGTGAGTGAATGAGCCACAAACCGAGGAAGAACTCGGGGTGGGGGTTGGGGGTGGGGGCGCAGAGTGTGAAAGTTTGGACTTCCTGTGCAGGATTTCAGCTTTTCTGGTGGAATTCTGGGAGTTGAAGTCCACATACCTTATCATTGCCAAGGTTGAGAAACGTTGTAGAGCAGGGGTCCCCAAACTTGGCAGCTTTAAGACTTGTGGACTTCAAAAACTTGGCAGCTTTAAGACTTGTGGACTTCAACTCCCAGAATTCTCCAGCCAGCTGGCTGGAGAATTCTGGGAGTTGAAATCCACAAGTCTTAAAGCTGCCAACTTTGGGGACCCCTGTCGTAGAGACCAGCCAGAGCTCTCAAAAAAAATACAACATTTCCTGCCATGTTGCCCAGAATCTTTTAGCTGAACACGTAGTCTTTGACTTACGACAACAAAGTTTCTCTTGCTAAGCAAGACCGACATTTCTTGCCACATTTGTTCAGTGAATTGCTGCGGTTGTTAAGTTAAGTAACCGCAGTTGTTAAGTGAATCTGGCTTTCCCGTCGCTCGTCAGAAGGTCACATAAGGGGGAAATCGCATGATCCCAGGACATGGCGACCTTCATAAATATGAGTCCGTTGCCGAGCGTCTGAATTTTTGACCACGTGTCTGTGAGGACAGCCGCAAACAGTCGTTAAGTGTGGAAAAATGGATGTACCGTAAATCCCTTTTTTCAGTGCCATTGTAACTGTGAATGGTCACTAAATGAATGGTCGTAAGTCGAGGATTACCTGTATTACACTCATATTGGTTAGAGTGCGCTGTGCTTTCCATTCCAGGACAAAAAGGGGGCTTTAGACCGGATGTAAATCTTCCCAACTGCTGGGAAATTTTTGAGCATTTTTAAAATTTAAAGAAATACTTTTTTGGGAAAGAGGAGTACAGATAGTCCTCAATTTAACAACAATCCATTTAGTGACCGTTCAAAGTTACAACGGCACTGCAAAAAGGGACAGCCGTTTTTCACAGTTACGACCTTTGTAGCATCCCCGTGATCAAAATTCAAAGGCTTGGCAACTGGCATGTACTTATGACAGTTTTAGCATCCCGGGGTCACATGATCACCGTTTATGACCTTCCCAGCCGAATTCCGACAAGCAAAGTCACACGAGGGAAGCCCGCTTTACTTAACAACCCAACGATTCCCTTAACAGCGGTGGCAAAAAAGGACCCCAAAGGGGGCGAACCTCCCTTATTTATCGGTAAAATTTATCGGCCGCCCCTCTTACCATGCGGTAACTCTGGGCAGCTCCCCATCTTAAAAACTATACAAAACCTTAAAAGGCGTCAATAAAATCCTATAAAGCTACTCGGAACAACTGTCCTGCTTAGCAACGGCAAGCTTGGGTTCAATTGTGGTCACAACTTGAGCACTTCCTTAAATCCGACAGTCAGCCTTTCGTAGTTTTCCAATTCCTTCCTTTTTCCCGTTTCTCGCGCAACCTCAGCGCGCACGAAAATCCATTTTCCTGTAAACCACCTACAATATTCTATCATTCCACGGTGTCGTATATCCATCCAGCCTCGTCTCTCGGGCCGGCCCAGTTGCTGCTTTCCAAAATCCTCTCCCAGCTGGCCTCCTGTCTGCCATTTGCGTCTTTCATTTTGGAGAGGTTGGACGCATTCGCAGGGGAGCTGGCGTCCCCGCCGGGCTTTTAAAACGTCAATTTTTGGCCCAATTTTTGTTTCTGCTGTTCTTTTGTCTTCCGTTCCTTTCTCAACCTCGTGCCACCAGCCCAGAGTGGGAGCCGCCTTGGATAATGAAACGCCAGGAATGCCATAAAACGAAATTGTCGATGGAGTGGTTGGCATCCATGAAATAGAGCACAATAGACTTTTAAATTGGAGAGGGCTTATGAAAAAACCCTCCAAAGGGGCTTTGAAAATCACAAGCAGCTTCTTCAGCAGGGACCCTGTTCAAGAGTGCCAAGGCTCTGTTCAGTTATCGCCAGTTATCCTTTTCAACGAATTCTGTAAAATCCGTTTATTTTGTGTGTTGTTTTATTTTTTAAACCGAGTTTGGCAGGGTTCGCCGTCCAGCGTTTGGGCTTTTGGGGAAATACGCAGAAGCTGGATTTTAGGTGCCTTTCTATTTATTATGGGTTGGGTTTTCTTTTCAAAAAGGAAAGGCTCAGGTTGAGCTCTGCTCCGAATTTGAGGATTCAAGGCTGGCAGAAAATAAACGTGCCGGTTTGAAAGCAGGGAGTTGGCGCGATCGGAGAGTGGCAGCAAACGAAGGCGTCCTTTTTCGCGATTCAACGTGGGCCAGCTTTCGAGTGCTTGCAAAACTATATATATATTTTTTTACTTTGGGGCAGAAAATGTCTTGCTTGCCATATTCCACCAGGTAGAAAGAAAGAGAGAGAGAGAGTTTGGTGTAGTAGTTAAGGTGTTGGCCTAGAAACAAGGAGGCTGGGAGTTCTAGTTCCGCCTTAGGTATGAAAGCCAGCTGGGTGACTTTGGGCCAATCACTAGGAGACTGGGAGTTCTAGTTCCGCCTTAGGTATGAAAGCCAGCTGGGTGACTTTGGGCCAATCACTAGGAGGCTGGGAGTTCTAGTTCCACCTTAGGTATGAAAGCCAGCTTAGTGACTTTGGGCCAATCAATAGGAGACTGGGAGTTCTAGTTCCGCCTTAGGTATGAAAGCCAGCTGGGTGACTTTGGGCCAATCACTAGGAGGCTGGGAGTTCTAGTTCCACCTTAGGTATGAAAGCCAGCTTAGTGACTTTGGGCCAATCAATAGGAGACTGGGAGTTCTAGTTCCATCTTAGGTATGAAAGCCAGCTGGGTGACTTTGGGCCAATCAATAGGAGACTGGGAGTTCTAGTTCTGCCTTAGGTATGAAAGCCAGCTGGGTGACTAGAATAGAATAGAATAGAATAGAATAGAATAGAATAGAATAGAATAGAATAGAATAGAATAGAATAACAGAGTTGGAAGGGACCTTAGAGGTCTTCTAGTCCAACCCCCTCCTCAAGCAGCAGACCCTATGCCATTTGAGACAAGTGGCTGTCCAGTCTCTTCTTAAAAACCTCCAGTGATAGAGCACCCACAACTTATGGTGGCAAGCTGTTCCACTGGTTAATTGTCCTCACTATTAGGAAATTTCTCCTTAATTCTAGGTTGCTTCTCTCCTTGGTTAGTTTCCACCCGTTGCTTCTTATCCTGCCTTCTGGTGCTTTGGAGAATAGCTTGACTCCCTCTTCTTTCTGGCAGCCCCTGAGATATTGGAAGTCTGCTATCACATCTCCCCTAGTCCTTCCTTTCATTAAACTAGACATGTCCAGTTCCTGCAACCATTCTTTATATGTTCTTCATACTTTGGGCCAATCACCAGGAGACTGGAAGTTCTAGTTCTGCCATAGGTATGAAAGCCAGCTGGGTGACTTTGAGCGAATCACCAGGAAGTGGTGAGTTCTAGTCCCATCTTAGCCATGAAAGCCAAATGGTTGTGTTTTGGCCAATCACCAGGAGGTGGTGAATTCTAGTTCCGACTTAGACATAAAAGCTGGCAAGGTGACTTTGGCTCAATCACCAGGAGGTGGTGAGTTCTAGTCACATCTTAGGCACGAAAGCTGACTGGATGACTGTGGGCCAGTCCCACTTTCTCAGCCCAAGCCTACCTCACAGGGTGGTTATTATTGGGAAAGTAGGAGGAGGAAGGATCTGTTTGCGGCCTTGAATTGTTTGTAGAAATAATAAAAGCGGGATACAAGTCAAGAAATAAACACAAAATAAAGACAGCAGCCAGTGGGAGAAGTTGGGCTTAGCGTTGTGTAAAGTTTTTTAACACAGAATTATTTTTGGCTTTTTAGTTTGAATGGTTGATGGGCACCAATTTGACTCACTAAGTGAAAAAACAAGTTGCTAGAAATTAGTTACATGCATTTCCTTGGATTACAGGTAGTCCTCGATTTACAACAGTTCATTTAGTGACTGTTCAAAGTTACGACGGCCCTGGAAAAAGTGACTTACGACCATTTTTCACACTTAAAAACCTTTGCAGCATCCCCCTTGCTCATGTGATCAAAATTCATATCCTTAGCAACTGGCTCATACTTACGACCGTTTCTATGTCCCAAGGTCACGTGATCCCGTTCTGCGACCTTTTGACCCGCAAAATCAATGGGGAAGCCATATTTCGCTTAACAACGCGATACTAATTTAACACCTGCAGTGAATCATTAAAAACTGTTCACTAGAAGGGCCGTTATAATGGGGCAAAACTCACTTAACAACTGTCTCACTTAGCAACATAAATTTTGGGCTCCATTGCGGTCATTAAGTTGAGGACTTACCTGTACCAGAATTTCTATTTTGCTTTGCAGGAACTGGCGATCCTAAACGGCAGCCTTTTTTAGATCCACTGGAAGCATAAATGGACTTTGGATTTGAGATGGAATTAAAAGCCATCGTGCCTTTGGGGATTTATTGTCTTTATTTTCAAAAGATTCTCCCTCCTTCTCGTTTTATTAGTACGAAGATGAAGAGTCGGCTGAAGAATTTAAAATTTCCAGTTTTGTGGATATGGTTCGAGATTGCAGCCGGATTGGCATTCCCTTCAGCTCCCAAGGTAGGTTAGAAAAAAACCCAAATTCTTATAAATGAATGAATGAATGAATAAATATTATTATTTATTATTTATTATTTATTAAGAGCCGAGGTGGGGCAGTGGTTAGAGTGCAGTACTGCAGCTACTTCAGCTGACTGCTAGTTCAGCAGATCAGCAGATCAAATCTCACCGGCTCAAGGTTGACTCAGCCTTCCATCCTTCCGAGGTGGGTAAAATGAGGACCCAGATATTGGGGGCAATATGCTAATGCTAATGCAATATGCTAATATGCAATAAGCTATATGCTAACTTTGTAAACCGCTTAGAGAGGGCTGTAAAGCACTATGAAGCGGTATAGAAGTCTAAACAATAATAATAATTTATTATTTGTTATTTATTTATATAATTTTATTTATTATTATTGCTCAAATTCTTATAAATGAATGAATGAATGAATAAATAAATATTATTTATTTATTATTAATTTATATAAATTTATTTATTATTATTGCCCAAATTCTTATAAATGAATGAATGAATAAATAAATATTATTTATTATAAATTTATTTATTATTTATTATTTATATATATCAACTGTCTCGCTTAGCAGCAAAAACAACGGGCCTCGACTGTAGTCGTAATTCGAGGACTACCTGTCTTAACTTTTGTCCCCGTCTGGAGTTTGGTGTTCATTTTACTGGTCCTTGAAGGAAAATCACACCCGCTTTGTCTCCAAAATGAGTAATTTGAACGCCTGCCTAATTTGTGTTAATCATACCCGGTAAAATTGAAACACACACAATAGGTCCCTTGTGCTTTACATGAGAAGCGTCTAAATCCTCTTTTATGGGAGGAAATAACAGATTCTTTTATTATGATGGCGATGATAATGTAGCTTTCTTTTTTTAGAACAGAAAAGGCTCTTGATTTCCGTTAATTATGGGATGCCAGGATTTTAAGCAGAAAAGCCTTCGCAGGGACTGTGAACAGGGAGGAGAGGAGGGAAGAAACGGGTTACTGAGAATAGCCAAAGCTGATGCAAGAAACTTGCAAGACTCTGCGTTGTCATCTATTTATCTTTTTTAATGAACATTTAAAACAAGACAACCATTTAGATATGAGCCAGCCGTGTGCATCAGCTGCCAAAAAAGCCAACACAGTTCTAGGCTGCATCAACAGAGGGATGGAATCAAGATCACGTGAAGTGTTAATACCACTTTATAAGGCCTTGGTGAGGCCACACTTGGAATATTGCTGTCAACTTGCAAAGCTTTCAAGTTGCCATGAGCAGGAGGGAGGGAGAACTGAAGTGCATTCCATACATTCTTCCTGACCGCAATCAGAAGGAGGGTGTTAGGTTTCACAGCCAGCCAAAGTGGTGAATTGGAGAATGTGATTTATGACATGGCCAGAGAGGAGGGGAGAGACAGGGTCATAGGGGAACGTAAATCTACGTGGGATCAGTCCTAACTGCATCCCAGTGTTGCCGAAATGGTGCTCCTAATAAACGACTGTATTTCTTTTGAGGTTCGGCTCATGGCTCATGAATTAATTAGGGCATCTTTCGGAAACTTCACAACTGCATTCAGTTTTGGTTGTGACAATGTAAAAAAGATGTGGAGACTCTAGAAAGAGTGCAGAGAAGAGCAACAAAGATGATTAAGGGACTGGAGGCTAAAACATATGAAGAACGGTTGCAGGAACTGGATATGTCTAGTTTAATGACAAGAAGGACCAGGGGTGTTATGATCGCAGTCTTCCAAATATTTGACGGGCGGCCCCAAAGAAGAGGGAGTCAACCTATTCTCTAAAGCCCCTGAGGGCAGGACAAGAAGCAATGGGTGGAAACTAATCAAGAAGAGAAGCAACTTAGAAATAAAGAGAAATTCCCTGACAGTGAGAACAATTAATCAGTGGAACAACTTGCCACCAGAAGTTGTGAATGCTCCAAAACTGGAAGTTTTTAAGAAGAGATGAGATAACCATTTGTCTGAAGTGGTGTAGAGTTTCCTGCCTAAGCAGGGGGTTGGACTAGAAGACCTCCAAGGTCCCTTCCAACTCTGTTATTTCAACGTCCTAGAGACATTGAAAACAATATTTTTTAATAAGTGACTTATTTTTTCCTTGTCAAACACCCCCCCCCCGCCCCCCCAACTCTCTCTGCTGCTTTCACTGGTCTTGACAGAAGACCTGCACCATATCTAACAGGTGATAGTCCAATCTCTTCTTGAAACTCTCCAGTGATGAAGCTCCCACAACTTCCAAAGGCAACTTCTGTTCCATGGGTTGATTGTTCTCACGGTCAGAAAATATTCTCCTTATTTCTAGGTTGAATCTCTCCTTGATCAGTTTCCATCCATTGTTCCTTCTCTGGCCTTCGGGTGCTTTGAAAAACAGCTCGACCCCCTTCCTCCTCTCTGTGGCAGCCCCTCAAATATGGGAAGATGCTCTCCTGTCTCCCCTGGTCCTTCTCTTCCCTAGACTAGCCATGTCTTCTGTCCAACTATGATTCACTCAGATTTCTTTCTTTCTTTCTTTCTTTCTTTCTTTCTTTCTTTCTTTCTTTCTTTCTTTCTTTCTTTCTTTCTTTCTTTCTTTCTTTTTCTTTCTTTCTTTCTTTCTTTTTCTTTCCTTCCTTCCTTCCTTCCTTCCTTCCTTCTTTCTTTCTTTCTTTCTTTCTTTCTTTCTCTCTCTTTGGAAAACAGCTCGACCCCCTTCCTCCTCTCTGTGGCAGCCCCTCAAATATGGGAAGATGCTCTCCTGTCTCCCCTGGTCCTTCTCTTCCCTAGACTAGCCATGTCTTCTGTCCAACTATGATTCACTCAGATTTCTTTCTTTCTTTCTTTCTTTCTTTCTTTCTTTCTTTCTTTCTTTCTTTCTTTCTTTCTTTTTCTTTCTTTCTTTCTTTCTTTTTCTTTCCTTCCTTCCTTCCTTCCTTCCTTCCTTCTTTCTTTCTTTCTTTCTTTCTTTCTTTCTCTCTCTTTGGAAAACAGCTCGACCCCCTTCCTCCTCTCTGTGGCAGCCCCTCAAATATGGGAAGATGCTCTCCTGTCTCCCCTGGTCCTTCTCTTCCCTAGACTAGACAGGCCCAGTTCCTGCAACCGTTCTTCATATGTTTTAGCCTCCAGTCCCCTAATCATCTTTGTTGCTCTTCTCTGCACTTTTTCTAGAGTCTCAACATCTTTTTTATAGTGTGGTGACCAAAACTGCATGCTAGGTGTGGCCTTACTAAGGCTTTATAGGGTGGTATTAGTACCTCCCTTGATCTTGATTGTATCCCTCTGTTAATGCAATTTAGGATTGCATTGGCTCTTTTGGCTGTCGCTGCACACTCTTGGCTCCTATTTAGCTGGTTGTCCACTAAGACTCCGAGAACCCTCTCACCGTTCCTGCTATTAAGCCTGGTTTCCCCCAGTCTATATGTCTGCTTTTGGGTTTTCTTACCTAAGTGTAAGACTTTACTTTTCTCTACATTGAATTTCATTTTGTTAGATAAGGGCCCAGTGTTCCAGTCTGTCAAGATTCATCGGAACCATTTTAACTTCGATCTGTCACTAAATGAATGGTTGTAAGTGGAGGAAACACTTGCAAAAATGCCCCCCCCCCAAAAAAATTGCATTTTATGTCTTGCAGGCCACCTGCAGATCTTCGACATGTTTGTGGTGGAAAAATGGCCTATCGTGCAAGCTTTTGCCCTGGAAGGCATCGGCGGGGACGGCTTCTTCACCATGAAATACGAGGTAAGAAGGGATGGGCCGGATGGGCTTAGACCACTTTTTCCCGCCCCAGGGTGCTTCCAGGAAGCCGGTCAAAAGGATGGGGTGAGAATTAGGCACCCCACTTTTCAGCACCCCAACAAACGCCCTTTGCATTGGGAAAGCTTTCATCTCATGGGCATCCTCTGTGTGTTTTTTGGGGGGGGGGAGGAATCAAAATGGCTACTCTGGTTGCTTTGTTGGCGCCAGAGGTGGGATTCAGCCGGTTCGGAGTGCTTCAGGCAAACCGGATGTTAATTTTACATCTGGTTCGGCAAACCGGTAGTTCTGATGACTGGCTGGCCATGCCCCACCCTTCCCAGGAGTCCCCATGCAGCTCATTTTGGGTCCCAGGTAAGTACAGGGGGCGCGTGGAGCCCAGGCAGGTGGAAAACAAGCCTCCCAGAGGCTCGTGGAGGGCAAAAATGGGCCTATTTCCTGCCTCCAGAGAGCCTCCGGAGCCCGGGGAGGTGGAAAACGGGCCCTCCACAGCCCGTTTTTGCTCCCAGAAGAGGGTGCAGGAGGCCGAGGGCTGCTTGTCACACCCAAGAGTGGGCTTCAAAAATGTTAGCAAGGGGTTCTCTGCCCAGTTGCTCGGTGGGCGTGGCAATGGTGGGTGTGGCCTAGTCGGCATTCTGCACCACGGTGGTGGGGGGGCTTTTTTGCCCTCCCCGGACTCGGAAGGCTTTTCTTGAGCCTCCGGGAGGGCGAAAACCGCCTCCCCAGGCTCCAGAGGCCCTCTGGAGGCTGGAAACTGGCCTTTTCCAGCCGTACTGAACTTCCAGTAGGCCCATTTTTCGCCGTCCTTGAGCCTCCGCGTGCGCTGTGCACTTACCTGCATCCAAAACAGGCCGCGTGGGGACTCCTGGGAGGGGCGGTGTGGGCGGGGCAGGGCCAGCCAGGACTGGGATTTGGGGGGTTCTCTGAACCGCACAGAATCTTAGCTAGAGGTTCTCTCGAACCCCTGCGAACCGTCAGCAGCCCACCCCTGGCCACGCCCACCCTGGCCACGCCCACCCCTGGCCACTGGGGGGGTGCTCGTGGCGAGAGGGCCGGTTGGCACGAGAATTGCGATGCAACCTCATTTTTTTTTTCCCTAAATGACCCCAAGGGATTCTTCTATATAGGATCGTTTCAGCTGGGAACAGCCGTGGGGTGGGGTCTTTCACTGGCCTGCCCAGCTGTGGGGGGGGGGAATGGCCCTTCTGGCAGGACAATGGTGGCCCTGTGCCCACGGTACCGTTCTCCAGCTATAATAGCCTGCTTGTTAGTCGTAGCTGTGGCTTAAATGCGTTGGGGCGGAGGGAATTAAAGCTAGACGGAGCCCCCTCGCTCAGCCCACCACAGCTGCAAAGGGTACTTCTGGTTGTGACGTTGAGCACAATTAATCCGTGGAACGGCTTGCCCTCCAGAAGTTGTGGGTGCCCCATCACCGGAGGTTTTGAAGAAGAGATTAGACAGCCATTTGTTTCACATGGTGTAGGGCTGTGATGGACGCGTGCCAGAGGTGGCGCACAGGGCCCTCTCTGGTGGCACGCGAGCCCTCGCCCGAGTTTAGCTCTGCTGCGCATGTGCGCTCGCCTCCTGCCAGCCAGCTGGTCTTTGGGTCTCTTGCGGGAGGCAAGGTGTGTGTGTGTGGGGGGGCACATGCATGTACGGGGGTCACGCGTGTGTGGGGGCTGCATGCACATGTATGAGGGGTAAGGCATGGATGGGGGCTGCGCACGCATTGCATTTTGGGTGTTTGGGCACACATGTGCGCTTTGGGCACTCGGTTTGGGAAAGGCTACCCATCACTGTTATAGGGCTTCCTTGCCTGAGCAGGGGGTTGGACTAGAAGACCTCCAAGGTCCCTTCCAAGACCATGATTCTGTTATTTCCTGACAATTAGTGGCCGGGGTGGGTGAGCATGTCTGGTGTGGGCATGGCCAGCTCGACATCTGTCGTATCGGGGGCACCTGTGGTGGCCAAGTGCTAAGGCAGGACTTCCCTGAGACTTTCCCTCACTCTCATTATAACCTTCCTTCCTTCCTTCCTTCCTTCTTTCCTTTCTTCCTTCTTTCCTTCCTTCCTCCGTTCCTTCCTTCTTTCCTTCCTTCCTTCCTTCTTTCCTTCCTTCCTTCTTTCCTTCTTTCCTTCTTTCCTTCCTTCCTCCATTCCTTCTTTCCTTCCTTCCTTCTTTCCTTCCTTCCTTCCTTCTTTCCTTCCTTCCTTCCTTCCTTTCCTTCTTTCCTTCTTTCCTTCCTTCCTCCATTCCTTCCTTCTTTCCTTCCTTCCTTCCTTCCTTCCTCCCTCCATTCCTTCCTTCCTCCATTCCTTTCTTCTTTCCTTCCTTCCTTCTTTCCTTCTTTCCTTCCTCCATTCCTTCCTTCTTTCCCTTCCTTCCTTCTTTCCTTCCTTCCTTCTTTCCTTCTTTCCTTCCTTCCTTCCTTCTGCCTTCCTTCCTTCCCCATTCCTTCTTTCCTTCCTTCCTTCCTTCCTTCCTTCCTTCTGCCTTCCTTCCTTCCCCATTCCTTCTTTCCTTCCTTCCTTCCTTCCTTCCTTCCTTCCTTCCTTCCTTCCTTCCTTCCTTCTTTCCTTCCTTCCTTCCTTTTTCTTCTTTTTCCTTCCGTCTCCATTCTCCTTTCTTCTTCCTTCTTCCCTTCTTTTTCCTTCCTTGCTCTCTTCCCCTCTTCCCTTCTTTTTCTTTCTCTTTCCTCTTTCCCTTTCTCCTTCCCTGCCCCTTCTTGCATGCTCAAATGCAGAAGGGGAAACGTTTCTCCTTTTGTTTTTTGTGTGTTTTGATAGCCCTCTGCCAGCGAAAACGGAGCTCGGGGTGGTCGTGCGCGGTCCTCCTGAGCTCCATTTTTGCTGGCAGAGGGCACTGCAGGCTGGTCCTTTGCTATTTCCAGTCCGGGCCCGCGGACAGATCAAAGCTACCCTGCAGGCCGGATCTGGCCCACGGGCCTTGAGTTTGAAACCCCTGCTCTAGAGGCCACCTCCGACCCGTTCTTTCTCTTCGCAGCTGATGGACGTCAGTCTGGATCTCTGGAAGGCCTACAGTAAAGTGGATCCCATTTCTTTGGAGAGCTTACTTGACGAGGTAATGTGTCTACAGTCTTTTTCTTGTGGGTCATTTAAAAAAAAGAAAGAACCACAGATCCACGGAGTGGTTCCGTGGACTGAGGAGGAGGAAAAGCTGCAGAGAGATGGTTCTCCATTCTAAAATGGCTTCCGAGATGGACCCTGTTTGGGAAGCACAGAGAGCGGGTCATTCGCACGTTCGTGTCCAGAATGTTTGGGGCATGTTCAGGGCTGGTTGGAATGGTGCAGTGGCCTAGAGGTGGAGCTCTAGCCTCACAATCAGGAGGCTGTGAGTTCGATCCTTGGTAGAAGCAGATATTTCACTCTCTGGGCACACTGAGAATATATATCTGATGAACAAAACTCCTCATTGGCGACAGGAAAGGCATCTGGCCAGTAAACACTCAGCTCCATTCGGTTGCCCAGACTCCACCTCGCAAGGGATTATGGGGTCGTTAAAAGAAGACGATGATGATGTTTGTGGGTTGTTCTGCCAAGGAGGCAGAGGCAGTGATCAGGTGCCCAGCAGTTGGTTCTTTTGGATCCAGTAACACTCTAGTAAATAAAGGGATTTTAAGCTTTACCGTTAGCTCATGCAAACCGATTTAAAAGCATAACATAAAAAGCACAAAGATAGTCCTTGACTTACAAACCATTCATTTAGTGACCCTTCGAAGTTATAACAGCACTGAAAAAAAGTGACTTATGACTGTTTTTCACTCTTACGACCGTTGCAGCATCTCCATGGTCACATGATCAAAATGTGAGCCACTGGCTCATATTTATGACCGTTGCTGCGTCCCGGGGTCATGGCGATCCCCCTTTTGGGACCTTCTGACTAGCAAAGCCAATGGGGGAAGCTAGATTCATTTAACCACTGTGTTAACTCACTTAACAACCGTGGCAAGAAAGGTCATAAAATGGGGCAAAGCTCACTGAACTGTCTTGCTTTGCGATGGAACTTTTGGCTCAAATTTTGGCAAGTCAAAGACTACCCATATTAAGGGGGGGGGGTTTCCCCCCAAATACGCTGCACAAGTTCAGTGTGTGAGCAGTGCTCAGATCTCCATGACGTGCCATGTTGTGTCTTCTTTCATTTTTGGTTTTGGGTTTGCTATGGGCTCACCTGGGCTTTTGTTTGGATTCCAAGAGGCTGTTAAGCTTTTTTTATTCTAGCTTTTAATATTGTGGAAGGTTTTCTTCGAGGAAATGGGAAGAGTCGAAACGTGGGCCTCTGCTGACATCTAGTGGCCGTTGCTTGAATTATTCAGACAACTCTTTTCTTTCAACCAGCTGTTTGTAATTTTAAAAGTAGACCTTAGTGTAGTTATTTCTGCTCTGAAGCAGAGGTGGGTTTCAGCAGGTTCTGACCAGTTCTGGAGAACCGGTAGCGGAAATTTTGAGTTGTTCAGAGAACCGGTAAATACCACCTCTGACTGACCCTGCCCCCATCTATTCTCTGCCTCCCAAGTCCAGGGGAAGGATACTGCAAAATCCCCATTTCCTCCCGATCAGCTGGGACTCGGGAGGCAGAGAATAGATGGGGACGGGACCAGTCAGAATTTTTACTACCGGTTCTCCAAATTACTCAAAATTTCCGCTACCGGTTCTCCAGAACTGGTCAGAACCTGCTGAAACCCACCTCTGTTATCCTCGCTCTTCCCAGCTCCGTAAATGCAAATGTTTGACTTCTTTTCTCACCATCTTTTGAGGGGCGGGAGGCTTCAGTAGCGTCGGCTCGCGGAATTCAAGCCTGTTTTCTCTCTCTTCCAGGAGTTGATGACTTTTGAACATCAATGGACCAACTTCTTTGCCAATTTTGACACTGAAATCCCTTTCATGCTGGAACTCTCAGAATCTCAGACAGGAGAGGTATATGGACCGAATTTCAGAGGGGATAGAGAAACTTAAATTTTACGTAACTGGTTACAGGTAGTCCTTGACTTGCAACCATTTTTTTAATGGCCGTCTGAAATTACAACAGCACTAAAAGAAAAGTGACTTATGACCGTTTTTCACACTTATGACCGTTACAGCATCCTCATGGTTACGTGATCAGATGGCAGTTTATAACGGTTGCAGTGTCCCAGGGTCATATGATCCAGGGGTGAAATGCTCCCGGTTTGGACCGGATCGCCCGATCCGGTAGCGATGGTGGCAGGTGGTTCGGGGAACCGGTAGCAAAAATCCCTGCCCCCCCTCCCATGCCGCGCGATCATCAGAGGCTGTTTTTTTTTAAACTTTTAAAAGCATTTTTTCTACAACCTCTTCAGGCAAAGAGGTTGTAGAAAAAATGCTTTTAAAAGTTTAAAAAAAAAAAAAGTTGGCCACGCCCATCCAGTCACATTACCGCCCACCCCACCAAGCCACGCCCACAGAACCAGTAATAACAATCTTTCTTCTCAATCCTGCCATTTCCCTCTCTTCTTTCCTTCTTACTTTTTTTCCCCTCCTCTCCTACTCCTCTCTACTTCCCCTTCCTTTCTCCTTCTACTCCTTTCTTCCTCCCTGTCTAACCCTCTCTCCTCCTCTAATTTCCCCTCTCTTCCTTCCTCCCCTCTCTTCCATCCCTCTCTCTTCTCCCCTTCTCTTCCATCTCTCTACTCTCTACTCTAATTTCCCCTCTCTTCCTTCCTTTCCTCTCTTCCATCCCTCTCTCTTCTCCCCTTCTCTTCCATCTCTCTACTCTCTACTCTAATTTCCCCTCTCTTCCTTCCTCCCCTCTCTTCCATCCCTCTCTCTTCTCCCCTTCTCTTCCATCTCTCTACTCTCTACTCTAATTTCCCCTCTCTTCCTTCCTCCCCTCTCTTCCATCCCTCTCTCTTCTCCCCTTCTCTTCCATCTCTCTACTCTCTACTCTAATTTCCCCTCTCTTCCTTCCTTTCCTCTCTTCCATCCCTCTCTCTTCTCTCCTTCTCTTCCATCTCTCTACTCTCTACTCTAATTTCCCCTCTCTTCCTTCCTCCCCTCTCTTCCATCCCTCTCTCTTCTCTCCTTCTCTTCCATCTCTCTACTCTCTACTCTAATTTCCCCTCTCTTCCTTCCTTTCCTCTCTTCCATCCCTCTCTCTTCTCTCCTTCTCTTCCATCTCTCTACTCTCTACTCTAATTTCCCCTCTCTTCCTTCCTCCCCTCTCTTCCATCCCTCTCTCTTCTCTCCTTCTCTTCCATCTCTCTACTCTCTACTCTAATTTCCCCTCTCTTCCTTCCTTTCCTCTCTTCCATCCCTCTCTCTTCTCCCCTTCTCTTCCATCTCTCTACTCTCTACTCTAATTTCCCCTCTCTTCCTTCCTCCCCTCTCTTCCATCCCTCTCTCTTCTCCCCTTCTCTTCCATCTCTCTACTCTCTACTCTAATTTCCCCTCTCTTCCTTCCTTTCCTCTCTTCCATCCCTCTCTCTTCTCTCCTTCTCTTCCATCTCTCTACTCTCTACTCTAATTTCCCCTCTCTTCCTTCCTCCCCTCTCTTCCATCCCTCTCTCTTCTCTCCTTCTCTTCCATCTCTCTACTCTCTACTCTAATTTCCCCTCTCTTCCTTCCTCTCCTCTCTTCCATCCAGGGGTGGGTTCTAAATTTTTTTTACTACCGGTTCTGTGGGCGTGGCTTATTTTGTGGGTGTGGCTTGGAGGTCATGTGACTAGGTGGGCGTGGCTAGCTGGTCAGAGTCATTTCTGGAAGGTCCTCGCACTTACGACCAGTCCTCGCACTTACGACCCGACTCATTTGTTTGCTTTTAACACTGATCAGCTGTAGGACGGCCCTTTGAAGCCCCGCGACAAGAGTTTAAACAGTTTTCTTCCTTCTAGTCATCAGCTGGGACTCAGGAGGCAGCAATAGATTGGGGGTGGGACCAAATAAAAGGTAAGAATAACGTGGGGGGGGTGGGAAGGCGGAGGGGGGAGAACCGGTTCGGTGATGTCATATCGTCACCGCTACCGGCTCGGCCGAACCGGACCGGACCGGGAGGAACCCACCACTGCTTCCATCTGTCTCTCTTCTCCCCTTCTCTTCCATCTCTCTACTCTCTACTCCTCTTTCATCTCTCTCTATTGCTGTATTCATTTTCAATTTAATATTTCCCACTACGTTGTCCAGGCAACCCCGATCTTTCTCATTTATTAAAGATATTCAACTTAGTATTTTTTTTTCATTTATCAAGTATATTTCACAAAATTCCTCTTATCTTTTTAATTATAAACAATACATTTCATCTTATTCCATTTTTCCATTTTTTTCCCTTTAAATTTTTACCCAAACAATCTTCCAATCCTTTCTCTTCTTTGCTTTTAACAATATGTTTTTTCTTCTTTACTTCTTGCAAATATAACACTTAAATCATTATAGGGAAGCCAGGTTTGCTTAACAACCCCATTATTAACAACAACTGCAGCCATTCATTTAACACTTTCTGTGCCAGAAAGGTCATAAAATGAGAAAAAAACCCTCCCTTAACAACGGAAATTTGGGGCTCGATAGCAGTCGTAAGTCGAGGACTGTCGGTGATTTTTTTTTTTGCCACACAGCTCCTCCGTTTGCAATGTGAAGCCCGTTGTGCGTTTTGAGTCCTTGAAATGGGACTTTTTCAGGCTAATTTCCTGCCAAATAGTAAACATCCTTTCTCTTCAAGAACAAAAAAAGCATCGATCTTGCTGGCTGAAGGCGATTTGGATGGCACCCAATGGAAACAGGCAGGGCACGTGACTGGAGGCGCGGGGAATTCCAGCGTTTTGACAACAGTATGAATAGCAATAGCTATTGTAAGGCTTATATATCATTTCACAGGGCTTTACAGCCCTCTCTAAGCGGGCATCTACAGTCAGCCTATGTGTCCTCAACAATCTGGGTCCTCAGTTTACCAGCCTCAGAAGGATGGAAGGCCGAGCCCACCTCGAGTCAGTCAGGATCGAACTGCTAGCAGTCGGCAGAATTAGCCTGCGATGCTGCATTCCAGTCACTGTGCCACCATGGCAACCGAACCAAACAGAACAGAACGCAGAATAGAAGAGAACAGAACACAATGCAGAACAGGAATGGATGGGATAGGATAGGACACAGAACAGAATATAGAATAGAACAGAATACAGAACAGAACAGAATCCGGAATAGAATCCGGAATGGAATGGAATGGAATAAAAATAGGAGTAGAATAGAATAGAATAGGATTCTGAATAGAATAGAATAGAGTAGAATAGAATAGAATAGAAAATATGGAAGGAATGGAATGGAATGGAATGGGATGGGATGGGATGGGATGGGATGGGATGGGATGGGATGGGATGGGATGGGATGGGATGGGATGGGATGGGATGGGATGGGATGGGATGGGATGGGATAGGATAGGATAGGATAGGATAGAATAGAAAATATGGAATGGAACAGAAATAGGAGTAGAATGGAATGGAATGGAATGGAATAGAATATGGAATGGAATGGAATGGAATGGAATGGAATGGAATAAAAATAGGAGTAGAATAGAATAGAATAGGATTCTGAATAGAATAGAATAGAGTAGAATAGAATAGAATAGAAAATATGGAAGGAATGGAATGGAATGGAATGGGATGGGATGGGATGGGATGGGATGGGATGGGATGGGATGGGATGGGATGGGATGGGATGGGATGGGATGGGATAGGATAGGATAGGATAGAATAGAATAGAAAATATGGAATGGAACAGAAATAGGAGTAGAATGGAATGGAATGGAATGGAATAGAATATGGAATGGAATGGAATGGAATGGAATGGAATGGAATGGAATAAAAGGAGTAGAATAGAATAGAATAGGATTCTGAATAGAATAGAGTAGAATAGAATAGAATAGAATAGAATAGAAAATATGGAAGGAATGGAATGGAATGGAATAGGATAGGATAGGATAGGATAGGATAGGATAGGATAGGATAGGATAGGATAGGATAGAATAGAAAATATGGAATGGAACAGAAATAGGAGTAGAATGGAATGGAATGGAATAGAATATGGAATGGAATGGAATAGAATAGAATAGAAAATATGGAATTGAATAGAAATAGGAGTAGACTAGAATAGAATAGGATTCTGAATAGAATAGAATAGAATAGAAAATATGGAAGGAATGGAATGGAATGGAATAGAATAGAAGAATAGAATAGACTGGAATGGAATGGAATGGAATGGAATGGAATGGAAAATATGGAATTGAATAGAAATAGTAGAATAGAATAGAATAGGATTCTGAATAGAATAGAGTAGAATAGAATAGAATAGAATAGAATATAAAATATGGAATGGAATAGAATGGAATGGAATGGAATGGAATAGAATAGAATAGAATAGAATAGAATAGAATAGAATAGAATAGAATAGAATAGAATATAAAATATGGAATGGAATGGAATGGAATAGAATAAATAGAATAGAATAGAATAGAATAGAATAGAATAGAATAGAATAGAATAGAATAGAATAGAATAGAATAGAATAGAATAGAATAGAAGGAATGGAATGGAATGGAATGGAATGGAATGGAATGGAATAGAATAGAATAAGCACTTAGAGTTATACACCGCTTCACAATGCTTCACAGCCCTCTCTTAAGTGGTTTACAGAGTCGGCCTCCTGCCCCCAACAATCTGGGTCCTCATTTTACTGACCTCAGAAGGACGTAAGGCTGAGTTAGCCTTGAGCCGATGAGACTTGAACCGCTGGACTGAGCCGTGAGTCAGCCTCCAATAACTTCACTTTTACCACTGCGCCATCACGAATGTCGTGAAGACGCCAGAAAGCTTTCTGCCTGACCCCAAACAGCTCTTGAGAACAAGATGTTAGGCTTGGCTACAGGCTCACAATTTGCAGAATTAGCTGGTCTCCCTCTATAGGTAGTCCTCGACTTACGACCACAATCGAGCCCCAAATTTGAGTTTCTAACCAAGACAGTAGTGAAATGAGTTATACCCCCACTTTACGACCCTTCTTGTTACCGTTGCTAAGTGAATCCCTGCAGCCGTTAAGTTACTAACACAATTGTTAAGCGAATCTGACTTCCCCCCCCCTTGACTTTGCTTGTCAGAACGTCGCAAAAAGGGGCACTGCGACCGTCATAAATACGAACCAGTAGCGAAACGCCCAGATTTTGCTCACGGGATCATAAGGATGCTGCAGCAGTCCTAAATCTGAAAACCGGTCACAAGTCAACTTTTTTTAGTGATGCAACTTCAAACGGTCACTAAATGAACCGTTGTAACTCGAGGACTATACCTGTATGTCCGTAATCCGTAATAGTTTATATTTTTTTAAATCAAGTTTTATTGGTTTTTTCCCCCGCTAACACATATCCACATATTTTATGAAACAAACCATATCATATCATATATACAATTTATCATATCCAAATATATTTTACTCAGTTACAATTTCTGCCAGTGTTCTTTTTCCATATTTTTTAATCAAATCTTAATATTTCTATTCTTATTTCTTAATATTTCTATTCTTATTTCTTAATATTTCTATTCTTATTTCTAGAAACAGTATCTTCTTTCGCCTTCAAACTCTATTTTTTCCATTTTTAATCATATATATTCTCTTGTAATATTTAATAATTCGTTCTTTATCCTGATATATTTAAACATATTATCCGTAATAGTTTATAGAGCAGCACTATCCTCATCCATCTTCGGCAAGATGTTTTTTAACGGCAGCGTAGAGATTATTTCACTTCCCTATTTATTTTAATGATAATGTTTTTTTTTTCCTCTGCAGCCATTCCGAAGTTACTTCAGCCACGGTCTGATTTCAAGCCATATAACAGATAACAGGTAATTCCTTCTTTCTGTAACTTCCTTGCTGTGCAGGGGTCACATCAACACACAAATAAAATTTCTGTTTTGTCCTCTAATAATAATAATAATAAAAAAGAGAGCTATAACTTCAGAGGGGATGTTTGCACCTCGAGCCTTTGAAAACCTTCTTCTTCTTCCTCCATCAAATAGCTGAAGGAAAAATACTATAAAATGTCAGATTTATGGCCATCATTTCGAAATCTCATCATGTATCCTCAAGGATAAACTTCTACCTTCCTATCCGGCAACGTTTCAGAATTGGCAATCCAGATGTTACCTTGGAAATTGATGTATAAGCAGGAGGGGAGATTGGTTATTATTTTGTCTGATTGCAGCTTTTCGGGGGGGTCTTTGGCACAAAAGTGGGGGGGTCTTTGCGTCACTTCTTAGCCAATCCTTTTTATGGGAAGGCTTGGGGAATTAAACCTGGGGTGAGTGTTTTTCTGTACTTAAATCAGAATTTCTGTTCCCTGAGAAAAACCACTGAATATGCTTGCTGTGTGTTAAAAATGCTTCCGTTGGCTTCCTGCTTATTCACTCCGAATAGTGACCTCATAATACAGGTAGTTCTCGACTTAACAACAGTTCACTCAGTGACCGTTTGAAGTCACTAAACCAGTGTTTCTCAACCTTGGTAGCTTGAAGATGGGTGGACTTCAACTCCCAGAATCCCCCAGCCAGCGCTACCAAGGTTGAAAAACGCTCCTCTAAACTTTCACATCAGTGAAAAAAGTGACTTATGACCCTTTTGCACACTCACGACCCACTGCAGCGTCCCCAGGGTCACGTGATCAAAATTCAGACAGTTGGCAACTCACTCACCTTTATGACGGTTGTGTTGTGACCCAGGCTCACTTAGTCATTACAAGACACAATTAGTCTTAAACAAACCTATTTTATTATAACAGCTGGGAATTATTTCATTCCCAGCTTAGTCCAAATTAATTCCAAAACAAGTCCTTCAGAAAAAGTCCTTCGGGCTTATCACAAAAGTTTATCTTCTTTGGCACCCTGCCAAAGGCCTTTCTTGGCAAAGCCCCATGAAGTTCAGAAATGAGAGATGCCGACTGGAAACAGATTTAGCAACGTTGCTTTCCTACCAAGAGCCCAAGAGCCTTTGCTCTTCTTTTAAGTCTTATGGGAGGGACCAATCATCTCCTGGCCTTACTCCCGAGTCGTCCCTTTTGTTTTAACTGTCCTTGTCTTCTGGCAGCTCTGAGCATGCGCGCACTAGGAACAGGCTCCTCCTATTCCTCTGCCTTTCTGATGTCCGACTCTGGAGGCTCCGGAGTCCGCGCATTGCTCCCAGATGGCCCTGGCCCCATCTCTGCCTCTGACGCAGAGCCCTCGTCCGGGCATTTCCCTGTCTCCAGGACTGGCCTATGTTCCTCCCCAGCTTCCTCACTCTCCGACTCCGCTACTAGCTCCGTGGGCTGCTGGCGGACTACAACAGGTTGCAGTGTCCCGAGGGGGGTCATGTGATTCCCTTTTGCTACCTTCTGGTGACCAAAGCCCATGGGAGAAACCAGGTTCTCTTAACAACCGAGTTACTAACTTATCAACTGCAGTGATTCACTTAACAGCGGTGGTAAGAAATGTCGTGAAATGGGGCAAAACTCACTTAACTAATACCAATGGAAATTTTGGACTCAATTGTGGTTGTAAATCGAGGACTACTTGTATTGCAGCCAGCAAAGTTTGGTTTCGCTGATCATTAAAGCAGCCACATCTCTTAAGATCATTAAAGCCGCTGCATCTTTTTCAAGGCCTGCAGATGTTGTCCATGGATGTATAGCCCATAATTCCCCCATGTTCACCAGAGATCACCTTTTCCGAACAGCAATTTTTTATTAAAAGTCCCAAATTTTCTTGGGTTGCTGCTTATTCCAACGGAAAGGCAGAGGGGATGGAGCGATGGAGAAGCAGTTCAGTTCTCTTATCGCCTCTGTCCCCTTCTGTTGACATAAGCAGCAACCCAAGAAAATGTGGGACTTTTAATAAAATAAAAATTTAAAACATTGCTACTCGGAAAAAGGTGTAATCCAACTCCTCCCAATTTCTCCTGCTGCAGTATTGCTCTTTTAAATCTCTTTTTTCTTTACCCGTTTTGAAACGTGGCCTGTTTCTTAGTGCTTTGACTTCCAATAGAAGGGAAGTGTGTCATTTGCTCTTTGTGATCAGCCCCACCAGGCAGCCGTTTGCACTTTTTGGCACCCACTCGTCCAGAGAAAACCTGAATTCGGGCAATTTCAGCTTCCCCTCGGAAGGGCACCTGCTTCGCAATACGGGCCTGGCTGGCAGCATCGCCAAACACATGGTAAGCCCCTGGCATGGAAGTTTCAGATGCGCTGGGGTCAAGGCATTGCGCCTTGCTGCCTGGGGAATTCTGGGAGTTGAAGTTCACTCATCTTCAAGCTGTCAAGCTTCGCCAACAGAGGAATAGGAGTCATTCCTGCGTGGGGAAACTAGGAGCAGGAAGATGGGTTATATCTGTTTTCCAGCTTGTGTTCTTTGTAAAAATAATGTGGAAAATAGATAGATGTGGAAAATGGATGGATGGATGGATGAATGGATGGATGAGTAGATGGATGGATGAGTAGATGGATGGATGGATGGATGGATGAGTAGATGGATGGATGGATGAGTAGATGGATGGGTGGATGAGTAGTTAGATAAGATAAACAATATATAAATTAGATGGAAGATGGATGGATGGATGGATGGATGAGTAGATGGATGGATGGATGGATGGATGGATGGATGAGTAGATGGATGGATGGATGAGTAGATGGACAGATTAGTGGATAAATGGATAAGATAGACGATATATAGATTAGATGGAAGATAGGTAGGTAGATAGGTAGATAGGTACATAGGTAGATGGGTGGATGGATGGATGGATGAGTAGATGGATGGATGGATGAGTAGATGGATGGATGGATGAGTAGATAGATAGATAATAGACAAGATGATATATAAAGATTAGATGGATAATCGATCGATCGATCGATAGATGGGTTGATGGATGGATGGATGGATGGACGTGGAGGCCCTAATTGACCAGTCCATTTTGTGTTTACCAACAACAGGTGGTGCAGTGTGTCTCCCCCAAGGGACCCCTGGCTTGTTCCAGGACCTATTTCTTCGGCGCCACTCACACTCCTTACCTCGGTAAGTCCAGCCGCTGATCCAGGATTTCTCCCCTGCCTGTTTCCTGAATGATCGCCATACTAGGCAGTCCTTCAAAAATGCCCACCCTGTCACAGCACTGTCGGGCAAAATGCAAACCAGGAGAACTGACAGCAACCCCCTCTTGTCTTCTCTGACCCCCCCCCCCCCGGTCCCCTTCCTTCCAGATGCCTCTAGAAGCAGCTAATAAACCTCTCCTCAAAGCTCAGCGTGAAAAATCCCAATTTCAAAATGCTAAAAAGGAAGTCCTTGACTTACAACCTCAATTGAGCCCAACATTGATGTCGCTAAGTGAGACACATGTTACCTGAGCTTTGCCCCATTTTACGACCTTCCTTGCCACAGCCGTTAAGGGAATCACTGCCGCTGTTCAGGTAGTAACACGGTCCTTAAGTGGATCTGGTTTTCCCATTGGCTTGGCTTGTCAGGAGGTCGCAAAAGGGGATCATGTGAACCTAGGACACTGCGACTGTCATAAATATGAGTCAGTTGCGAAGCATCCGAATGTAAATCGCATGATCCTGGGATGCTGCCACGGTCGTTAAGTGTGAAAAAACAGTCGTAAGTCACTTTTTCCAGTGCTGCTATAATTTTGGAACAGTCACTAAATGAAGTAAGTCGAGGACTAACTACCCTCTACATCCCACGTTCAAAATGCTAAAAGTGGATCGGAAAAATTTTAAGTGCATTTCAAGGATTATATATAAAAAGATGCAAAATAACAATTTAAGGGTGGAAGAGAGCGAAATAACTTGTGTTTCTCTATTTGCGTAAAAAGGGAGTGGCGATGGATTGGAAAAGAAAACAGAAGAAGTGTAAGTTTTTTCAAAATATCCTTTTATAATAATTCCATGGTCCTTTTCTAAGCACCTGAGCAGAACAACCGATAATGCATGCCAGTTGTGATTGTACACTGTACACAATTGCAATTTGAACGCTTTTTTTAAAAATATCCCACTCCAGAGGCTTTGATTTACATCTAAAATCAGAGTTTTCCCAATAGAGCTTGTTGATTTATATCAGCTTCTTCGCTTTTTTTTTTTTTTTACTTTACTAATGGCAGCTAGTTTACCAAGATTTGCCTTGTGTTCAAGGTCTTTTTTTAAATATAAATTTGATTGAAGATAAAAAGGACTACAAATATGAGAAACTGAAATGAAGAGAATAAAGAATAGTGAATAAGAAAGAAAATAGAAATAGGAACAAGGGGGAAAGGAAAGGAAAAGAAGGGAAGGGAAGAAAGGGAAGGGAAGGGAAGAAAGGGAGGAAAGGAAAGGAAAGGAAGAAAGGATGGGAAGAAAAGAAAGGAAGAAAAGGATGGGAAGAAAAGAAAGGGAAGGGAAAGGAAGAAAGGGATGTGAAGGAAAGAAAGATGGGAAAGGAAGAAAGGGATGGGAAGGGAAGAAAGGGAGGAAAGGAAAGGAAAGGAAGAAAGGATGGGAAGAAAAGAAAGGAAGAAAAGGATGGGAAGAAAAGAAAGGGAAGGGAAAGGAAGAAAGGGATGTGAAGGAAAGAAAGATGGGAAAGGAAGAACGGGATGGGAAGGGAAGAAAGGGATGGGAAGGGAAGAAAGGGATGTGAAGGAAAGAAAGATGGGAAAGGAAGAAAGGGATGGGAAGGGAAGAAAGGAAAGGAAAGGAAGAAAGGATGGGAAGAAAAGAAAGGAAGAAAGGGATGGGAAGAAAAGAAAGGGAAGGGAAAGGAAGAAAGGGATGTGAAGGAAAGAAAGATGGGAAAGGAAGAAAGGGATGGGAAGGGAAGAAAGGAAAGGAAAGGAAGAAAGGATGGGAAGAAAAGAAAGGAAGAAAGGGATGGGAAGAAAAGAAAGGGAAGGGAAAGGAAGAAAGGGATGGGAAGGAAAGAAAGATGGGAAAGGAAGAAAGGGATGGGAAGGGAAGAAAGGGAAGGGAAAGGAAAGGAAGAAAAGAAAGGGAAGGGAAGGGAAGGGAAAGGAAGAAAGGGATGGGAAGGGAAGAAAGGAAATGGAAGGGAAGGGAAGGGTAGGGGAAAAAGGGAAGGGAAGGCTTCCAAACTTTCTGATGGCAATTATAATTATATTTATATTTTATCTACTTTACCTCTCCAAAGTTACATCAATTTCCTTCTTTCTACAAACTTCACCTTTCTAATCTTGAAATCCATAAATGACAACGATTATCTGTTCTTCCTTCAAGGTCTTTTCTTTAAAAAATAAAACAAAAAACTATCATTGTGTGACTCTGTCCTGTAAAGGAATTTTGGATTGTGTGAAGTTAAAAATCTTAATGAATCTTCATCATTCATATTGCATTTCTTTTTTTCTTTTTAAGCAAACTCTTATCTCAGATCTATTTTGCTGTGGTGGAGGCTGTCCTGGCTGGTATAGACACTTTCTCCAAAACGTCGCACGTTACAAAGGTACGTACTTCCTTCCTCAACTTAACAACCAATCACTTAGTGACCATTCAAAGTTACAACGGCCCCTGAAAAAAGTGACTTAGGACCGTTTTTCACTCTTAACGACCATTTCAGCGTTCTCATGGTCGTGTGATTCAAAATTTCACATGCTTGGCAATTAGCTTGTATTTATGACCAATGCAGTGTCTCAGGGTCACGTGATCCCCTTTTGCGACCTTCTGGCAAGTATAGTTGCACTTAACAATGGCATGATTCACTTAGAGACGGCACTGATTTACTTAACAATCGTGGCCAAAAAAAAGGTGGTAAAATCAGGCCTGATTCACTTAACAACCATCTAGCTTAACAAAAGAAATTCCCTCTCCCAAATGTGGTCATAAGTCAAGGACTACCTGAATTATACAACCTCCTTCATGCCCTTATCTGGTGTGCTTGTGTATAAGAAATTATAATTCTGGATCTAACTTACCATATTTTTCGGACACACTTTTTTCCCCTTCTAAAAAGAGGCTGGAACTTTGGGTGCGTCTTATACTCCGAATGTAGCCCCGCCCACACGCCGGCCCCTACCCTTCGGCCTCCTCCCATCCTTTTCCTGGCTGCAGAGATTGCCACCGACAATGGCTTGTGTTTTTGGGCTTTGTGCGTTGTGTTTTCAGCCTCCAATTGCTGAACGTTTGGCTACCCAGAACAGTTGCTGCCTTCTTTTACCCCTTCCGCGCTTCGCCTGCTTTAGTCACTGGAGCTCCCTCTGAAGATCAGCTGTGCTTTTGAAGCTGTTTTTCAGCCCCAACACGAGCGAAGCGATCTTCCGTGCTTTGCCTGCTTTTCTAATTTCTGCTCCCTCCGATGATCAGCTGTGCTTTAGAAGCTGTTTTTTAGCCCCAACACGAGCGAAGCGATCTTCCGTGCTTTGCCTGCTTTTCTAATTTCTGCTCCCTCCGACGATCAGCTGTGCTTTAGAAGCTGTTTTTCAGCCCCAACACGAGCGAAGCGATCTTCCGTGCTTTGCCTGTTTTTCTAATTTCTGCTCCCTCCGACGATTAGCTGTGCTTTAGAAGCTGTTTTTCAGCCCCAACACGAGCGAAGCGATCTTCCGTGCTTTGCCTGCTTTTCTAATTGCTGCTCCCTCTGACGATCACCTGTGCTTTAGAAGCTGTTTTTTAGCCTCAACCAGCCCCAACCTCAAAACCAGCGAGCGAACTAATGTGCTGAAGCTGACCAGGCTAAGGACTAGCACAGAGGTCTGCAACCTTAAACACTCAAAGAGCCATTTGGACCCGTTTCCTACAGAAAAAAAAACACCGGGAGCCACAAAACCCTTCCGGTGCCTGACTATTTCTTGAGCTAGCGTATGTAGTTGAATTAAACATTCTTGTTTTCTTCTGAAACTTTTCTTTTCTTGGATTTATCCATGGTTGGCCTACCCGGGGTTGAAAAACTCAACAAATCACGTGTCGGTGGGTGTCGCACATTGGCGGTTGTGACGCATATTTTGAGTGACGGAGCTGCAGCAGAGGGGTGAAAGAGCCACAGGTTGCTGACCCCTGGACTAGCCAGATGAATACAGGCAGAATCCCACCCCCCTCTATTTTCCTCCCCAAAAACTAAGGTGCATTTTATATTCTGAAAAATACAGTGTTTATTCATTGAAGCCAAGATCTCTGGATCTCCCTCGTTCAGCTTTACACTGTGTTGCCAACCACGGCCACAGGTTGCCCTATTCTCTCTTCAGCGTGTACAGTTAGTCCTCGACTTACGACCACAATTGAGCCCCAAATTTCCATTGCTGAGGAAAGACAGTTGCTCAGCAAGCGCTGCCCCGTTTCGCGACTTTTCTCGCCACAGTGGTTCAGTAAATCCCTGCCGTTCTTAACCCAGTCACAGGGTTGTTAAGCGGATCAGGCTCCCCCACTTTATTTATTTATTTATTTATTTATTTATTTATTTATTTATTTATTTATTTATTTATTTATTTATTTATTTATTTATTTATTTATTTATTTATTTATTTATTTATTTATTTATTTATTTATTTATTTATTTATTGGTTCGATTTATATGCCGCCCTTCTCCGGAGACTCAGGGCAGCTTACAATGTGTTAAGCAATAGCCTTCATACTTTTGTATATACCTGCTTAGTAGGGCTTTCGGCCCCCTCCTCCAAGCGGTGTTCTTTTTTATAGAAAGTCAGCTTATTGCCCCCACCATCCGGGTCCTCATTTTACCTACCTCGAAAGGATGGAAGGCTGAGTCAACCTTGAGCCTGGTGAGATTCGAACTCGCAGTAATTGCAGGCAGCTATCTATAAATAGATAGATAGATAGATATAGATATAGATAAATTGATAAAGATAGATAAATAGATGAGATAGATAAATAGATGAAAGATAGCTAGACGGATGGATGGATGGATGGATGGATGGATGGATGGATGGATAGATAGATAGATAGAGATGAGATAGGTAGGTAGGTAGGTAGATAGATAAATAGGATGGATGGATGGATGGACAGACGGACAGACAGATAGATAGATGGATAGAGATAGATGGATGGATGGATGGATGGATGGATGGATGGATGGATGGATGGATAGATAGATAGGATGGATGGAGATATATTATATATATATATAATTTATTTATTGGTTCGATTAATATGCCGCCCTTCTCCGGAGACTCAGAGCGGCTTACAATGCGTTAAGCAATAGCCTTCATACTTTTGTATATACCTGCTTAGTAGGGCTTTCGGCCCCCCCCACAAGCGGTGTTCTTTTTTTTTTTAATACAAAGTCAGCTTATTGCCCCCACAATCCGGGTCCTCATTTTTCCTACCTCGAAAGGACGGAAGACTGAGTCAACCTTGAGCCTGGTGAGATTCGAACTCGCAGTCATTGCAGGCAGCTGGCAGCTAAGTGCTACTTTAACAGCAGTTTTTAGTCCGCTGCGCCACCAAGGCTTCTTGCTTTGCGTGTCAGAAGGTCGCCAAAGGGAATCGCGTGACCTCCGGGACACCGCAACCGTCATAAATACGAGTCGGTGGCCAAACGTCTGAATTTCGATCATCTGTGTGAAAAATGGTCACTTTTTTTCAGTGCCGTTGTAACTTCGAACGGTCAATAAAGGAACGGTCATAAGTCAAGGACTAGCATTATTTATCCTTGGTTTTAAAAATTAAGAATATGGTTGATCGCATTTGATTGTTTCTCCCCCACCCCATCCTTTCTCTTGACAGGCGAAAGAAGTAGCGGAGAAAGTCTTTTTCAATATGCTTGAGGCCTTTCAACTGTCATGCTTTAAAACTCCGCTACGGTACGTCTCTCTCTCTCTCTCTCTCTCTCTCTCTCTCTCTCTCTCTCTCTCTCTCTCTCTCTCTCGCTCTCTCTCTTTCGTTGTTTTAAGCCAGGGGTGTCCAACTCAATTTCATTGTGGGCCGCATCAGGGTTGTGTTTGACCTCGGGGGCTGGGGGGGCGGGGCATGGCCAGGGTGGGTGTGGCCAGCTCGACGTCACTCATCGAGGCTCTGTTTTGAGCCGCGAAGGCCCCTTGCAGCCCTCTGCCAGCAAAAACAGAACTCGGGGAGGCCGCGCGTGGCCCTCCCGGATTCCGTTTTTATCCACGATGGCCTCCTGAAACCAGTGGTGGGTTTCAAATTTTTTTTACGACTGGTTCTGTGGGTGTGGCATGGCTTGGTCGGCGTGGCTTGGTGGGCGTGGCTGGAGAAGGATACTGTAAAATCTCCATTCCAACCCCACTCCAGGGAAAGGATACTGCAAAATCTCCATTCCCTCCCCACTCCAGGGAAAGGATACTGTAAAATCTCCATTCCCTCCCCACTCCAGGGGAAGGATACTGTAAAATCCCCATTCCCTCCCCACTCCAGGGGAAGGATACTGTAAAATCCCCATTTCCTCCCCACTCCAGGGGAAGGATATTGCAAAATCCCCATTCCGTCCCTACTCCAGGGGAAGGATATTGCAAAATCTCCATTCCCACCCCACTCCAGGGGAAGGATATTGCAAAATCTCCATTCCCACCCCACTCCAGGGGAAGGATATTGCAAAATCTCCATTCCCACCCCACTCCAGGGGAAGGATACTGTAAAATCCCCATTTCCTCCCGATCCGCTGGGACTCGGGAGGCAGAGAATAGATGGGGGCGGGGCCAGTCATAATTTTTACTACCGGTTCTCCGAACTACTCAAGATTTCCACTACTGGTTCTCCAGAACTGGTCAGAACCTGGTGAGACCCTCCTCTGCCTGCAACCCTCCACCAGCAAAAAATAGATCTCAGGGTGGCCGCGTGGACCAGATCTAAGCACCTTGCGGTCCTTGAGTTTGACACCCCTGTTCTACGTATTTTTATTCAAACTGGGATTGTATAACGGATCGTTTCACGTGGGGCTGATTTTTGAAAACACGGAATGACTCTCCCTTAGTTCTTAGAGGCTTAGAAGATTTAAAATTAAACTTTATTGTCACTTTGAATGCACCCTAATCGGCATACATTAAAATGAAATTTCGTTGGAAGTCCCGCTCTCAATGTACCCTACGTAAACATGACAAAATAAATAAATAAATACAAAATTATGCATATACCCCCATTTGCATTCTCTACACTCCAGGTAGTCCTCAGCTTACGGCCGTTTGTTTAGTGGCCACTTGACGTTACAAAGTTAGCGAAAACAGTGATTTAGGATTGCTTTTCACACTTACAACCTTAGCAGCATTCTCCCGTGATCATGTGATCAAAATTTAAACGCTTGGCAACTGGCATGTATTTGTGACGGTTGCAGTTTCTCGAGGTCACGCCATCCCGTCTTACGACCTTATGACGGGCAGGATCAATAGGGTGATTCCTGATTCTTTTAACGGCCATGTGACTAACTTAACTGCAAGGATTCCTTTAAAAATTGCGGCAAGGAACGTTGCAAAACTCACTGAGTAGCTGCTCCACTTAGCGACACAAATTTTGGCCTCAATTGTTCCTCAGATTGGCCTGTACAACATGACGTTTAGCGTAACCGGAGAATCTGGTTAACTTCAGCGTTTCATTTAAATAGTAAATAAAATAAGAGCCTTGGTGGCGCAGCAGACTAAAGTGCTGTTAAGTAGCACCAGCTGCCTGCAATTACTGCAAGTTCAAATCTCTCCAGGCTCAAGGTTGACTCAGCCTTCCATCCTTCCGAGGTAGGTAAAATGAGGACCCGGATTGTGGGGGCAATAAGCTGACTTTGTATAAAAAAAGAACACCGCTTGGGGGGGCCGAAAGCCCAACTAAACAGGTATATACAAAAGTATGAAGGCTCTTGCTTAACGCATTGTAAGCCGCCCTGAGTCTCCGGAGAAGGGTGGCATATATAAATCGAATGAATGAATGAATGAATGAATGAAAATGAATGAATGAATGAATGAATGAATAAATTTATCTTCCTCTTTTTTTAAAAAAAAAAAAAACTCTTTCGTACAGCACCAAGATAGATTTCTGGATTCAAGCTGTGAACAACCATGGGAGGTGAGCAATTTCCTTCTCTTGAGAAGACAATCCTTTTGCTTTGACGTTTGATTGACGTGATGGCCTCTGGCTGTGTTTCTTGCTGTTATGATTATTAGATTTTTATCTCTCCGGTTTTATATATCTTAAACTTACCTGCCTCCTCTTTTTCCCCACGGCAACAACTCCCTGAGGTGGGTTGGGCTCAGAAAGAGGAACCAGCATAGCTTTCGTACCTAAGGCAGGACTAGAACTCACCATCTCCTGGTAATTGGCCCATTGTCACCCAGCTGGCTTTCATGCCCAAGGCAGGACTAGAACTCCCCGTCTCCTGGTGATTGGCTCATAGTCACCCAACTGGCTTTCATGCCTAAGGCAGGACTAGAATTCACCATCTCCTGGTAATTGGCCCATTGTCACCCAGCTGGCTTTCATGCCCAAGGCAGGACTAGAACTCCCCGTCTCCTGGTGATTGGCTCATAGTCACCCAACTGGCTTTCATGCCTAAGGCAGGACTAGAATTCACCATCTCCTGGTAATTGGCCCAAAGTCACCCAACTGGCTTTCATACCCAAGGCAGAACTAGAATTCATAATCTCCCGGTTTCTAGGCCCGCATCTCAGCCACTAGACCAAACCGGCTTTCGCAGAAACAAGAGAATAATACACTGTTTAAATTCCAGCGTAATTATGCTGAACCGTTATAGAAATTTCAAAATAAGGATGGCTTAATCGAAAATGAAGGCATCACAAATAACATTTTATTTTCCTGCATAATCTGGCCGTTTGCCAACCCGGATCCTCGAGAGGCAAAAAGCCAACAGCCAGTGAGGCAGGCGGAGTTTTGCTGGGCTCCCATTCCAGTATAAGATAATATTTAATATTCTCTCCACGAAGATCCAGATCGCTGGAGGCCACGTTGTACCATCTCTTTCGGCTGCTTGTGCCGATTTGGGGAGGGGGGGCAGCATTTTTGACCCTGGCCGCCTCTCATTTGAACGGAGCACCTTGCCAATAACACCTGTTGCGTTCCATAATGCATGAGGGAAGACAAAAGAGCCCAGGAAAGAAAGAGCTGGGAGGGAAAGACACACAGAATGAAGAGATGGAAGCTGTGTCAGTTGGAAGCTTGTCTTGTGGGCTGAGAACCCACAACAGCCCTTTAAGGTAGTGCAGATCCAGAAAGCACCTCTCGTGGTCAGGGGTGGGATTGAAAAATTTTAGCAACCAGTTCTCTGCCTGGTTGCTGGGGGGGGGCGTGGCCATGGGGGCGTGGCCTAGTCTGGAGGCTTTCCTCAAGCCTCCGGGAGGGTGAAAACGGCCTCCCCCGGGCTCCGGAGGCCAGAAACGCGGCGCCATTTCCGGATTTCCGGGACTTCCGGTAGGCCCGTTTTTCACCTCCGTGTGGGCCCTGCACTTACATCCGGTTTACCTGAACCAGCTGAATCCCATTCCTGCTTGTGGTCTGTGGGAATGAGAATGACCTTGGGGGGGGACAGAAGGGAGAGCTGCAGACCCAGGCGAATGCCACGAAAAAGGGTTAGGGTTCCCAACCCACAGAAAGAAAAAGAGAAGTGGGGAAGCATCAGAAAGGACCCTTCCTAGTTTTCTGGAAAGCAAAAAACGGGAGACGGTGAGTTCTAGTCCCGCCTTAGGCGTGAAAGCCAATTGGGTGATTTTGGGTCAATCACCAGGGGATGGTGAGTCCTAGTCCCGCCTTTGGCATGAAAACTAGGTAATTCAGACCAATCACCAGGAGATGGAGAGTTCTAGTTCCCCCATAGGCATGATAGCTAGTTGGATGACTTTGGGCCAATGATCAGGAGACGATGAGTTCTAGTCCCGCTTTAGGCATCATAGACAGCTGGGTGACTTTGGGACAATCACCAGGAGACAGTGAGTTCTAGTCCCACCTTAGTCATTAAAGTTGATTGAGTGATTTGAGACCGGTCTCTTCCTCTCAGCCCAACACACCTCACAGGGTTGTTGTTGTGTGGAAAATATGTGTAGGAAGATGGGTTGGATATGTTCACCGCCTTGAGTTATTTGTAAAAATAATAATGACGATGATGGGATACAAATCAATAAATAAAAATAAAGGAGAACAATGTTTTCAGACTGAACAAGATTTTGTGACCGTAACCTCACAATAAAGGTGGAGTTAATACTTACACTTGGTGCTTCTTGCCTGGACAAACTCAAAGGACCGATAGCAAATCCATAAGAAGACCAAAATTAGATTTTAAAGGCAGTTCTCAATTTACAACCATTCGTTTAGTGACCGTTGAAAGTTACCGTAGTCTCCCAGAGAAAATTAGTAAAGAAAATACCTATTTGATTATACATGTAATAACAGCTGCAAGGATTGTTTATGCACAAAACTGGAAAGCAGAGAAAATACTGCTTTGGAAGGAGAAGTAATTAAAAAAAATTTAGATTGTGCAGAAATGAATAGATTTAACTTTGATGTTTAAAGAAAGAGAGGATTCAGAATACTTTTTAAGATATGGAATCAATTTTACCATTGGTTAGAGAAGAGATACAAATAAGTAAATTAATAGTTATGTATAAAAATGCTACAATTAGAATATTGTGAAGAATTGTGTAATGGACTTGGCGAGAATGAAGATCGAAGAAACAACAAAAAGAAATTTTGGAGACAACACTGAGATGTCGCATGGAAGGAATGACTGATTTATGAAATGTTTGTTTGTCTAAAAAATAAAAAACTTTTTTTTTAAAAAAGAAAGAAAGACAGTAGCACTGAAAAAATGACTTACGACCTCTCCTTGCCCTTAGGACTATCGCAGCATCCTACAAATCCACATTATCAAAATTTGGGCACTTGGCAACTGGCATGGACTTAACGACAGTTGCAACATCCCAGGGTGATTTGATCGCCATTTGGCAGGAGTCTTTATTAAAGTAGCTTTTGCCAAAAATATACAGTAGTGGGGAAAATTGTGGAAACCTTTTGAGAAAAGTGTATTTTCTAAAACTAGCTTAATAACCACTTTTTTTTTGGAGCAATACCATAAAGTTATATATCAATGGAAAGATAATTTAATCAAGAATGTAATGCAATAACTTTTATGAAGGATTTGCTATTAGAATAGCAGTTACAGTATAAAGAAGAAAAGTGAAACATATAGAAAAAACGAGATACACAAAAATGATCACCATAGAAAAAATGAAGTATACAAAAATTATCCTCATGTCAGTGAATACTTAGTTGGGTAACCTTTAGCATGAATTACAGCTTTACAACGTCTTCCCATGGAGTGAACCAAGTCTTTTAGTTCTGCAGCTGTTCTAATGTGAAACCAAGATTGAAGGATGGCTTCTGTTAACTGGGTTTTATTGCTGGGTTGCTTCTGACTAACAAATTTCTTTAGTCGGCTCCATAGATTTTCCATTGGGTGAAGGTCTGGGCTCTTCTCAGGCCATTCCAGCAGTGGAATAGGATTATCGTGAAACTCCAAAAAAGAAAAAAAAAAGTGGTGTTATTAGCCATCAAACCTCAAAAATACACTTTTCCCAAAAGGTTTCCACAATTTTGGCCGCTATTGTAACTACTCACTGTCACTTCTTAGACAAAGCGAGTCTTTTGGGGTGATGAAGAATTCATTCTCTGTAAGGAAATTTGAAGAAAAATATTCTCTTTTCCAATGCTGAAGGATTTTTTTTCCCTTTATTTCTTCCCAACTGATGCTATCGGAGTTGAATGTTTGAGACGGGCCACGCGCTGCAACAAAAGCCTCCTAAAATCTTATTTTTCCTCCCTACAGAATTATTCCAGTGGATAACAAGGACAGCCTGTACTTGGTTAAAACGGTGAGTATTTTTCTCCGTGCTGCAGAATTACTTACATTGGAGTAAGCCGAGAGAGGACACTTTGCATTAGAACAGGGGTCCCCAAACTTGGCAGCTTTAAGACTCGTGGACTTCAACTCCCAGAATTCTCCAGCCAGTTGGCTGGAGAATTCTGGGAGTTGAAGTCCACGAGTCTTAAAGCTGCCAAGTTTGAAGACCTCATCATTAGAACCTTGGACAATGGCAGAAGCCCAATTCACTTAACAGCCTTGTTACTAAGTTAACCGCTGCAGTGATTCACTTAGCAACGGTGACAAGAAAGGTCGTAAAATGGGGCAAAACTCACTGAACAACTTCCTTGCTCAGCTTAGCAACGAAAATTTTGGTGTTCAATTGTTGTCCTTAAGTTGAGGATTACCTCTATATAAAACCAGCTGAGGTTTTCCTGTGTGTCTTGTGTTTTCATTTTGTGGAAAGGTAGATGCATTTGATAGCAATAGCACTTAGACTTATATACCGCTTTACAGTGCTTTTACAGCCCTCTCTAAGTGGTTTAAAGAGTCAGCCTCTTGCCCCCCAACAATCTGGGTCCTCATTTTACCCACCTCAGAAGGATGGAAGGCTGAGTCAACCTTGAGCCGGTCAGGATCGAACTGCTGGCAGTGGGCAGAGTTTGCCTGCAATACTGCATTCTAAGACTGGGAGGGAGGGAGGGAGGGAGGGAAGGAAGGAAGGAAGGAAGGAAGGAAGGAAGGAAGGAAGGAAGGAAGGAAGGAAGGAAGGAAGGAAAGAAAATAGCAATAGCACTTAGACTTATATGCCACTTTACAGTGCTTTACAGCCTTCTCTAAGCGTACAGTGTCAGAATCTTGCCCCCAACAATCTGGGTCCTTATTTTACCGACCTCTGACCTTCTGACAAGCGAAGTCAGTGGGGAAGCCAGATTCAATTAACAATCAGTGTGACTAATTGTAAGAACTGCAGTCGTTCACTTAACAGCTGTGGCCAATAAGGTCATAAACGGGGGCAAAACTCACTTAGCAACTGTCTCACAGAAAGTTTGGGCTCCGTGGTGGTCGTAGGCCTAGGAGTCCCGTCCGGTTTACAACGCTTTCCTCCTGCTTTGCTACAGGTGACCATGGCTGTGTACGACATCCCTGACCTGCTTGCCGGAAGAGGCTGCCTGGGGTCCGTGGTCTTCTCGGAGTCCTTCCTGACCTCGCAGATTCTTGTCAAGGAAAAAGGTTCTATGGGGAGAAAGAACCCTCTGGGGGGAGGACACCTCTGCGATTTAACTCACATATGCAATTACATAGTTGTTTGTTTTTTTTTAACTTTACCTTACTACTTTAATGGGACGCGGTAGCTCAGTGGCGAAGACGCTGAGCTTGTCGATTGAAAGGGTCGGTAGTTCAGCGGTTCAAATCCCCAGTGCCGCGTAACGGGGTGAGCTCCCATGACTTGTCCCAGCTTCTGCCAACCTAGCAGTTCGAAAGCAGGTAAAAAATGCAAGTAGAAAAATAGGGACCACCTTTGGTGGGAAGCTAACAGTGTTCCGTGCGCCTTTGGCGTTGAGTCATGCCAGCCACATGACCACGGAGACGTCTTCGGACAGCGCTGGCTCTTCGGCTTTGAAACGGAGATGAGCACCGCCCCCTAGAGTCAGGAACGACTAGCATGTATGTGCGAGGGGAACCTTTACTTTTACCTTTACCTTACTACTTTACTTTTATTTAACTTACCTTAACTCAGAGGCTCAATCTTAACTTTAACCTTAATTTAACCTTAGCCTTAACTTAAGCTTAACCTTAACTCAACCTCAACCTCAACCTCAACCTCAACCTTAACTCAACCTCAACCTCAACCTTCTTCTAAATCATCTTCTAAATCAGAGCTGTCCAACCTTGGCAACTTGTGGACTTCCAGCTCCCAGAATTCCCCAGCATGAGCAGCCGTGGAATTCTGGGAGTTGAAGTCCACAAAGTTCTTAAAAAGTTGCCCAGGTTGCAGATCTCTCCTCCGAAAGGTTGCTTTGGTAGAAAGTGAAACGGCCTGCAAAAGCTTGGCCAGAAACCTAAAACGGCCCACTCGGAGCTGCTAACATTTATTTTGTGGTTACTAAGCTCCCTGCTCAAAAGAATCCCGTAGTCAGGAAGGCAGGACTGTTTTTCCGAACACTTTGGAAGTTAAAAATATCTGTTGCAAAGTCATCTCCAACTTGCAAAGAAGAGCTGGTGAGATGCATTTCTGAAGGCAGAATATAGCTTTGGATTTACTGTATATATATCTTTTAAGATTCTCCTCATCTGCTCCTAATTTTGGGGGTGAGCAGATGTGCACCCCTGTCCCCATGCCGCTATGTGAGAGGCATCCTTGGAATGGAATAGAATAGAAATAGAAATATAGAATGGAATGGAATGGAATGGAATGGAATGGAATGGAATGGAATGGAATGGAATGGAATGGAATGGAATGGAATGGAATGGAATGGAATAGAATAGAATAGAATAGAATAGAATTAAGAGCCCTGGTAGTGCAGCAGACTAAAGCACTGTTAAGTAACACCAGCTGCCTGCAATTACTGTAAATTCGAATCTCACCAGGCTCAAGGTTGACTCAGCCTTCCATCCTTTCTAAGGTAGGTTAAATGAGGACCCAGTTTGTGGAGGCAATAAGCTGACTTTGCATAAATATACAAAAGTATGAAGGCTATTGCTTAACGCATTGTAAGCCTCCCTGAGTCTCCGGAGAAGGGCGGCATTTAAATCAAATAAAAAAAAAATTAGAATAGAACAGAACAGAACAGAACAGAATAGAATAGCAGAGTTGGAAGGGACCTTGGAGGTCTTCTAGCCCAACCCCCTGCTCAGGCAGGAAACCCTACATCACTTCAGACAAATGGTTATCCAGCATCTTCTTAAAAATTGGAGCATTCACAACTTCTGGAGGCAAGTTGTTCCACTGATGAATTGTTCTCACTGTCAGGAAATTTCTCCTTAGTTCTAAGTTGCTTCTCTCCTTGATGAGTTTCCACCCATTGATTCTTGTTCTGCTTTCAGAAGGTGCTTTGGAGAATAGCTTGACTCCCTCTTCTTTGGGGCAGCCCCTGAGATACTGGAACCCTGCTATCATGTCTCCCCTAGTCCTGTATATGTATTGCATGCATATCTGGCTGCCTTCTCACTTCCGTGCTAAGAAAGCCATTCTTGCAATGCTCAGAGACAAGGAAATGAAAGAATTCTGTAAACACACCGCTTCCTATGGAGCGACACAGAGGGCAATTGTGTTTTGCCTTTGTGCTGAGGAAGGCTGAGTGACAAAATTAGAACAACAAGAAAAGCAGTCCTAACTTACAGAGCAATGTAAGCACAGTAAGTTTACCAATAGAAGAGAATATTTGTAGCTCAGGGTTGAACTGTGGGGTCCTTGGGACTCTCTGAGCTTAGTGGTTTTCTTGCAGACGTCTCATTACCCAATTAAGTAGCGTCATCAGTGCTAGAAGGGAGTGGGGTTTGTGGAGAGGAGGAGGAAGAAGAGGGCGGTTGTGGGGTCCATGGCACGCTCTGAGCTTGGTGGTTTTCTTGCAGACATCTAATTACCCAACTAGGTAATATCTTCAGTGCTAGAAGGGAGAGACAGAAGAGGAGGAAGAGGAGTGTGGGCCCCTCTGTGCTCTCTGAGCTTAGTGGTTTTCTTGCAGACGTCTCATGACCCAACTAGGCAACAACATCAATGCTAGAAGGGGGCGAGGTTTGCTCTCATTTTACATTCTAGCGGGTTGCCCTGTCAGTTTCGGTGGGAGTGGTCTTTGTAGTTCTTTGACTGGACTGTTGTATACTGTTTGATTGTCTGGGTTGGTTACTATTGGTGTTAATCTCTGTTTATGTGGGTGTGGATTGCTAGCCAGAAAGTGTTGTCGTCTTTGAGCTTTCTGACTGTCTCTTTTGAATGGTGTGTAGATGTTATTTATCTCTGTGTGCCTGTTGATGGCTGATTTGTCTGAGTGCCAGGCTTCCAGGAATTCTCTAGCCTTTATGGATTTAGCTTGGTCTAGGATGCTCACAGTTTCCCAGTTCAACTGCAACCAACCCCCCCCCCATGTAAGCAGAGATTAACAGCTGGATTAATACTGGACCAGCAATCAAATGGTAAACAGTACACTGATCAAAGATCCATTGAGATCACTCCCACTAATACTGACAGAGAAATGATTTGTATATAAATAGAGAACAACCCACACTCCCTTCTAGCACTGATGATGTTACCTAGTTGGGTCATGAAACATCTGCAAGAAAACTACCAAGCTCAGAGAACAGCAAGGACCTCATAGCCCTTTTTCCTCCTCCTCCTCCTCCTCCTCCTCCTCCTCCTTTTTGCAAACCCCACACCCTTCTACCATAATACTGATAGTGTTACCTAGCTGGGTAATGGAATGTCTGCAAGAACACAATCAGGTTCAGAGAGCTCCAAGGACCCCACAGTCCTTTCTCCTCCTCCTCCTCCTCCTCCTCCTCCTCCTCCTCCTCCTCCTCCTCCTCCTCCTCCTCTTTGCAAACCCCACACCCTTCTACCATAGTACTGATAGTGTTACCTAGCTGGGTAATGGAATGTCTGCAAGAACACAGCCAAGCTCGGAGAGCACCAAGGGCCCCACAGTAACTTCTCCTTTCAGAATCACTTTCGGAGAGAATCCAGCAACTCAGCCCCCTTCTCTTTTCACTTCACTGCAGATGGCAGCATCAGCACAGAAACCAGTTACCTCATCCTCACTGCAGCGATCCCGAGATCGGTGTCTTGGCTGGTAAGTAGACTTTGATTCTGCAAAACCTTGGAGGTTTTCCTTCCCCTCCTCCCCGCCACCTTCCTTTGCAAAACGAATCTAGAAAACAGATTACGAAGCTGTTTTTATTCTAAGCCGGTGGAAAGCAAGGAGGAAAGATTGTTCTTTTGTGACGGTTCGCAGGTCGTTGAAAACAAAAGAGGGTGAATTCTCTCTTGGGAGTGTGTTCCTTTGATATTTTTCCCAGGAACTGCGGGTCAGATCAGAGTCAGGAGCCACAGGAAGTGCTGAGGTGGCTACGGGCAGCTGAGGTGGAGAGTTCAGGCGCTAGAAAACACTGCGCCATTATCCCAAATAGGGGCCTTTATTGGTTTAGAAGTGAACTTTATACAAAGAAAATACATAACCATAATTTATAATTTATGTTTAATAAATTATAAACATAATTTATGTTTATTTTATTGATTGATTTCGGTGCCTCTGAGTCAGTCTTGATTCCTTGAGCAGTCCCCGCAGTTTTCGGGGTGAGATTTTGCAATGGTTTGCCATTGCCTCCTTCCTAGGGCTGAGGGAAAGGGACTGGCCCAAAATTATCCATCTGCCTTTCATGCGTAGGGTGGCACTAGAACTCACCTTCTCCTGGTGATTGGCCCAAAATTATATCCACCTGCCTTTCATGCCTAAGGTGGGACTGGAACTCACCGTCACCTGGTGATTGGCCCAAAATTATCCACCTGCCTTTCATGCCTAAGGTGGGACTGGAACTCACCGTCACCTGGTGATTGGCCCAAAATTATCCAGATGCCTTTCATGCCTAAGGTGGGACTGGAACTCACCGTCATCTGGTGATTGGCCCAAAATTATCCACCTGCCTTTCATGCCTAAGGTGGGACTAGAACTCACCGTCTCCTGGTGATTGGCCCAAAATTATCCAGATGTCTTTCATGCCTAAAGTGGGACTAGAACTCACCGTCTCCTGGTGATTGGCCCAAAATTATCCATATGTCTTTCATGCCCAAGGTGGGACTAGAACTCACCGTCTCCTGATGATTGACCCAAAATTATCCACCTGCCTTTCATACCCAAGGTGGGACTAGAACTCACCGTCTCCTGGTGATTGGCCCAAAATTATCCACCTGCCTTTCATGCCTAAGGTGGGACTAGAACTCACCGTCATCTGGTGATTGACCCAAAATTATCCACCTGCCTTTCATACCCAAGGTGGGACTAGAACTCACCGTCTCCTGGTGATTGGCCCAAAATTATCCAGATGTCTTTCATACCCAAGGTGGGACTAGAACTCACGGTCACCTGGTGATTGGCCCAAAATTATCCACCTGCCTTTCATGCCTAAAACGGGACTAGAACTCACCGTCACCTGGTTTCTAGCCTGGTGCCTTTAACTGCTATCCCAAACTGGCTGCACTTTCTATTTATACTGATTGGCAAAAACGTTACATCCTTCCCATAATATCAGAAAAAAACGAGCTCTCTTTGTAGGTTTTACCCATAGATCATTCTATGAGACGTAGAAAGTTTTCAGTTTTCATGGCTGAGGAAATCCGTCCCACGTTTATTAAAATATCAGTATTCCAGGGGGCTTTTATTATTAAAAAAAAAAAAACTCATCAAACGCTTGACAGTCCAGGCAATAAGGCCTGTCCACGCACTAATACTTGGGATTATAATTTATTTACTAGTTTTAAATGGCTGCCTATCTCAGAGACGGGACTCTGAGCGGCTAACAGTATTAAAAGCAATTTTAAAACACCTAACAGTAAAGCGTAAAACCTATAGCCGCCAGAAAAAAATTACGACAGAAACCACCTTCATCCTAACCGAGAAACAGACCCCCATCCCGCACCGAGGCTCCAGAGCTTCAAGCACAACGTAATCCTATTATTAATATTTTTGCATTTCTGCTTTACTGCTGAAGTATTTCAAGCCCTCCCAGTCTTTATCACTTTCTTTTAAGCAGCATTGCGGGGAGATTAAATTGTAAGGTTGCAGAGTGGGAGTTGGAGTATGGAGAATAGAAGACCAGAATATAAATGCAGGATTTTCAATCCCTAAGCCAGAATTGAACCTGTTCTTGGTTTCGGCTCTAGGTTGAAGAGAATGAAGTGAAACTCTCTGAACGGGCGCAGCAAGTCCTGAAGGTTGGTCTTATAAAATTTTTGTGTGTTTTTTTTTTCTCTTCTAGTTTGGCCCTGAGGATTGCTAACTAGATCACTAACCAGCATTCAATGTTGCGAGCTGGTTAGTTTTGCTCCTATATTAGTCTAGTGCAGTGGTGAAATCCAAATTTTTTTACTACCGGTTCTGTGGGCATGGCTTGGTGGGCTTGGAGAAGAATAGTGCAAAATCTCCGTTCCCACCCGATTCCAAGGGAAGGATACTGCAAAATCTCCATTCCCTCCCCAATCTAGGGGAAGGATACTGCAAAATCCCCACTCCCACCGCACTCCTGGATATTGCAAAATCTCCATTTCCACCCCACTCCTGGGGGAAGGATATTGCAAATTCCCCATTCCCACCCCACTCTGGGGCCAGCCAGAGGTGGTATTTGCCGTTTCTCCGAACTACTCAAAATTTCCGCTACCGGTTCTCCAGAACCTGTCAGAACCTGCTGGATTTCACCTCTGGTCTAGTGCTTCTCAACTTTAGGACGGGTGGACTTCAACTCCCAGAATTCTCCAGCTAGCATGGTCAGCTGGGGGATTCTGCGAATTGAAGTCCACACATTTTAAAGTTGCCCCAGGTTGAGAAAAATTGTATTACAGATTGTCCTTGACTTACAACTGGTTGCTTAGTGGCCATTTGAAATTATGAAGGACATCCCCCTCCCCCAAAAAACCCCATACTAATAACCCAGATTCAAAGTTTCGACAGCTTTCCGTCCCTGCTGCAACATGATTGATTGATTACGGCCATTTGTGGCCCCTTCACGTGAGCACAATTTACAGCGGTTTTGCCACTGTAAACCAGTATCGACTTCCAATTTCCGACAAAATCATCCATTGCTGACGACAAATTCAATTAACAACCGCCATGTTCTCTTCATGATTGTGGATTGGCTTAATGACCTCTGCAAAGTAATGTTGTAAAATGAGTCCCGTCAGTGTGATGATCCATTTAACAACCGGCATGATTTACGACTATAATTCCAGGCTCAATTACAGTCATAAGTCGAAGACTATGACTGTAGATATTTAAATATGAGCCCGCAGTGTGCAAAAGAGCGAACACAGTTCTAGGCTGCATCAACAGAGGGATAGAATCAAGATCACGAGAAGTGTTAATACCACTTTATAAGTGGAATCCTGCATCCAGTTAGTTAGTTAGTTAGTTAGTTAAATATATATATACATACATATATACATATACATATACATATACATATACATATACACATACACATACATGCATACATACATACATACATACATATATATATATATATATATATATATATATATATATATATATATATATATACACACACACACACACACACACATATATATATATTTATTTATTTATTTTGTTCTTTTTTTTCCCTAGGTCTATATGTACATTACTGTTTTAGCCAGGGTTTTTCCTACGTAAATCAAGATGTTTGTATAGCCATAGTTAAGTGACATCCCAAATCACTATTTTCTAGGCTTTATCAGACATTTAAGCAACATTATGTTGTCTGCTGCAAGACTTAAGGAAGACTAGAATAGATCTTGCAGCAGACAACATAATGCTGCTTAAATGTTTGATAAAGCCTAGAATATAGTGATTTGGGATGTCACTTAACTATGGCTATACAAACATCTTGATTTACGTAGGAAAAACCCTGGCTAAAACAGTAATGTATGTATGTATGTATGTATGTATATATATTTCTATGCCGCCCACTCTCCGAGGACTCTGGGCGGCTTACACCAAAGACAGTATACTAAATAGCATATTGCCCCCAACAATCGGGGTCCTCATTTTACCCACCTCGGAAGGATGGACGGCTGAGTCAACCTTGAGCCGGTGAGATTTGATCCGCTGATCTGCTGAACTAGCAGTCAGCTGAAGTAGCTGCAGTACTGCACTCTAACCACTGCGCCACCTCGACCTCAGTTTTGGTCGCCACGATGTAAAAAAGACGTGGAGACTCTAGAAAGAGTTTAGAGAAGAGCAACAAAGAGGATTAGGGGGCTGGAGGCTAAAACATACCAAGAATGATTGCTGGAATTGGGTAGGTCTAGTTTGATGAAAAGAAGGACCAGGGGTGACATGATAGCAGTGTTCCAATGCCTAAGGAGCTGCCCCAAAGAAGAGGGGGTCAACCTATTCTCCAAAGCCCCCGAGGGTAGAACAAGAAGCAACGGGTGGAAACTCATCGAGGAGAGAAGCAACCTGGAACTAAGGAGAAATTTCCTGACAGTGAGAACAATTAACCAGTGGAACAGCTTGCCACCAGAAGTTGTGAATTCTCCAACATTGGAGATTTTTAAAAAGAGGCTGGACAACCACTTGGTATAGGGTTTCCTGCCTGAGCAGAGGAGGGCTGGACTAGAAGACCTCCAAGGTCCCTTCCAACTCTGTTACTCTATTCTAGTCTACTCTCTGCATCTCTGCCCCCTTGATACAGATACAGGTCAGCACCATGGACAGCAGCATCCTTGGCCAAAGTCCCACAACGAGACACGAAGGCAGTTTAAAACTCCCCATTTAATGTAGAATCTGCAATATTTCTGAAGTCCTGAGAACATCAACTGCCAATGTCAACCGTCCCGTTGGGATGGACAGCAAAAGAAACTCCTGGGGCATTTTTATTACCAAGAGTAAAACTTCATTGACAGATCCATACAGGCACAGAAGAAGGGAAACCAGTTCCCAGCTTTTGGCACGAAGCGCAGTACAGGGAGTCCTCGGCTTACAACCGTTCATTTAGTGACCGTTCAACGTTACGACGGCTGAACAAAACGGACCTGTTTCTTCACAGTTGCGACCTTCGCAGCCTCCCCATGATCACGGGATCATTCAAAATTCAGACGCTTGGCGACTGGTTCACACTTACGACCGTTGCTGTGTCCCAAGGTCACGGCATCCCCGTTTTGAGACCTCCTGACAAGCAAAGTCAGTTTGGAAGCCAGATTCACTTAACTACCAGGTTACCCACTTGTGATTCACTTAACAACCGTGGCAAGAAAGGCTGTAAAATGAGGACTTAACACATGTCTCACTTAACGACAGAAAATTTTGGGCTCAATTGGGGGCATCGTAAGTCGAGGACAACTTGTATAGTGAAACTCCCTTTTCCCTTTTGTTTAGAAAGAAGAATCTTTCCTGGGATCCCTCCTGACCGGAGGCGATGGAGCGTATATTGTTGCTAGCAATTCCCTCTGTAGACCGGAGGAAGGTAAGCAAGCAAAAAATTTTCTACAGCACCACAATTCAAAGGCAACGTTTTTTTTTTTTTTTCCCTTTTGGATTGGACCTTTCTGAGATCCAGGTTTGTAAGCCAGATGTTGCCAGCTGGAAAGCCATAGCCTTGACAGGACACACCTTTGCTCTCAGTGTGAAGTCTCCCCATTATTAATATTCTGGTTGTCATCATCTCCCTAGTAACCCCAGTTGTTGTATTTTTATTTATCTATTTATTACATTTGTATCCTGCCCATCCCACCATTGAGAAACTCCGGGCGAACAATAAATAGAATAAAAAAGGTAAATCAAGAAAGGTTTGGACAGCTTTTTTTTTTTTAATTTTTTTTTTAATTTGATTTATATGCCGCCCTTCTCCGGAGACTCAGGGAGCTTACAATGCGCTAAGCAATAGCCTTCATATTTTTGTATATTTATACAAAGTCAGCTTATTGCCCCCACAAACTGGGTCCTCAATTTACCTACCTTAGAAAGGATGGAAGGCTGAGTCAACCTTGAGCCTTGGCGAGATTCGAACCGGCAGTAATTGCAGGCAGCTGGTCTTAATAACAGGATGCTTTAGACCACTGTACTACCAAGGCTCTTCTATTTGTCTGGAGTGGTATAGGACAGAGTGTCAGGTTTCGATGTCGTCTCAAATAAATTGCATTTCCAAACAAATAATCTTTGATGAAATCTTTCATTTATTAAGCACGACAACCTGTCCCCGATTATGTCGAAGCCAACTCTGACTTCCTGACCCTAAACCTTCCCTTTCTGTTCCCCAATTCTCTGCGTCTCATTGGCCATCTTCCAAATCACTCTCCCCATATCTACTACTTCAGCTCCCAGGAATGTTCCCCCTCCCATCTCATCTCCTAGGGGATATTATCTTCAGGGAAAATAAGTAGGTGAAAAGTCAAGCGTCCTCTTGCTAGGTGTCCCCTCTTCTCCTCCTTATGTCAGCACTGGAACGAATGTAGTTTGGAGTGCTGACGCAGAGGTCTTCAAACTGGGCAGCTTTAAGACTTGTGGACTTCAATTCCTAGAATTCTAAGAGTTGAAGTCCACAAGTCTTAAAGCTGCCAAGTTTGGGGACCCCTGTGGGGATGGACTAGAAGACCTCCAAAGTCCCTTCCCACCTTCTTATTCTACGTTCTAAAGTTTCTCTGTTCCACAGCTACAGCGAATGTTTGAATCGAAGAAGATAAAATCTACTACCTACCCAATTACGCCTGGAATACCCTTCGTTATTCAGAGTTTTTAATTGCAGTTTTAATATCTGTGGTCTTAATATCGGCTTGACGTTGGAGGTTTCCCGCCAAGGAGCTTCTTCGGCAATTGGTGGTATACATCACTTTAAACCCAAGATCTCGTAACGTGGTTTATTTTTCTCTGCAGGGAAGCTCTCTTTCTTTTCCGAGGGCCTTTTGTTTTGTCACCCCCACTACGGGAGCATAACCGTCTCCAAGGCACACATGGCGTCCATCCAGTTCTATGACGGGGTAAGGGCACGCCGGACTGTTTGTATGAAATATGGAGTGAGAAGACCGTGTGGTCTAGTGGTCAGAGCGCCGGGCTAGAAACCAGGAGACACAGAGTTCTAGTCCCTCCTTAGGGATGAAACCCAGCTGGGTGATTTTGGGCCAGTCTCTCTCTCTCCCTCCCTCTCTCTCTCTCTCCCTTTCTCTCTCCATCCCTCTTTCTCCCTCCCTCTCTCCTCCTCTCTTTCTCTCTCCCCCCTTTCTCCCCCCTCTGCCCCTCACTTTCTCTCCCCCTCTCTCTCCCTCCCTCTCTCTCTCTCTCCCTTTCTCTCTCCATCCCTCTTTCTCCCTCCCTCTCTCCTGTTGCTCTTTCTCTCTCCCCCCTCTCTCTCCCCCTCTCTTTCTCTCTCCCCCCTCTCCCCCTCTCTTTCTTTCCCCTTCTCTCTCCCTCTCTCTTTCTCTCTCCCCCTCTCTCCCCCCTCTCTCTCTCTCCCTCTCTTTCTCTCTCCCCCTCTCTCTCCCCCTCTCTTTCTCTCTCCCCCCTCTCCCCCTCTCTTTCTTTCCCCTTCTCTCTCCCTCTCTCTTTCTCTCTCCCCCTCTCTCTTCCCTCCCTCTCTCCCCCTCTCTTTCTCTCTCCCCCCTCTTTCCCCCTCTCTCTCCCCCTCTCTCCCCCTCTCTTTCTTTCCCCTTCTCTCTCCCTCTCTCTTTCTCTCTCCCCCTCTCTCCCCCCTCTCTCTCCCTCTCTCTCTCCCTCTCTTTCTCTCTCCCCCTCTCTCTCCCCCTCTCTCTCTCTCCCCCCTCCCCCTCCTCCTCTCTTTCTCTCCCCCCTCTCTCCCTCTCTCTCTCTCTCTCCCCCTCTCTCTCTCCACCTCTCTTTCTCTCCCCCCCTCTCTCTCTCCACCTCTCTCCCCCCTCTCTCTCCCTCTCTCTCTCCCTCTCTTTCTCTCTCCCCCTCTCTCTCTCTCCCCCCTCCCCCTCCTCCTCTCTTTCTCTCCCCCCTCTCTCCCTCTCTCTTTCTCTCTCCCCCTCTCTCTCTCCACCTCTCTTTCTCTCCCCCCCTCTCTCTCTCCACCTCTCTCCCCCCTCTCTCTCCCTCTCTCTCTCCCTCTCTTTCTCTCTCCCCCTCTCTCTCCCCCTCTCTCTCTCTCCCCCCTCCCCCTCCTCCTCTCTTTCTCTCCCCCCTCTCTCCCTCTCTCTTTCTCTCTCCCCCTCTCTCTCTCCACCTCTCTTTCTCTCCCCCCCTCTCCCCCTCTCTTTCTCTCTCCACCCTCTCTCCCCACCTCTCTTTTTCTCCCCACTTCTCTCTCCCCACCTCTCTCCATCACCACCCTGTTCGCTCTGATTAAATCTGCAAAAAAAAACCCAAAAACCCTGAAGCCAAAGCTTTTCGTAGGTTTTTTTTTTCCTTTCAGTTCCTCTCCTGCTCTCACTCCCCTCTTTGTAAGTCTTGCAAAAAAAAAAAAAAAAAAAAAAACCAGCTGGGTCTCGACCTCGTTTTTTGTTTGTTTGTTTTTTTTGCTATTGTTCAGCTTTCAAAATCTTCATTTTCTGTCAAACCCCACCCCCACCCCCACCCTTCAGGCTATTTATGGGACCCTCTTGTCACTCCTGAAACGTAGACAGGTATTTATTATTATTATCTTCATCATCATTATTTTTTGGTCCAAAGCAAAAACCCTCAAAAGGGAATTTGTATTGTTTTCTCCAGCCGGCAAGGCAGGGGTGAGGCTGCGCGGCTAAAAATAACACAAAGCAGGCGAAGAACGGGGCAGCAGTTCGATTAAAAAAAAAGGAAAAGGGGAAAAAAAAAAAGAGATAAGGGGCTTGATTTCCATGGAAATGAGTACACAAGGGTGTGTTTTTTCTCTTCGGTGGCCTCCTTTATTTATTTGTTTGCTTTTTTTTTTTTTTAACATCGAGAGAGGCATCCAGGAAAAAATGTGTGGCTCCAGGCAACTTAGTTTATGGACCGAGGCTCTGGGATACGTCAAGATTTCAGATGAATTCTTGCCTGGGCTCAAGGCCCCTGTTCCTAGCACCTTGGAATAAGTTAGATGTTCTAGAGCTGATGTCGTTACTTAGTTGGGTAATGAAATGTCTGCAAGAAAATGATCCAGCATGGAGAACATCAAGGATCCAACATCAAGGCTCCTCCTCTTCCTCCTCCTCCACCCCCCCCCCACTTGCAAACCCCACTCCCTTCTAGCACTGACGATGTTCCCTAGTTGGGTCATGAAATATCTGTGTTTGTGGGTGGGTGTAAGAGAGAGACAATTGTGTGTGTGTGTGTGTGAGAGAGAGAGATGTGTGTGAGAGAGAGAGAGAGGTGTGTGTTTGTGTGTGTATATGAGAGAGAGAGAGATTTGTGTGTTTGTGTGTGTGTGTGTGAGAGAGAGAGAGAGATTTGTGTGTTTGTGTGTGTGTGTGTGAGAGAGAGAGAGATGTTTGTGTGTGTGTGTGTGTGAGAGACAGAGAGAGGTGTGTGTTTGTGTGTGTGTGGGTGAGAGAGAGATGTGTGTGTTTGTGTGTGTGTGTGAGAGAGAGAGAGAGAGAGATGTGTGTGTTTGTGTGTGTGTGTGAGAGAGAGAGAGATGTGTGTATGTGTGTGTGTGTGTGAGAGAGAGAGAGAGAAAGAGAGAGAGGTGTGTGTGCGTGTGTGTGAGAGAGAGAGAGAGAGAAAGAGAGAGAGTGTGTGTGTGAGAGAGAGATGTGTGTATTTATGTGTGTGTGTGTGAGAGAGATGTGTGTGTGTGTGTGTGAGAGAGAGAGAGAGAGATGTGTGTGTTTGTATGTGTGTGTGTGAGTGAGTGAGTGAGTGAGTGAAAGAGATGTGTTTGTGCAAGAAAACAACCATGTTCAGAGAGCACCAAGGACCCCACAGTCCTCTTCCCCCTCCTCCCCACTCCATACCCCACTCCCTTCTAGCACTGATGATGTTCCCTAGTTGGGTCATGAAAGGTCTACCAGAAAACCACGAAGCTCAGAGAGAACCAAGGACCCCACAGTTCTCCTCCTGCTCCTCCTCCCCCATCCCCCATCTCCTCCTCCCCTTCCTCTCCACAAACCTCTCTTCTAGCACTGATGATGTTCCCTAGTTGGGTCATGGAAGGTCTACCAGAAAACCACGAAGCTCAGAGAGAACCAAGGACTCCATAGTTCAACACAGAGCTACAAGTATTCTCTTCAATTAGATAGTCCAGGGGTCAGCAACCTGCGGCTCTGGAGCCGCATGTGGCTCTTTCACCCCTCTGCTGCGGCTCCCTGTCGCTCAAAATGTGCATCACAACTGCCAGTGTGCGACACCCCACCGACGCACAATTTATTAAGCTTTTTGACCTCCGGTAGCCAACAATGGATAAATCCAAGAAAAGAAAAGTTTCAGAAGAAAACAGAATTTTTAATTTTTAATTAATTAATTTTTAATTTTATATATATATAGTTTATATATATATATCAACTATATATGTTAGTTTTGTGGCCGCTCAGGAATAGAAATAGTCAGGCACGGGAAGGGTTTTGTGGCTCCCGGTGTTTTCTTTTCTGTGGGCTGGCTGGGGGATTCTGGGAGTTGAAGTCCACCCATCTTCAAGCTACCAAGGTTGAGAAACACTGTGTCAATCTCTGCTCTTATGGGTATTTTATTTCTGGCCAGGAAGTGCAGTGATCTTTTATCTTTTGGATTGTCTCTTTTGAATGGTGTGTAAATGTGGTCCATCTCTATGTGCCCGTTGATGGCCGTTTTGTCTGAGTGCCGCTGGCTGGGGGATTCTGGGAGTTGAAGTCCACCCATCTTCAAGCTTCCAAGGTTGAGAAACACTGTGTTAATCTCTGCTCTTGTGGGTATTTTATTTCTGGCCAGGAAGTGCTGTGATCTTTTATCTTTTGGATTGTCTCTTTTGAATGGTGTGTAAATGTGGTCCATCTCTATGTGCCCGTTGATGGCCGTTGTCTGAGTGCCGCTGGCTGGGGGATTCTGGGAGTTGAAGTCCACCCATCTTCAAGCTCCCAAGGTTGAGAAACAGTGACTTAAGGGATGTTTTTGTTACGAGATCGAATTGTAATAGATGTACATCTTATTGTTAGCCAAATTCCCAGGTATTTAACTTTTTTAGTTATCTGGATGTCCAACTTTTCCATCAGTACGATTTTCTGTTTATTTGTAAGGTTCTTTGTCAATATCTTGGTCTTTTCCTTGTTTATTTTAAATCCTGCCACCGCACCAAACTCTTCTATTTTCTTTATTAATTTGGGTCCTGTTTCTAGGGGTTCCTCCAAAATAAATACTAGGTCGTCTGCAAAAGCTTGTACTTTGTATTGTTCTTTATTTATCTTCAAACCTTTTATTTCTGGGGTCTTGTCTGGTCTGTCATACTAGGGTTAGTATGAATAAAAGAGGAGATAGTGGACATCCTTGTCTTGTCCCCTTGTTTATGTCAAATTTTTCTGTTATTTCTCTATTTACTATCACTTTCGCTGTTTGATTAGGATATATTGCTTGGATCACCTTCACAAAGTTTTCACCGAATTTCATGGTTTTTTTTAACTGCGACGTCATAAACTGCCAGTTCATGTTATCGAACGCTTTTTGTGCCTCCAGAAAGATCAATGCTAGCTGTTTTGGCTATTTTCAATCTAAATTACATTTATTTATTTATTTATTTATTTATTTATTTATTTATTTATTTATTTATTTATTTATTTATTTATTTATTTATTTATTTATTTATTTATTTATTTATTAATTATCAAATTTCTATACCGCCCTACTCCCGAGGGACTCAGGGTGGTGAACAGCCAAGATAAAATACAGGTAATACAAACATTAAAAGTCCATTAAAATTATTAAATAATTTGGCCGAAAACAAATTTAAAACACCCAATTTGTAAAACAGATTAAACGATTTAAAAAATTTAAAAGGGAGAGTTAGGCCAGGCCAGCCTGCTGAAATAAAAATGTTTTGAGAGCACAACGAAACGTGCGCAGATCCGGGATCCTCCGTATCTCCGGGGGGAGCTCGTTCCAGATGGTAGGTGCCCCCACAGAGAAGGCTCTCCCCCTGGGGGCCGCCAGTCGACACTGTTTGGCCGACGGCACCCTGAGAAGCCCCTCTCTATGGGAGCGTACTGGTCGGTGAGAGGCTATTGGTGGTAGTAGGCGGTCTCATAAATACCCCGGTCCAATGCCATGGAGCGCTCTAAAGGTGGTAACCAAAACCTTGAAGCGCACCCGGAAGACCACCGGGAGCCAGTGCAGCTCACGCAGGAGGGGAGCCACATGTAAAATCAGCAATTAAAATACTGTTTTCAGAGTAAGGGAGATACGGCCCTGGGATGCTGAAGATCAAGGATCAAAAAGAGGGATTATAAACTTCCTCCTTGCTTAATTTATATCAAAATCTCTCCCCGTTAAGTTTTTTCCTTTTTTTTTTTTTTCTTCCTTCTTTCTGTTTCAGGATTCCACCAGTGTGGTTGCTGCGCTTTTTATAGAATACAAGGCTTCCCTGCTTCCTCATTTGCCAGTCCAGCTGCACACCCCAAACAACCTCCTGATGATTGCGGTTTTCCCAAAGTCAGCCCTTTATAAAGCTTTCTATTCCCAGGTAACGTCAGCCGTGCTCTGGGTTCGGTTTATGTGCAAACATCTCTCCTTTGTTTAGGGGAGAGGAGGTAACCTTGCTTCCTCTTCTGGCAGAATGGAGAGAAGGTGCAGCATGCCTGGTGGAGGATATCTCAGGGGCTGCCCCAAAGAAGAGGGAGTCAAACTATTCTCCAAAGCACCTGAGGGTAGAACAAGAAGCAACGGGTGGAAACTCATCAAGGAGAGAAGCAACTTAGAACTAAGGAGAAATTTTCTGACACTTAGAACAATTAATCAGTGGAACAACTTGCCTCCAGAAGTTGTGAATGCTCCAACACTGGACATTTTTAAGAAGATGTTGGATAACCATTTGTCTGAAGTGGTGTAGGGTTTCCTGCCTAAGCGGGGGGTTGGACTAGAAGACCTCCAAGGTCCCTTCCAACTCTTGTTATTCTATTCTATTCTAACCCACTGCTAACCCCTAATTATTAGGCAGTTTTTAAAAAAATTCAAACATGTTTGATTGATGTCTTGTAGCACTGATTAGCAGAGCAGTGACCAGCCTTGGCAATGTCAGGAAGCACAATTCAATTCATAATTATTAAAGGATACCGATAGAGAGGACTTTTAATTACATTCGGTGCCCAGCATTTTATAAGGGACGCGGTGGCTCGGTGGCTGAGCTTGTCGATCGAAAGGTTGGCAGTTCAGCGGTTCGAATCCCTAGTGCCGTGTAACGGGGTGAGCTCCCGTGACTTGTCCCAGCTTCTGCTAACCTAGCAGTTCGAAAGCAGGTAAACAAATGCAAGTAGAAAAATAGGGACCACCTTTGGTGGGAAGGGAACAGCGTTCCGTGCACTTTTGCCGTTGAGTCATGCCGGCTACATGACCACGGAGACATCTTCAGACAGCGCTGGCTCTTCGGCTTTGAAACGGAGATGAGCACCGCCCCCTAGAGTCAGGAACGACTAGCACATATGTGCGAGGGGAACCTTTACCTTTACCCAGCATTTTATCGGTAACCAACCGGAGGGGCTCACCCTCCTGACCAGGTCCCACCTTCAAGCTTCATTTAAACCGTGATATGCCTCATTTTGTAAGTTAGACCTGCTTTGTCGTTGTAGGTCTTTTCCGCCTGGCAACAACCGGGAAATTCGGGAGTAACGTTAAAAACGATCCAGGACGATGGCCTGTCTGCAGAACAGGAGAGATTGTAAGCTGTTTTTATTCCAATTCTTGTGTTGCACAAGCAGCATTGAAGAGAAGGCAGGGAGGGGATCTGTGGGGAAGGAGTTGAGATAAAAGACTTGTCGTTCTTGTAGACTAACCCCATGTTGAACATTCATGTTTAACGACGGGGTGTCCAACCTTGACTACTTAAGACCTATGCACTTCAACTCCCAGGCATCCCCAGGCAGTCAATTTTAAGATCCGTAGACTTCAATCTCAGAATTCCCCAGCCTGACAACTTTAAGACCCATGGACTTCACTTCCCAGAAGTCCCCAGACAGCTGTGCTGGTTTGGGAATTCTGGGAGTTGAGGTCCACAAGTCTTTAAAATGGCCAAGGTTGGACACCCCTAGACATTAAGACCTACAGTCGTGGCCAAAATTGTGGAAACCTTTTGGGAAAAGTGTATTTTTGAGGCTTGATGGCTAATAACACCACTCTTTGGGGGGAGTTTCAAGAGAATCCTATTCCACTGCTGGAATGGCCTGGGAAGAGCCCAGACCTTCACCCAATGGAAAAATCTATGGAGCCGACTAAAGAAACTTGTTAGTCAGAAGCGACCCAGCAATAAAACCCAGTTAATAGAAGCCATCATTCCATCTTCGTTTCACATTAGAACAGCTGCAGAACTAAAAGACTTGGTTCACTCCATGGGAAGACGTCGCTAAAGGTTACCCAACTAAATATTAACTGGCATGGGGATCATCTTTATATATCTCGTTTTTTCTATGGTGATCATTTTTGTATTTCTCGTTTTTTCTACGTGTTTCACTTTTCTTCTTTATACTGTAACTGCTCTTCTAATAGCAAATCCTTCATAAAAGTTATTGCATTACATTCTTGATTAAATTATCTTTCCATTGATATGTAACTTTATGGTACTACTCAGAAAAAAAAAAGTTGTGTTATTAGCCACGTTTAGAAAATACACTTTTCCCAAAAGGTTTCCACAATTTGGGCCACGACTGTAGTTGTGTCTTTACACTTTTGTGTTGACATGAGTTGTAAGGGCTACACAATTCATTAGTGTCCTTCTTTTTTAGACATTCCAACATGCAAAAGCTCTTTGAAGTCTTATCCTATCCTGCTGGAGAACGGTGGAACCAAGTAAGACTGCTTAGCAGCCTCCCAGATCTGGCCAGGTGAGAGCTTCCCACAAGTCCTTTGTTCTGAGCCAAACCCGCATGATCCCACAGAAGTCCAATTGTGTCATTTTTAATTGCATGATGTGTAGGTCACATGCGCCCCCCCCCCCCCACCATTGCTCAGCTGCAATTCCGAGCATCCTTGCCATCGTCTATGATGATGTTTCTCAACCTTGGCAACTTTAAGAGGTGTGGACTTCAACTCCCAGAATTCCCCAGCCAGCTGTACTGGCTAGGGAATTCTGGGAGTTGAAGTCCACACCTCTTAAAGTTGCCAAGGTTAAGAAACACTGATCTACGGAGATTCTCAATCATCCAGGTCATATTTGTCCCAAAGGTGCTTTCACCAAAAGGCACCTGGAGTTTTCTTGGCTTTTCTTTTGAAAACATTTTGCTTCTCATCTGAAGAACTAAAGAAGCTTCTTGGATCACAAGTAAAATGTTTTCAAAGGAAAAAAAAAAAACTTTAAAAGTCCAGGAAAGAAAGCACCTTTGGGACATTCTTGTCATTGGTCCTACTTTTGGGAATATTTGGAAGCTGTACTTATGAGCAAGATACCTGTCTCTCTGTGCTGTGTGAAGGTCTCTTTCATTGAATGAGTGGGAATTTTCTGGGATTGTAACAAGTGACGTTTTCTTCAGTTGAGTTAACTCCAAAGGCCCAGGTAGATTTTTTGCAAAGAACTTGGAGTTGTTTTGCAACGATCTGCTTTCTACGTGCTTTCTAACTTCTTCATCCATCTTCAACATTGAGATTCCCAGATCGCCTCTCATTCAAATATTAACGAGATATGCTAGGCGAGCTTCTTGTGATCAGTCAGGGTTGAGTAGGTGCTCCATGTTTCAGTTGAACCACTGTTTCACAACCTTAACAACTTGAAAATGGGTGGATTCTCAACTCCCAGAATTCAGCTGAGTGGAAAATTCTGGGAGTTGAAATCCACCCAAGTCGCCAAGGTTGAGAAACATTGGTTGGACAAAGTCATTAGAACATGAAGCCTTCTCAGATAGTTCAGCTCCATCTTGGCTGCTCTACATGGACATAAAGAAGGTCTTCAGAGGATTCCCTTCAGTGCATCTCCAAAAAAGCAAATAGACTAAATGTGAGGACAATGGAGTAATTCTGACTCCGCTTATTCCTTCAAAGTTTTCTACAGCACTTTACTATCAGTAGTGTCAGCCAAGAACCAGTGATGAGGTTCCATCTGCCGGTGCTTTTGCAGCAGACTGAGGACATTCCTAATAATGAGAAAGAGAATGATAAGGTAAGGTGATCATCGTAAATCATGCATTGCTTTTCATCTCCCAAGTTGTTGTCTGCTTTACACAATTTACAATATTTCTATATCTTCCTGGTTTCAACTACTGAGTCATACAGGGTCGCAGTGGTAATTCAGTTTATTCAAGGTCGAGAGATAACAAAAGAATGCAATCCAGAAAAGCGTCTCAGACATTTGTCTGAATGATTGGCTTTTAAATAGGAGCGCACAGAAGAATAGTCCAAAATCAGTCCAGGGTTCCAAGAGCCGGATCAGGATTATCGGCCAATCCAGAGGTCAGAAGTTCAAGGTTTCTTTGGCTAACGGGATTCACAGGAACATTACACAGGCGCTGGAGTTCAGATGTTGTTTCCAGCAAAAGGAATATGAGTCAGAGTTGCCTCTTAAATCAGGCTGCAGACCAAGAGATTTATTATCTTGCTTGGCAAGGAGCGTCCTAGAACATCTCCGCTCTGCGGTCCTCTCTACCTGTGTGCAGGACTAGGACCTCATCTTCATCTGACTCTTTCAGCAGTCCCAGGGCCACTATTTTTGATCAGCCTCATGGCTTGGTGGCTCTTGACTTGGTGTCTCCCGAGACCGATATTCCACAGGTTCAGCTTCTTCAGATTTAAAATCCTGAGTCCTGAGCCTAAATAGTGATAGTCCATCATTATTTTTTCCAAAAAGCATGACAGTTTCATAATCTTAACACTCCTTTCTCTTTTTGAGGTGGTGATTACCATCTTGACAGGTCTTCCTGGGTGTCAATCAAGTGAATTATGCTCATTCTTGGTTACGTTTAACAAAGAATATGGAAGGTTGGTAGAACCTGATTTTTTTTTGTCCTTTCTTGATGGTTGATTAAAAGTTACGTTCAGGTGAAATCCTGGGCAGTCTAACACCTTGTGGTCTGACAGATCTCCCTGTAAGGACAGTTGCCCCCTATCATTGTGCAAAATGTAGGCATGTTTACTTCTCCAGTTATTGTTCTGCCCCAGCTACGGACCCAGCAGCACACACAAAGTCCGTTCAAACCTTAGTTTACTAAATAAACCAGTTTTTTACAACAACGGCTGTTAATTGACTGCATTAACAGCCGCCAAGAATTCAAAGAATAATACTGAAAGCTTACTGTGGTTGGCAGAACGCCCAGAAGCAATTTGCAGGAAGCTGATAAGATAAGCAAAACAAGACACAAAGATATGTGAACGAAGTTGTTCCCTGCAAATTGCTTCAGTTGGCAAGGCCTCCCTCTCCAGGACCCTCCTCTCTGGCAATGCCTCCGGAGGACACCGAAGGCCAAATGATAGGCTCAGAGCCAAGCACGTCCCCACAGCCACAGGTGGACAGCGATGAAGAAGATAAATGCTGGCTGGACCCTCGACAGAGGCGCAGGGAGAAGCGTGCACAGCAGAGGGGAAGGCGTGCCAGAGATTAGCTGAGTCACTGGACCACACCCCACAGGGAATAAGTTTGTGACAAGCAAAAACTGGAAATACTCCATGATCTCTGTGTTACTGGACTTTGCCTGCTTTATTGGACTGCATTTGGATTAATCCTTGTATTATTGACACTCTGCCTGGTTTATCGGAATGCTTGCAGTCTAATCTTTGTTTTGTGTGAGTAAAGTCTGAATTTGCAGCTAGCCACTGGGTTGCTGCCAGCTTTATCTTCAAAGAGTTTTGTCGTGTGGCTTATTAACTCCGGGCCATCTGTGGGGGTGAGTGTGTGGTACGGGGACAGAACAGCTGGGCCATGAAACATCTGCACCCCCAAGCTCAGAGAGCACCAAAGACCCACAACTCCGAGCTACAAATAATTCTTGTCTATGGAAGCCAAGTTTGTCGTGCTCCTGTTTTAACCAGGTTGGGTTGAGGAACGGAGCAGGCTGCGGTGAGCGCAGCAAATAAACCATCTTCCTTTCCTTCAGGTGGCTTGTTTATCGCCAAACCATGGACAGTCCTGAATGCTTCAGTGCTGCCCACTTCCAGAAGTACCTCTCAGGGGTCCTTGAATCTCAGCACAGCCGAAGCATCCGGCCCTCTGCTTATCACCGGAAGAAGATGAGGCTGCTGGTGGTCCTTCAAGGGTAAGAAGTTTCACCCACTTACCAGGGTGGTGGGGTTCGTTTTTTTTAAAGAAATGTACCCATTTTCACTTCCTTGTTGAAGGATGATTTGGTTTCTCTCTTGGACTTTATGCGGCCGGTCCTTGACTTGGAACAATTGGAACCAGGATCTCCATTGCTCAGCAAAAGGGGTTGTTAAATGAGTAACCGCCCAATTTTACAGCAGTTTTGGCCCACGGTTGTTAAGCAGATCACTGCAGGTGTTAAATGAATTGTGCGGTCACTAAGCAAATCCAGCTTCCCCTTTGATTTTTGGAATCCTTGGTGGCGCAGCAGACTAAAGCACTGTTAAGTAACACCAGCTGCCTGCAATTACTGCAAGTTCAAATTTCACCAGGCTCAAGGTTGACTCAGCCTTCCATCCTTTCGAGGTCGGTAAAATGAGGACCCGTTTTGTGGGGGCAATAAGCTGACTTTGTATAAAAAAGAACACCGTTTAGGGGGGGCCAAAAGCAGGTATATACAAAAGTATGAAGGCTATTGCTTAACGCATTGGAAGCCACCCTGAGTCTCCGGAGAAGGGCGGCATATAAATCGAACCAATAAATAAATAAATAAACAAACTGGGCTGGGAAAGTTGCCTGCCCCCCTCTCTCTCTCTCTCTGTGTGTGTGTGTGTGTCTGTCTGTCTGTCTGTCTGTCTATCTATCTATCTATCTATCTATCTATATCTACAGTATCATCTCTCTATTATATCTATCTATCTATCTCATCTATATCAGTGGTGGGTTTCAGAAATTTTTACTACTGGTTCTTTGGGTGTAGCTTGGTAGGCGTGGCAGGGGAAGGATATTGTAAAATCTCCATTCCCACCCCACTCCAGGGGAAGGTTACTGCAAAATCCCCATTTCCTCCCGATCAGATGGGACTTGAAGGACAGAGAATAGATGGGGGCGGGGCCAGTCAGAATTTTTACTACCGATTCTGTGGGTGTGGCTTGGTGGGCGTGGCATGGCATGGCTTGGTGGGCGTGGCTTGATGGGCATGTCAGGGGAAGGATACTGTAAAATCTCCATTCCCACCCAACTCCAGGGGAAGGATACTGCAAAATCCCCATTTCCTCCCGATCAGCTGGGACTCGGGAGACAGAGAATAGATGGGGGCGGGGCCAGTCAGAATTTTTACTACCGGTTCTCCGAACTACTCAAAAGTTCCGCTACCGGTTCTCCAGAACTGGTCAGCACCTGCTGAAACCCACCTCTGATCTATATCATCTCTCAATCATGTAGCATCTCTCTATTATCTCTCTCTCTCTCTTACATCTATCTATCTCTCTATCTCTCTATCTATATCTATCATCTCTCTATTATATCTATCATCTATATCATTTCTATTATATCTATCTGTCTGTCTGTCTGTCTATATATCATCTCTCAATCATGTAATCTATCTATTATCTCTCTCTCTCTTACATCTCTCTATATCTCTATCATCTCTTTATTATATCTATCTATCTATCATCTATACTGTATCTATCATTTCTCTCTACTATATCTATCTATATATTATTTCTCAATCATGTATCATCTATCTATTATCTCTCTCTCTCTTACATCTATCTATATCTCTATCTCTCTATCTATATCATCTCTCTATTATATCTATCTATCTATCATCTATATCTATCATTTCTCTCTATTATATCTATCTATCTATCTATCTATCATCTCTCAATCATGTATCATCTATCTATTCTCTCTCTCTCTCTCACACACACATCTCTCTATCTCTCTATCTATCATCTCTCTATTATATCTATCTATCATCTATATCATTTCTATTATATCTATCTGTCTGTCTATATATCATCTCTCAATCATGTAATCTATCTATTATCTCTCTTTTACATCTCTCTATCTCTATCATCTCTCTATTATATCTATCTATCATCTATACTGTATCTATAATTTCTCTCTATTATATCTATATATTATTTCTCAATCATGTATCATCTATCTATTATCTCTCTCTCTCTTACATCTCTCTCTATATCTCTCTATCTCTCTATATCTATCATCTCTCTATTATATCTATCTATCTATCTATCTATCTATCATCTCTCAATCATGTATCATCTATCTATTCTCTCTCTCTCTCTCTCACACACATCTATCCAGCTATCTAGCTATCAAATTTATTTGCCACCATCTCATTTCGAAAGTGACTCTGGGCGGTCTTACAGCAAATGTGCGATCACCCCATGACCCCAGACGTTGCAACCATTGTAAATACATGCCAGTTTCCAAGCCCCCAAATTCTGGTCATGTTAACGGTGAAGATGCTGTGACAGTTGTAAATGTGAGAGCCAGTTGTAACTTCAAACAGTCGCTAAAGAAACAGTCTTCAGGCGAGAACTGCCTGCAGAAGTTAATTAAAGTGGAGGAAAAAATCAAATCTGTTAAGAGAAATGAAGACCAAGCCCCTTGGAGTGCTTAAAAATTTCTTTTATCTTACGAGATACTTTATTGTTGCTTTAACCTACTTGGGCTCAGTACATACTGTATAGTCCTCGGCTTACAACAGTTCTTTTAGTGTCCATTTGAAGTTACAACGGCACTGGAAAAAGTGACTTACGACCATTTTTCACACTTACGACCGTTGCAGCGTCCCCGTGGTCACTTGATCAAAATTCAGCCGCTTGGCAGCTGTCTCATATTTATGACGGTCGCAGTGTCCCAGGGTCACGTGATCCCCTTTCACGACCTTCTGACGAGCAAAGCCCACGGGGGGAAGCCAGATTCGCTTAACAACCGTGTGACTAACTTAACAACTGCAGCGGTTCACTTAACAACTTTGGCAAGGAAGGTCGTAAAATGGGGCAAAACCCACTGAACAAATGTCTCGCTTTAGCCGCAGAAATGTTGGGCGCATCTGTGATTGTATACTTTTTGCCACACATATATCCATTCGAAAAAAAACACAGCCTCTATTTCAAGTCAGGGCCGTGGTGGCTCGGTGGCGAAGACGCTGAGCTTGTCGATCGAAAGGTCGGCAGTTCAGCAGTTCGAGTCCCTAGTGCCGCGTAACGGGGTGAGCTCCCGTGACTTGTCCCAGCTTCTGCCAACCTAGCAGTTCGAAAGCACGTAAAAAAGAAAATGCAAGTAGAAAAATAGGGACCACCTTTGGTGGGAAGGGAACAGCGTTCCGTGCGCCTTTGGCATTGAGTCATGCCGGCCACATGACCACGGAGACATCTTCGGACAGCGCTGGCTCTTCGGCTTTGAAACGGAGATGAGCACCGCCCCCTAGAGTCAGGAACGACTAGCACATACATGCGAGAGGAACCTTTACCTTTTTCAAGTTAACCAAGCCAGTTTTGAAAAGGGAGGGAAAAAACGGATTTTACGAAACACAAGATGTTTAATAATAAGCCACTGGCTTTTAATATACATAACGAGTATATTGTGATTTTTTTAGTAAGCGATCAGGAGTTCCTCGGGGGAGGGGCAAGTGGCCTTATTCTTGATTAAAATCACATTCCCTAAATAAGTAGTAAAAAAGGATGTGGCCAGCATTGTATCTTGGGCGGAGTGCCTTAAATCTCTTTCCCCCAAAGGAAGTCCTGTTTAAGTCGAGGGAATTATGCATGAAGTGTGGAAATCTTCAGAGTATTGTGTAAATTCTATTTAAAATGTTGAGGTGAACTCCAGAGTATGCGTTTATTCTGTGTTTTGTTAAAACACGAAAGAGACCCTGGGAAGTCTTCAGAAAGGCTGTTTTTACCTCAGCTAAACGCCTTTCTAATTTTAGAACTTAACGGATCAGCACAACCATTAGCCTTTTCGGCGAAATTTAAAGTGTGAAATTAAGAATTAGACGGGGGCCTTCGACAGATGTGGCCAAACAACCACAGATAAATGCCTTCACGTGATCGACAAAGCTCGCAAAAAAGCCATGCGTGTGCGATCGGGACGATCCAAACAGACTTTTCGGGAGATCTTCCCAAAATCCAGCAGCTGTATCCCATCTGCGAAAAAGATGGATTTGATTAGGGAAACCAAGAAAAAGGGGCCACATCCTTCTCCTCTTGCTGGCCTAGGCCCGTTTTGGATTCACTGGGAAGAGTGTCTCAATAAATAAAGAAATAAAAATGGCAAGAGGCTGCCTATTGCGTTTGGAGGGGTCTCTGTGCCCATAATCCAGAATCTGAAGGCTGAGCCAACTTGCATTCCTCGCGGAAACTTGCAAACAGTCCCTCAACGCCGTTGTTTTCCCTGGGGGAGGCAGGGGGGGCATCTAGCATTTGAATGCGGATGGTCTCTGAGCATGGACCGTCCCAAATATGATGCCTTCCAGATGTGCCCACTCTTCTCCCCCCCTCCATCAGCATCTGAGTTGCAGCCGAGCACATCTGGAACAGATCACATCAAACGGAGCTGTCCAGCTGTAAGAAAGTAATAACAAGTCGTCCTGGATTTACAATCTCAGTTGAGCCCCCAAACGTCTGCAAGGAAACAACCAAGCTCAGAAAGAACCGAAAGATCCTACGGTCGTTGTCCCCCTCCTCCTCTTCCCTTCTACTCTGCAAACCCCCACTCCCTTCTAGCATTGATGATATTACCTAGTTGGGTCATGAGATGTCTGCAAGAAAACCACCAAGCTCAGGAGCACCAAGGGCCCTACAGTTCTCCTCCTCCTCCTCCTCCTCCTCCTCCTCCTCCTCCTCCTCCTCCTCCTCCTCCTCTTCTTCCTCCTCTCTGCAACCCCCTTCTAGCGTTGATGATATTACCTAGTTGGGTCATGAGATGTCTGCAAGAAAACCACCAAGTTCTGAGAGCACCAAGAGCCCCACAGTTGTCCTCCTCCTCCTCCCCGCTGAAAATCCCACTCCTTTCTAGCACTGATATTGTTATCTAGTTTGGTCATGAAACATCTACAAGCAAACCACCAAGTTCTAAAAGCACCAAGGACCCCTCAGTCCTCCTGCTCCTCCTCCTCTTTGCAACCCTCCCACCTGCCTTCTAACATCGATGAGGTTACGTAGTTGGGTCATAAAACGTCTGCCACTAAGCTCAGGGAGCGCTGAGGACCTCAACAGTTCAGCCCCGAGCCACCAGCATCCTTTCCTATCCGACGCAGAAATGAACTCCTACCTCAAAACAACCGAAGGAGAAGATGGCAAGATTTAGCCACGAGGGCCAAGAGAGCAGAGGATGGCATTTTCAAAGGGCGCCACGCAGGAGGAGGTTAGGACCTGCTTTCTGTTGTGTTACAAGCCATGATACAGAATCATTGGGTGGAGGTTAAGAGCAATGTGGGGCCCGGCCCGGCTGAGGATACATGTTTTAAAAATGCCTACAGTGACAACGATTTGACAGGGGGGCCCGTGACCCTGAGCGTGGTGGGCTAACCTTCCCTGCACAGGTTCACATGGAGGTTGGACGACCATCTGTCGGGGATGCTGAGATTTGGAGCCTTGCCCTGAGCAGAAGGTTGGGCTCAGAAGCTTCACAATCCCGACTCTGTGATCCAACGAAGAAGACGGAGACTTTTGCCCAGAAGTCGAATCACAGCTCGACGGCCATTTTCTAGATGCCCCCCCCCCCCAAGATGCATTTATTGAAGCAAATTCCCATCGCTACACCTGTGGGGCGGGGTTTTGTGTTCTTTCTTCTACAGACAGTCCTTGATTTACCACCACAACCGAGCCCAAAATTTATGTGGCTATATTTATGTTTTGCCCCATTTTACGACATTTCTTGCCTCGGTCGTTAAGCGAATCACTGTGTTCTGACCCAGCTCCCCAAATACGACCAACCCTTTGAAGTTAACACAATGATTCCTTTATTAGGAGCGCCTGCGGCCCCGGCAAAAACTTTCTCCCTCATCGCAGGCTAACAAGTCTGTCCGGCAGGGAGATGAATAGTTGTCTATTCATCTCTGCCCCTGTTGTGGCCCGCCAGTGGCCTGCACAGATCGTGGCTGATCCCGACGACGAGGAGGCTGGTGTGGTGTCGCGCCAGCAGCCTGCGCAGCCGGCGCTCGCGTCAGACAGCGAGGAGGCTGAAGAGGATGTGGTGGCAGAGGCAGAGACTCAGCCGGGGCCTTCAGAACCTCCAGAGGCTCCTTCAAGTGGAGAGAGCGAAGTGGAGGAGCCTCTCCTCAATGCTCGAGCACGCAGGGCTGCCAAAAGGCAGGAGTGGCTGCTCAGGAGGAGGAGGTCTCCTCGAGAGTAAGGCTTTAGGATAATTGGCCACTCCCTTAGCCTATTTAAGTCACACGCCGTTAGTAAGTTTCTTACTAGAAACAACTTGTAATTATCATCAGAGCATTTTTGGAAAAGTCTTATCGTATCTTGTTTTCTGGGCTGGTTGCCAACCTTTGCCGGACTTTGATTTATTCTTGCTACTTAATAAATTTGATAAGGACCATTGGTGTGTGTCTATATCCTCGGGAATCCAGAGCTGGGGCAGAAAAGCCCCCTGCCTTTTATCCCCAGAGCTAGGGTGGGGCTTCACTAGCAGCGGTGGCTCTTCCATCCCAAGGACCGGCCCATAGATTTCCACTGCTCTCCTCTCCTCTGTCTTCTGCGCATTCAGGCACTGGACCCAGCTGTTCCTCCTCTTCCTCATCAGCCACCTCCAGACCTGGGGGCTGTTAACTCTCCATCTGAGGGTTAACGGATGGTCCAGGCTCCTACTCTGTCTCTCTCTCTCTGCCAGCTCCATTCCCTCCTCCCCTCGGAGCTCTCAGGTTGCCTTGATGCTGACCCTGATTCCCCCTCCTCCTCCTCCTCCTCTGATTCGGCTGCTGGAGGGTCCAGTGGCCAACAGGCCACAACACACTGCAGCTGTTAGTAACACACATATTATATGAATCTGGCTTCCCCATTGACTTTGCTGGTCAGACGGTCGCAAACGGTGACTCTGCAACTGTCATAAATAGGAGTCACTTGCCAAGTTTCCAAATTTTGATCACGTGACCACAGGAATGCTGCAACAGTCGTAAGTGTGAATGACGGTCATAAGTCACTTTTTTCAGAGCCGTTTTAACCTTGGTCACTAAACGAATGGTTGTAACGTGAGGACTACAATGAGTCACGTCTGATTTTACAGCTTTTTTTCCCCCCATGGCTGTTAAGCGAATCAGCTGTTAAGCAAAAATCAGTCGTTAAGCAAAAATTTGCACGATTTCCTCCACAGATACACCGACGTGATTGACGTCGTCCAGGCCCTTCAGACTCACCCGGATGCAGACGTGAAGGCCTCCTTTGTGATCGGCGCAGTCACAACGTGTGTCGAGCCCCTCAGCTCTTACATGGAACACAGGTACACGCCCCATTTCCATGCCCAGGTACCTGTTCTAGCAGGTCAAGGTGTGGGCAATTAATTTTCCCCGCATAAAAAAAACTGAGACTGTTGTGGAAGGCGGCTCTTGATTCATTTAATTTATTTATTTGTATCCCGTCTTTTATTATTTTTTTACAAATAACTCCAGGCGGCAGACATATTCAACATACCTTCCTCTTCCTATTTTTTCCCACAACAACCCTACGAGGTGGCCCAAAAGTCACCCATTCATGGCTTAAGGTGGGGATTTGAACTCCTGTCTCCGGCTTCTAGCCTGAGGCCTTAAACCCAGAGGTCTCCAAAACTTGGCAACTTTTTAAGACCTGTGGACTTCAACTCCCAGAATTCCCCAGCCAGGCAAAGTTGCAGTCCACAAGTTTTAAAGATGCCAATTTGGAGACCTCAAATTAGGTCAAAATGGCTGAGATTACTCAAGAACGGATAAAATGATTGGATCTCAGATGGCTTCCGGGCCCTTGAAGAGCACAGCAAACTACCTGCAGGAGGAAAATGTTTAAAGCAATGTTCCTCAACCTTGGCCATTTGAAGATGTTTGGACTTCAAGTCCCAGAATTCCCCAGCCAGCCATGCATGCATGGCTGGCTGGGGAATTCTGGGACTTGAAGTCCACACATCTTCAAATGGCCAAGGTTGAGGAAGACAGACTTAAAAGCTTAAGTCTTATTCAGGAACTCTCGTGCCCCGTAAATTATATTCCCTGAGCTTTCGGTCGAGAAGTCTGTTCACTTAACAAAATGTCAAAATCTGCAGAATCGAATCTGAATCCCAAGAACCAGCTTGTCAAGGATTAATTTTCTCTAAAAGGGCCTGGTGGCTCAGCAGACTGATAGCATTGTGATTAACACCAGCTGTCTGCAATTACTGTAAGTTCGAATCTCACCAGGCTCAAGGTTGACTCAGCCTTCCATCCTTTCTAAGGTGGGTTAAATGAGGACCCAGTTTGTGGGGGCAATAAGCTGACTTTGTATAAATATACAAAAGTATGAAGGCTTTTGCTTAACGCATTGTAAGCCGCCCTGAGTCTCCGGAGAAGGGCGGCATATAAATCAAATTAAAAACAAAAAAAAGATTCCCACATCCACCCTTTGTCTTTTTTTCAGGTTTCTCTTCCCCAAGTTTCTGGACCAGTGTTCGCAAGGTCAGTATTTCTCCTAAATTGTCTTGCAGAAATGAACCTCTTCCCAAAGATCCTGCAGCGGGATGCCCATAATCCTCAGTTACCAAAAGCCACATGGTCTGGAGATCACAGCCGTTTCTTCTAGAAGGCCCGTCTGAAGGAGTTAGCCATCATGCCACAAACAGATAGAGCAAGGGTTTCCAAACTTGGCAACTTTAAGACTATGGGTCTGTGGAGATTCTCAGCCATTCAGGTCACAGTTGTCCCAAAATCACGGTTTTCCCCCTTTTTTTTCCCCAGAGGCAACCGGAATTTCTTGTTTTTTCCTTGAAGACGTTTCACTTCTCATCCAAGAAGCTTCTTCAGCTCTGACTGGATCTTTCCACTCCCCACCATCCCAGTCAGAGCTGAAGAAGCTTCTTGGATGAGAAGCGAAACGTCTTCAAAAGAAAAACAAGAAATTTCCGGTTGCCTCATAGAAAAAAAAGCACCTTTGAATTTTAAGACTTGTGGACTTCAACTCCCAGAATTCCTGAGCCAGCAAAGGGGGGGGCAACAGTGGCCCTTTTTATGACCTTTGGACTTCAACTCCCAGAATTCCTAAGCCAGCAAGGGAGGGGGCAACAGAGGCCCTTTTTATGAACTGTGGACTTCAACTCCCAGAATTCCTGAGCCAGCAAGTGGGGAGGGGGCAAGAGAGGCCCTTTTTATGACCTTTGGACTTCAACTCCCAGAATTCCTAAGCCAGCAAGAGAGAGGCAACAGTGGCCCTTTTTATGACCTTTGGACTTCAAGTCCCAGAATTCCTGAGCCAGCAAAAGGGGGGGGCAACAGTGGCTCTTTCTATGACCTTTGGACTTCAACTCCCAGAATTCCTAAGTCAGCAAGTGGAGGGGGCAACAGAGGCTCTTTTTATGAACTGTGGACTTCAACTCCCAGAATTCCTGAGCCTGCAAGTGGGAGGGGCAACAGTGGCCCTTTTTATGACCTTTGGACTTCAACTCCCAGAATTCCTAAGCCAGCAAGGGAGGGGGCAACAGAGGCCCTTTTTATGAACTGTGGACTTCAACTCCCAGAATTCCTAAGTCAGCAAGTGGGGGGGCAACAGAGGCCCTTTTTATGAACTGTGGACTTCAACTCCCAGAATTCCTGAGCCAGCAAGGGAGGGGGCAACAGAGGCCCTTTTTATGAACTGTGGACTTCAACTCCCAGAATTCCTGAGCCAGCAAGGGAGGGGGCAACAGAGGCCCTTTTTATGAACTGTGGACTTCAACTCCCAGAATTCCTGAGCCAACACGGGAATGATGGCCCTTTTATGACTTGTGGACTTCAACTCCCAGAATTCCCCACCCAGCATGGCTACCTGATGAATTCTGGGAGTTGAAGTCCCCTAGTCATAAAGGGGCCATCGTTCCCCACCTCTGTTTTACAAAATGGCATTCTGAAACTCCAAAGAACGGAGCATTCTTGTCCTTGCGTTGAGGGTCTTTTTTTCCTCGGCAGGTTTAGTGAGTAACGTGGTGTTCACAAGCCATACAACCGAGCAGAGAAGCCCACTCCTTGTCCAGCTGCAGAAACTCATCCGAGCTGCCAACTCTTCCGTTTCTTTTATCCTGGCAGAAAACGGCATCGTCACACGGTAATCCATAAGGCATTTTAAAAGTCCCCAAATGATAAAAGCTTGAGAAATAGCATGTGGCTTAGTCCTGGCTGCATTTTCCTTGGAAAAAGACCAGCCGTTAAAAATATACCTCTATATATTTTTATTTGTATCCCACCTTCGTTATTTTTATAAATAACTCAAGGTGGCAAACACAGCCAGCGGTTTCCTCATCCTACTTTTTCCCACAACAACAACTCTGTTAGATTGGTTGGGCTGAGAGGGAGGGACTGGGCCAAGATCAGCCAGCTGGCTTTCATGCCTAAGGCAGGGCTAGAACTCACCGTCTCCTGGTGATTGGCCCAAAGTCACCCAGCTGCCTTTCATGCCTAAGGCAGGGCTAGAACTCACCGTCTCCTGGTGATTGGCCCAAAGTCACTCAGCCGGCTTTCATGCCTAAGGCAGGACTAGAACTCACCGTCTCCTGGTGATTGGCCCAAAGTCACCCAGCCGGCTTTCATGCCTAAGGCAGGACTAGAACTCACCGTCTCCTGGTGATTGGCCCAAAGTCACCCAGCCGGCTTTCATGCCTAAGGCAGGACTAGAACTCACCGTCTCCTGGTGATTGGCCCAAAGTCACTCAGCCGGCTTTCATGCCTAAGGCAGGACTAGAACTCACCGTCTCCTGGTGATTGGCCCAAAGTCACCCAGCCGGCTTTCATGCCTAAGGCAGGACTAGAACTCACCGTCTCCTGGTGATTGGCCCAAAGTCACTCAGCCGGCTTTCATGCCTAAGGCAGGACTAGAACTCACCGTCTCCTGGTGATTGGCCCAAAGTCACCCAGCCGGCTTTCATGCCTAAGGCAGGACTAGAACTCACCGTCTCCTGGTGATTGGCCCAAAGTCACTCAGCCGGCTTTCATGCCTAAGGCAGGACTAGAACTCACCGTCTCCTGGTGATTGGCCCAAAGTCACTCAGCCGGCTTTCATGCCTAAGGCAGGACTAGAACTCACCCTCTCCTGGTGATTGGCCCAAAGTCACCCAGCCGGCTTTCATGCCTAAGGCAGTATTTGTCTCCTGCTTTCTAGCCTGATGCCGTAACCTGATCAATGGCTCTTTTTATCCTCAACGTCAAAAGTAGTTTACTTGTTACGATTGTTTTGAACATGCTGCCATATCTAATGACTTTCATAGTTATCTTTTTATTAATTGTGAAAGCCAGCCAGAACCACCTTATCAGTGAGGCAGGACGGCATATAAATGTCATAAATAGATAGATAGATAGATAGATAGATAGATAGATAGATAGATAGATAGATAGATAGATAGATAGATAGCATTGTAAGCCAGGACAAGATAAAACAGGTCTCGTAGCCTGGACTCAAAGAAAGAGAGAATGAACTTTTCCATGAAGCTTTAGAGTTTGGGATTGGTTTTTCTTTACCTGATGTCACTTCTGGGCAGAGGTGGACTGCTACCGGTTCAGGCCGGTTCGCCCAAATCGGTCGTTCCGACCACCAGCTGCCAACTCGCCTGGTGTTATCCCATCTTATATATATCGCTCTCGCTTGCCCCACCCACGTAGCCCAGCTGAGTTCCCACGCCTTGCCCGCTCTACTCACTGCGGCTGCTTGAGAAGATGTGCTGGAGGCCATATGCATGAAATTGGCGTGTGTTTGAAGCCGCACGCAAGTGTGAAAGGCGCACATGCGCACTCACATTTTCGGTTCTGCACTAGGCGAAGCAGTTGTTAAATTTGTCAGATTATTCATGAACTGGCAGAGACATGGTTACAAGGACAGCCAATGAATAGGCATAGCAACTAAGTCAGCCAATTGGGAGCTGAGGCAGACTGGAGCCAGGCCGTGTCTTAGTCTGCAGCTTCTGAGTCTGTGCAGAGAACTGAAACTGAAACCAGTGTTTGTGTGTGCGTGTGTGTGTGTATGGGAGTGAACGTGTCTACTGATCTGCTCTGCTGAAATGAAACTAACTGTCCCCTCCTGCCTTGTGTTCTGTCTGTAACTTTTACCATGTTGAAGAATCAACTATTGGTATTGTAAATACTTCATCTGTTATTATGTATATAAAGAAGTTAATGAATCCAGCTGAATCAGTCTGCCTGTGTGTGCTTTTCTGGATTTGATTTTTTGCAACAAACTCTGACAAATTATGTAAAGCCCACTTCTACTTCTGGGGTTTTGGCACATAACACAATACAGCCTTTGAAGCTGGGATGCCAATTGGACAATTAGAAACCTCAGCCCTGAACACATCTAGAGAGATCAAGTTTCAGAAAGGCCTCAGAATGGTATAATGAAACATGGAAATTTGCATTAAATGATAAATTGACTTGTGATATTAAAATTAGAAGTGGTATATATAAAGAGAATGTTTTTTGGAACACTTGGCAACCATTTGTGGATTTTGCACTTGGGAGATTGCATGAATCGGCGCCAGTACCTTATCAAAGAGATTTCTGGAAGAATTGAAGACTTTAATTTCCTAAAACTTCCTTTCCATCTGTATAGCATGTTGGGAAAAAAATTTTTTTTTCTTTATTATTGATTTTTGTATTGTTTTTTTTTTCTGTTATTCTTTAACAATAAAAATACAATAAAAAAAAAAAAGAAAGACCTCTTTAAGGCCCTGTGAAAACAACACCTCACTAAATATTAATAAGTCAATAACATTTTGATTCTCTCCCACTAGGAATGAGGACATCGAGCTAATTCTCTCAGAAAACAGCTTCTCTGGCCCTCAGATGCTGGCAACTCGTTATTTAATGTACCCCGGCTGGCAAGTATCTCCATTCGGCAAAACGTTTGAGACAGTGTCTTTTAATATGCATGTACAGGGAGTCCTTGACTAAAGAACAGTTCATTTAATCATCATCATCATCATTTAACGACCTTGTCGCCAATGCAGAGTTTTGTTCAGCAGATATATTCGTGCCCAGAGAGAGAAATATCTGCCTCTACCTAGGATCAAACTCACAGCCTCCTGATTGTGAGGCGAGAGCTCCACCTCTAGGCCACCGCACTACTTTTACGAACAGTTCATTTAATGACCGTTCAAAGTTACAACAGCACTGAAAAAAAGCGACTTACGACTGTTTCTCAGGGTTATGACCTTTGCAGCATCCTCATGATCACATGATCAAAATTCAGATGCTTGGCAATTGGTTCGTATTTATGACCGTTGCAGTGTCCCAGGGTCACGTGATCCCCTTTTGCGTCCATCTGACAAGCAAAGTCCATGGGGAAGCCAAATTCACTTAACAACTGGGTTAATAACTTAAACAATTGCAGTGATTCATTTAACAACTGTGGCAAGAAAGGGCGTAAAATGGGTGGGGCAAAACCCACCTAACAAATGTCTCATTTAACAACAGAAATTTTGGTCACATTTGTTAAGTGTCACTGCAGTCATTAAGCAAATGCCCCCGTCGTTAAGCAAACTGACGCTTTGCTTTGTCACGGTTTTTACAGCCATAAAATGTAGGTCATATGACTGTGGGACGCTGCACATCTCCGTAAATGCAATGTGGCTGCAAATTACCTGAAGTACAGTCATATACCATATTTTTCGGAGTATAAGACACACCTTAGTTTTTGGGGAGGAAAATAAGAAAAAAGCTGATTGGCAGGTGGATCGGCTTCCCGGAATACCCCCAATCAGCTGTTTTCAGAGGTGAATTTTAGCAACAGGTTCCTTGGTTGTAAGCTCTGTGCCTTGCTTTTTTTGGGGGGGCTTTTTTTTCTGCCTCTGAAACTTTTGAAACTGTTTCAGAAAAAAACTTTTTTTCCTGCCTCTGAAAGCCTCCAAAACAGAGCTTCAGAAAAAAAGCCTCTGAAGCTCTGTTTGGAGGCTTTTTTTTCTGAAGCTCTGTTTGGAGGCTTCTTTTCTGAAGCTCTGTTTGGAGGCTTTTTTCCTGAAGCTCTGTTTGGGGGCTTTTTTTCTGAAGCTCTGTTTGGGGGCTTCTTTTCTGAAGCTCTGTTTGGAGGCTTTTTTTTCTGAAGCTTCGTTTCTGATGCTTTTTTCAGTCTCTGAAACCTCTGTTTGAGAAGCTGGGTGGGGCTACATTCGGAGTAGACGCACCCAGATTTTCACCCTCTTTTGGGGGGGGTGGGGAAAGGTGCGTCTTATACTCTGAAAAATACGGTAATCACCAGAGGAGTGATGGTCGGAATTTTAAATCTGGGTCATAAATATCAACTTCCAACGTTTCATAAGTCAAGGACTACTTGTAAAGGAAGATACATGCTTAAGATTTGAGCTGGGAAAGATTTTTTTTTTTGGCAACTTTTAAGACTTGTGGACTTCAACTCCCAGAATTCTTCAGCCAGGAGGAATTCTGGGAGTTGAAGTCCACAAGTCTTAAAAGTAGCCCTGTTTGGCGGTCCCTGATTTATAAGAACCAAGGCAATTTAGGACAAGGTTTTCCAAACTTGGCAACTTTAAAACTTGTGAACTTCAACTCCCAGAATTCCTCCTGGCCGAAGAATTTTGGGAGTTGAAGTCCACAAGTCTTAAAAGTTGCCAACTTTGGAAAGCCCTGATTTAAGAGGATTCCTATCCCCTACTTAATTGCCATTAATTCTCCCCCCCCTTTAATTAGTGCTGATATCTTATTGTATGTCACTTCCCAGAATGCACTTTTATTAAGGTAAACGGAGCCTTATCCCTTTTGGATAAGAATTTTTAGGAAGGTTTCTTCTCCACTATTTCCAAAACTTAATCTCCCTCCCGCGGCCCAGCCCTTCCAGCTGCAGGCCAGCACATCTGGAACCTTTCTCACACTGTTTATATGATCGCATGAAGTTGCAATTTTTTGGACCTGTTCTGTTTTGAGGTGCACATATGTTTAACACGTTCCTTAACCATTTTTTATTTCAAGAAAAATAACAACTTGCTATGGCAGCCCAAATTAGGGGCTATTCTCAAGTTGTGACCAAACCAGACAGAAGTATAGGTAGTCTCGACTTAGAATTATTCATTTAGTGACCCATTCATAATTACAACAACACTGGAAATGTCCCTTCCTGTCGATCCTCACACTTACGGCCATCAGAGAATTCCCACGGTCACGTGATCGAAATTCAGGCACATGGCAACTGGCATGTACTTGTGACAGTTGCAATGTCCCGGGGTCATGTAATCACCTTCCCAGATTTGTAACCTTCCCAGAGTGTCAGTGTGGGGAGCCAGATTTGCTTAACGACCGCATGATTCACTTAACAACTTCAGCGGTTTGTTTAACAACCGTGGTTAGAAAGGTTGTAAAATGGGGCAAAGCTCACTTTGCTGTTTTGCTTAGCGATGGAAATTTTGGGCTCAGTTGTGGTCCTAAATCGAGGACTACTTGTATCATCACCTATTGTAGATTATTATTTAATGCTTTTTTTAACATACATGCCAAGTTCAAAGCAGACAGCTCCGGACAAAATATATTTTCTGCGACTACAGAGTCATTATCTCTTCTTCATCTGTGTCTCTCCTTGGGAAGCATGCTCAAAAATGTAAAATCATCCTTTAATTCAATTTGCCTGATTTTCAAAAAGCAATTCGTTATTAAGTGTGGATATTTTCCTTTTAAATAGTTCAATTTTATTCCCCCCTTTCAGGTTTGATGGGAAATTTAGAGCCGGTTCTGTCTTCCCGCCCATGGTCCAAATTTGCGTGTGGTTTAACCGCCCTTTGGAGAAAATGCGCTTTGCAGCCAAATGTAAAGGTAAATTATCTTCCCCCCCACCCCCCCAGCGACGTGGAGTCTTAACATGTGTGCATTTTGTTTTCCTCTGGAATGGCTAACAAGAATATATGGCTGAAACTCTTTTATCAGAAGAGGCAGCCTCGGTAAACTTCAGATGAAGTATATTTTACTGTAATTTTTCTGGTTTAAAAACCCCCAAGTAATGTCGTTGTTTTCACATTGGTGTATCCGATCCTAGAACGCTTCTTTTAAAAAAAACAGAAAATGGTTTTTCTTGAAGCAAATTTTTCCCTCGACAAATTTCCCTCGACAAATTTTTCCCTCAACATTATAAATCCTTATAATCCTTATATAATATACATAAGTCTTCATTAGGGTATAATTTTTTATCTTATGCAGAGGTACTTTTTTTTTTTTAATTTGATTTATATGCCGCCCTTCTCCGGAGACTCAGGGTGGCTTACAATGCGCTAAGCAATTGCCTTCATTCTTTTTGTATATTTATACGAACTCAGCTTATTGCCCCCACAATCCGGGTCCTCATTTTACCTACCTTAGAAAGGATGGAAGGCTGAGTCAACCTTGAGCCTGGCGAGATTCGATCTTACTTTAATTGCAGACAGCTGGTGTTAAATTACAGTGCTCTGTCTGTTGAGCTATCCAGGCTTACTTGGGGGTAAAATGTGCATATTCAGCTGTATTTCTCTTAATTCAGTGTTCCTCAACCTTGGTGAGTTTAAGAAGGGACTTCAACACCCTTCTTAAAGTCACCAAGGTTGAGAAACACTGAATTAGAGGGAGATCAAATTCTCCTTATAAGATCTTGCAAAAACCCAAAACGATGCTAAATGTTTCTTCAGCCACCCAGGCAGATCCAAAGGGGCAGCTCCTTGATCAAATCCTTGTAGACACCATCTTGATTTTTTTTTGCTCACAGGTGGACACTCTGCCTCACACCCTTCTTTGAGAGGGGAAAAAAATGGCAATCGCACCTTTCTTAAGATGCCATTAGAAGTTAAACTTCTAATTGTGATCCAGTTTGATAATTCAGCTCAGCTGGGTTTAAGCCGTAATTAGAAATACACGAAAATGGGTGGACTTCAGCTCCCAGCATCCCCCAGTCAACATGGCTGCCTGGGAATTCTGGGAGTTGAAGTCCACCCTTCTTAAAGTTGCCAAGGTTAAGAAACGCTGCTCTAACCACCATATTGTCTTTTCAAACAGCTTTGAAGTCATCTAACAAATCGAGCCCGTTCTCTGGAAACATATACCACATTTTTGGGAAAGTCAAGTTTTCAGGTAACTGTTTAGCCTCAACCTCAATGGGCAAGCATACAAGTTTGTTTGTTCGTTTGTTTGTTTTATTAGATTTATATACCGCCCTACTCCCAAAGGACTCAGAGCGGTGAACAGGCATAAAATAAAATACATAAATACAAAAGTTAAGAACATAATTAAAACCAGATTAAATAATTTAGCCTGAGACAATTAAATAATAATAATAATAATAATAATAATAATAATAATAATAATAATAATAATAATAATAATAATAATTTCATGAGAAACTCAAGATCTTGTGGGACTTTAGGATTCAGACTGACAGGCACTTGGTCCACAACACACCTGACATAACAATAGTTGAAAAGAAAAAAGTATGGTTCATTGACATTGCAATACCTGGTGATGCACGGATTGAAGATAAGCAGCAAGAAAAAATCACAAAGTACCGGGACATGCAAATTGAAGTCGAGCGACTGTGGAAAAAGAAATCGTGTGTTGTCCCGATTGTAACTGGAGCCCTTGGGGCAATACCCAAAGGGATACCCCGCTATTTAGAAATTCTAAATTTGCCGGACTTGAACATTTTGACTCTACAAAAAACCACCTTACTCGGAACAGCTTACATCCTCCGACGATACCTTAACAGTTCCTAGGTCCTTGGTTAGGACTCGAGCTGCTGAGCCATTAACCAGCCTCAAAGGCTGTGAATCTCACTAAAGATTAACCAATAAATAATAATAATAATAATAATAATAATAATAATAATAATAATAATAATAATAATAATAATAATAATAATAATAATAATAATAATTTTATTTCTATACCGCCCTTCTCCCGAAGGACTCAGGGTGGTGTACAGCCTATTAAAAACACAAAACAACATCAGTTAAAATAGTTTAAAATTATTAAATAAATTCGGCTAAATTTTAAAACCCCAGAAATTTAAAACCCAATTTAAAATTGTTATGTTGATAGCCCAGCCTGGCGGAACAACAGGGTCTTTAGTGCGCAACGAAATACCCAGAGGTCGGAGATCTTAAATCCCAATAATTTAAAACAGATTAAAATTTTGATGTAAAAGAATTTTAAAACGGGAGAAAATTAGGCCAGGCTGGCTTGCTGGAATAGGAGAGTCTTAAGAGCACGGCGGAAAGTGCGCAGATCCGGGATCCTCCGTATCTCTGGGGGGGGCTCGTTCCACATAGTGGGTGCCCCCACAGAGAAGGCCCTCCCCCTGGGGCCGCCAGTCGACATTGTTTAGCTAACGGCACCCGGAGGAGCCCCTCTCTGAGAGCGTACCGGCCGGTGGGAGGCTGCTTGTGGTAGTAGGCGGTCCCGTAAATAACCAGGTCCTAAGCCATGGAGCGCTCTAAAGGTGGTAACCAAAACCTTGAAGCGCACCCGGAAGACCACCGGGAGCCAGTGCCCTCATGTCACGTGCAAAGCTCCATTTGTTCGAGCGGAGGGCTCACTCTGCTCACACCAATGGAGCTGGGAGCATGCATGTAGGCCTGCCACACACAAGCCCCCCCCCCTCTCCGTACTGGGCCACCAAAATGGTAAGGTTGGGCACCGTTTCCATATACCATTTCAGAGAAATAGTTGTCCAGCCGTAATAATTGTTGGACACGGTTGGTATTTATTTTTCCTAGTATTAAGAAGAGATGGAAGCCCTACTCAACCTTGGCCGAAGGGACCTTTATGGCTACTGAGTCTGGGGTCTCTGGGGTCTGGGGTCTTTGGGGAGCAAAACCTGAGGTGCTCTCAGTCTTACACCTGAGAGCACCTCAGAGCCCACCCATCCCTCACTCCATTAATAACCCTCCCTCTCCTCTTTTGCCGTTTCTTTGACATAGATTCTGACCGGATGGTTGAAGTATGTCACCACGCATCTTCCAACACCTTAAACCTGGTACCTGTCCAGGAGGGACCCCTCCCCTCCCCTCCTGATTCCAGAACCGAGAACCGGGACTACCCTGGATCTCAGGAATGCTTCCTGGTGTTTGTGGGATGCTCCCTCAAAGAAGACGACATCAAAGACTGGCTGAGGCAAACGGCCAAACAGGTGAGCCTCTCTGCCGGATTCCTTGTGGGGAGGGAAGGGAAACTACAGGTAGTCCTCAACTTACGACCACAATTGAGCCCAAAATTTCTGTTTGCTAAGTGAGAAATTTGTTTAAGTGAGTTTTGCCCCATTTTACGACTTTTCTTGCCACGTTTGTGAAGTGAATCATCCGAAGTTGTTAAACGGGTAACCCGGTTGTTAAGGGAATCCGGTTTCCCCCTTTGAATTTGCTTGTCAGAAGGTCGCGAAAGGGGATCAATATGGTCATTTTTTTCAGTGGTGTAACTTTGGTCCCTAAGTGAACTGTTGTAAGTCGAGGACTCACTGTACATGTAGTCCTCATCTCAAAACCACAATTGACATGTGATGAACCACATTGCAAAAAAAATGCATTGTTATGAATTTCAAAGGGACGTGGTGGCTCAGTGGCTAAGACGCTGAGTTTGTCGATCGAAAGGTCGGCAGTTCAGCGGTTCGAATCCCTAGTGCTGCATAACGGGGTGAGCTCCCGTGTCTTGTCCCAGCTTCTGCCAACCTAGCAGTTCGAAAGCAGATAAAAAATGCAAGTAGAGAAATAGGGACCACCTTTGGTGGGAAGGGAACAGCGTCCCGTGCGCCTTTGGCGTTGAGTCATGCTGGCCACATGACCACGGAGACGTCTTCGGACAGTCTCTTCGGCTTTGAAACAGAGATGAGCACCGCCCCCTAGAGTCAGGAACGACTAGCACATAAGTGCGAGGGGAACCTTTACCTTTACCTTTATTCCAAGTACGGCCTTACTAAGGCTTTATAAAGTTATCTATGAACATGACGTATGTATGAACTGTGTATAAACATAAAGTATGTATGAACTTTATTCATGCATGTACGTATGAACGTATGTATGGAACATAAAGAACATAAATTCTGTATGAACTACGCAACGATGAACATGCCAACTCAGTGCTCTTGCTAGATATTTGCCATCAGCTGAAGTTTCCAAGCTCTCTTCCAAAGGCAGATTCACGTCTATCTCTTGAAGGGCATCTAAGTGAGGTGTTTTGGCTCTGAAAGCTGGAGAACCTGCCACCTGTGATGCCCACATTGCGAAGAAATACATTAGGCCTGTGATGGCGAACCTATGGCACGGGTGCCACAGGTGGCACGTGTAGCCATATCAGTGGGCATGTGAGCTCAGCTCTGGCGCGCACATGCCTGCTGGCCAGCTGATTTTTGGGCCTACTGGGCCCACCAGAAGTAAAGAAACAGGCTGTTTCCTGTCTCCGGAGGACCTTGGGGGGGGGAAGACCCAGTTTTTTCTCTCCCCAGCCTCCAGAGCCTTTCTAGGAGTCTGGGGAGGATGAAAATGGTCTCCCCCCACCCCAGGCCCTCCGGAGGCCAGAAACAGCCCGTTTGCCAACTTCCAGTGGGACCGGAAGTTGGCAAATGGGCTGTTTTTGGCCTCCGGGGGGCGGGGGGAAAGCCGTTTTCACCCTCCCCAGACTCCTAGAAAGGCTCTGGAGAGCAAAAACGGGCCTTCTGGTCCCACCGGAAGTTGGCAAACGGGCTGTTTCCGGCCTCTGGAGGGCCTCCAGAGGGTGGGGAAGGCCGTTTTCGCCCTCCCCAGACTCCTAGAAAGGCTCTGGAGAGCAAAAAACGGGCCTTTTGGTCCCACCGGAAGTTGGCAAACGGGCTGTTTCCGGCCTCCGGAGGGCCTCCAGAGGGTGGGGAAGGCCGTTTTTGCCCTCCCCAGACTCCTAGAAAGGCTCTGGAGAGCAAAAAACAGGCCTTCTGGTCCCACCGGAAGTTGGCAAATGGGCTGTTTCCGGCCTCCGGAGGGCCTCCAGAGGGTGGGGAAGGCCGTTTTCGCCCTCCCCAGACTCCTAGAAAGGCTCTGGAGGCAGGGGAGAGCAAAAAATGGGCCTACCATGCCATCGCATGCGGGGAGAGGGAGGGGGGTGGCACGCACGTGCGCGGGGACAGGTCACATAGAATTATGGGTGTGAGCACGCACGCGCGCGAACCCCCCCACCCCGCTCCTGGCACACGATGGCAAAAAGGGTTAGCCATCCCTGCATTAGGTTATGAAATTTCAGCGCAGACTGATTTTCACCGTCGGAGCTCCTGACTGGAACATCTGCTTTGATACCCCTGCTGTCATTGCAAACCGACTTTGAGAAGCGATCTTACCCGGATTAAGGATTCTTGAATTTTATTTGCAAATGTGGCACAAGAGAAATCTGTTACATAAAGATAATTTGCATGCGCTCCTCGTCTCGAGAACAGCAACAACAGAGCCACGGCGGCTTCAACTTTTCCCGCTGTCACCAAACCCTGGCGCCCTTCTGCTTTTCTCGTGGGCTTCGAGACATCTGTCGGGGTGAGCTAATCTCGGTTCTCCCGACGACCGGGTGCCCGGTGGCAGGCGAAAGTCACGGAGAGTTAAGTTCTCACCAACTCACAAAACCACCAACTAGACAGCAGATCCGACCTTTGCAGAGATAAGGGACAGATGGCAAGAGAGGCTTTCCGCAGAAAGGAGGGCCGGGCAACCAGTTCCGTAGGGTGGACCAGAGGAGGGGAAAAAAAGGGGGGCAGAAAAAGGTCTGAAGACAAAATTCAATAAATAGGGCTTGCTTTTTTTTTTTTTTTTTAATTTGATTTATATGCCGCCCTTCTCCGGAGACTCAGGGTGGCTTACAATGAGTTAAGCAATAGCCTTCATCCTTTTGTATATTTATACAAAGTCATCTTATTGCCCCCACAAACTGGGTCCTCAATTTACCTACCTTAGAAAGGATGGAAGGCTGAGTCAACCTTGAGCCTTGGCGAGATTCGAACCTGCAGTAATTGCAGGCAGCTGCTCTTAGTAACCAGCTTAATAACAGGGTGCCTTAGACCATTGTACTACCAAGGCTCTTTTCAAACACAGCAGTAGCTGGAATTCTTTCACTGTGACCTTCCGACTTTTCTTTTATATATATATATATATAAAACCAAGTAGAAGTGCTTGGATAATTACTAGTTAGTGAGATTGGTTCTGGGCAGGGGTGAAATGCTCCCGGTTCGGACCGGATCATCCAATGCAGTAGCTATGGCGGCGGGTGGTTCAGAGAACCAGTAGCAAAAATCCCTGCCCCTCCCCATGCACAGCTGAGCCTTGCAATCATCAGAGGCTTTTTAAAAAAATTTTTAAAAGCATTTTTTCTACAACCTCTTCGGCCGAAAAAATGCTTTTAAAAGTTAAAAAAAAAAGCCTCTGATGATCGTGCGGCTCAGCTGGGATCGTCAGAGGCTTTTAAAAGCATTTTTTTTACAACCGAAGAGGTAGTAAAAAAAATGGTTTTAAAAGTAAAAAAAAAAAAAAAAGTTGGCCACGCCCACTCAGTCATATTACCACCACTACCCCACTAAGCCCTCATAAGTGTGAAAAATTGTCATAAGTTCCTTTTTTTCAGTACCATTGTAACTCTGAACGGTCACTAAACAAGCTGTTGTAAGTCAAGGACTGCCTGTATGTGTATTTGTATCTCTGTGTGTATACGTATAGACATAAACATACACAGACATGTATGTGCATGTGTCTGAAGCACATACCATGTGCTTCTTAACTCTTAGTGTTAATAGAATAACAGAATTGGAAGGGACCTCGGAGGTCTTCTAGTCCAACCCGCATGCTCGGGCAGGAGACTCTCTACCATTCTGTATTAATGGCTGTCCAGCCTCTTCTTAAAAACTTCCAGGGATGAAGCACCCACAACTTCTGGAGGCAAGCAGTTCCACAGGTTAATTGTTCTAACTTTCAGGAAATTTCTCCTTAATTCCAGGTTGCTTCTCTCCTTGATTAGTTTCCATCCGTTGCTTCTTCTCCTGCCCTCTGTTGCTTTGGAGAGTAGACGTTGAAGTGCAGAAATATTTCATATATTAGATTGTATTAAGGATTGAAAACGGGCATAGTTCTTATAAGCAAAGGAGCAAAGCAGAAAGTTCATTATCTGCAATTTCTGTGCGTGCATACACACACATATCTTAAAATTCAAACCCACACAGTCTAGCTATGTTTCGCACATTAAAGAGATTTTTCGGAAGCCTGACATTTAAAAAGCATCTTAAAATTCATAAACCGCCTCACAATCCGCATCCGTGATTCACCTAATTAATGCGTATCGGTTCTGAACATCGCATGGAAATCGATCTCCGGGACATTTCATCAGATGTAACGCTTGATTTCTGGCTCTTTGATATATGTGCCAAATCGTTTAAAAATGTATCAGACTGTCAAATGTAAAGCCTCAGCCTCTCGGTTGTCATTTATAAAACATTTTCCTTCCTCTTCTCACAATATGAATTCTTCAACGGAGGAAAAAAAACGTTAGTTGGTTTAAGCCAACCACAATCCTGGATGAGACGCCGTTGGCAATGAAACCCCTATAACAAAATACAGCGCTAATGCATAAAAACCTAACAAAAAACAAGCATATGAAATGTGTATCATTGGAATAAAATAGAACAGAACAGAACAACAAATTGGAAGGGACCTTGGAGGTCTTCTAGTCCAACCCCCTGCTCAGGCAGGAAACCCTACACCATTTCAGACAAATGGTTGTCCAATTTCTTCTTAAAAACTTCCAGTGTTGGAGCATTCATAACTTCTGGAGGCAAGTTGTTCCGCTGGTTAATTGTTCTGATCGTCAGGAAATTTCTCCTTTGTTCTAAGTTGCTTCTCCCCTTGATTAGTTTCCACCCATTGCACACCAGAGCATATGAAAGGTGTATCAATAGAATAGAATAGAATAGAATAGAATAGAATAGAATAGAATAGAATAGAATAGAATAGAATAGAATAGAATAGAATAGAATAGAATAGAATAGAAAATATGGAATGGAATGGAATGGAATGGAATAGAATAGAATAGAATAGAATAGAATAGAATAGAATAGAATAGAATAGAATAGAATAGAATAGAATAGAATAGAATAGAATAGAATAGAATAGAATAGAATAGAAAATATGGAATGGAATAGAATAGAATAGAATAGAATAGAATAGAATAGAATAGAACAGAACAGAACAGAACAGAACAGAACAGAACAGAACAGAACAAGAGAGGTGGAAGTTGCTTCTCTCCTTGATGAGTTTCCACCCATTGCACACCAGAGCATATGAAAAGGTGTATCGAAATATAAAAACTTACACACACACAAAAAAACAGCATAAAACACGGCGAACAGCAGTAAGAACCATTTTTAAAAAAACCAGCCCTCGCGAGGCATAAAAATTGTGAATAAAATTAAATCGTATACGAGCAGTTACTAGAGTGGCTAAGCCTCTGGCCGGATATCTAGATCTGTTTAACCATTAGGTAGCACTGTCCTCGAGATGCTGAATTTCAGGCAGGGATCCAGAGAACATTTTTGAGAGTGTGGTGGGGGGGTGGCATTCCGTCGCAATACGATGTCAGGTTTGCAAGACGTTACAGTTAGGAGGATCCACCGGCCCCCATTTATATTTCCAGTATTGGCACCTGCCGTGATTGGGTCAAATCCAGTTGAGCGGCCTCCAGATTTAAGAGATCAAAGCCGAAAGCCTTGTGCTAGGTCAGATATTAAATTAAACATATCTGGATTAGGAGCGGCCCACCACTCCTGGCGCCAAGGCTATCCCAGTCTCACAGTCTTCTCTGAGATAATTGCCGTCCAAGTTTCCACGGCGGCTTTCGAGATTTGAGTCTGAATATTTGGTGGTCACAGTCCTCGTGTTACGTCCCCCCCCAGTAAAATAGTGGTAGGAATGTTGTCGACCTTGAATATCAGGGTCACATCCGGTGGGCTGCCAACACGCCAGGTGACTTCAAGCTGCAAAGCTACTTTAGCTAGCATACAACGCTGAAAAGTTCTCGACTTTTAACAACCACAAAGGTGCCCAAAATTTATGTCGCTAAGTGAGGCATTGGTTGAGTTTTGCCCCCATTTTACAACTTTTCTTGTCGCAGTTGAGTTTGGTTGAGTTTTATTTTATTGATTAGCCCTTGGACCATGTCAAAGTGCAGAGTTCCAGACACAAATGATTACTAAAATCTGAGAAAATACAATTTAAAATGGAACTGGAATAAAATACGATTTAAAATGAAATTGGAATAAAATACGATTTAAAATGAAATTGGAATAAAATACGATTTAAAATGGAATTGGAATAAAATACATTTTAAAGTGTACTTATTAAATGAATCACTGCAGTTGTTAAGTCACTAACCTGGTTGTTAAGTGAATCTGGCTTCCCCAATGACTTTGCTTGTCAGAATGTCGTAAAAGGGGATCACATGACCCCCCCCCCCCAACAAGGACATTGCGACCATCATAAATACGAGTCCGTTGCCAAGCGTCCAAATTTTGATCACGTGACCATGGAAATGGTTCCAACGATCGTCAGAGTGAAAAACGTTCATAAGTCACTTTTTTCCAGTGCCGTTGTAACTTCAAACGGTCACTAAATGAGCTGCCGTAAGTCGAGGACTATCTGTAATTGTTCTCACAGTCAAGAAATTTCTCCTTAGTTCTAGGTTGGTTTCCATCTGTTGCTTCTTGTCCCGCCTTTCAATGCCATTGTAACTTGAAACGATCACTAAATGAACGGTTATAACTTGAGGACTACCTATGTCCTTGTTGAATTTCATGTTTGTGCCTTGTAAGCATTCTAAATTTTTCTTTCCAAAAATTCTTCCTCTTTCCATCCACATATCATGGGTCGTTATTCTAAGAGCAGAAACTGCTGGGACCCCTGAGCATCCATCTGGTGGATAATGGTTTGTTTGGTGGATGGTGGTTTGGTGGATGGTGGTTTGTTTGATGGATGATGGTTTGTTTGGTGGACGATGGTTTAAATTGTTCAAACCAAACAATCGTTCTCAGATTATACCCTACATTTATCCGACCCTGTTTTTTTGTGGGTTTTTTTTAGTTCTTCATGTGGATTTTAAATAAGCTAAACTGGCTTTTCCTTTGTCTCATCCAAACACAGAAACCACAACGAAAAGCTCTGAAGACTCGGGGCATGTTGACATCCCAGGAGATCAAGAACATTCACGTAAGTGAGCAAAATCTTTTCCCCTTTTAAGTGTAAATTTTAATTTGGTTTTTAAATTATTGGTTATTTTAAATTTGTCTCCGCCAAATTATTTAATTCGTTTTTATTCTATTTTAAATTTTTGTATTTATGTGTTTTATTCTGTGGCTGTTCACCGCCCTGAGTCCTTCGGGAGTATGGCGGTATAGAAATCCAATAAACTAAATCCAATAAACTAAACTAAACTAAAATGGCTTCCGGGCACGCAAGCCGTTGTCCTAGCTCAGCTCCCTGATTTTCGGCTGGCCCCGCCCACACCACTCCTCCCCGCCTAAGAGTCTCCGCGTGGCCAGTTTTGGATGCCAGGTGACGACAGGGTTCGTGCGGAAGCTCTGGGAGGATGTTTTCGGCCTCCAGAGGGCCTCTGTGGGGTGGGGGGGAGGCAGTTTTCATCCTCCCCAGGCTCCAGGAAAGATTCTGGAGCTTCGGGAGGGTGAAAAACAGGCCTTCCGGGCCCACCAGAAGTCGGGAAACAGGCCATTTCTGGCCTCCGGAGGGATTCTAGGGGGGGCGGGGAAGCCGCTTTTACCCTCCCCAGGGTCCAAGAAAGCGTCTTGGGAGGACGAAAAATGGGCCTACCGGAAGTCTGAAAATGGGCCATTTCCTGCCCAAAATGAGGCGCGGGGGTTCATGCGCGCATGTGCAGGGAAGCGCAGGGGGTTCGCGCACACATACCTGGGGGGCATTGAATTAGGGTGTGGACACACGCACGTGTAACCCCCCGCCCCCTGCGCTCCCCCCACTTTTGGCACGCGAGGGCAAAAGGGTTAGCCATAACTGCCCTAGACCATTTGAGACAAGTGGCCGTCCAGTCTCTTCTTGAAAACTTCCAGTGATGGAGCACCCACAACTTCTGGTGGCAAGCTGTTCCACTGGTTAATTATCCTCCCTGTTAGGAAGTTTCTCCTGAATTCCAGGTTGCTTCTCTCCTTGGTTAGTTTCCATCCGTTGTTCCTTGTCCTGCCTTCTGGTGCTTTGGAAAATAAAGTAGATAAATGCGGATAAAAGACATAAGAAAAACAGTCACATCTGCATCTCGACTGGAGTCACGACTCCATGGATGGGCTGTTGTTTTGTCTACTCTCGTCCCTTCCGTCTTTGTTTATTATTTAATTTAATCTGCTTAACTAAAAGGCAGAATGCTCTCCCTTCCCTTTGCTGAACATTTGCAGTTTGCACATGCTTTTCCTCCGAGTAGGGTCTCCTCGGAAGGGGGGTTGGAGTAGATGACCTACAAGGTCCCTCCCAACTCTGTTAATCTGTTTCTAAGAGTCGTGTACAGGTAGTCTTCGACTTACAACTCAGTGACCGTTTGAAGTTACAACGGCACTGAAAAAAGCGACTTACAACCGTTTCTCACACTTAACGACCATTGCAGCACCCCCATGGTCCTGTGATCAAAATTCTCGTGTTTATTTTAAAACAAAAACAAAACATAAAACCATCATCATTCCAAACATTTACAGACAGTGAGTCGAACGGTTCGTATTCTCTTGTGCATAAATCCATTTCTAAAATACCAATTTATAACAAAAACGTGTATCTTTTATAGAAAAAAAAAACATCAGATATTTTATCTTTACCTCAACCCCATATTTCATACTTCAATTCCATGATTTATTATCTGTCCATTGATAAAACAAATCCCATATCAAATAATATTGTTTATCTTCCTGTTCTCTAATTTCAAATGTCAATTTTCTTAAAAAAAAAAATAACATTCTCATGTTTAAGACGGTTCCAGTGTCCCGGGATCACGTTAATTCCATTTTTTTGTGACCTTCTGACAAGCAAAATCAATGTGGAAGCCAGATTCACATAACAACGGAGTTATTAACCAAACAACTGCAGTGTTCACTTAACAACTGTGGCAGGAAAGGTCGTAAAATGGGGCAAAACTCACTTTAACAAATGCTTACACTTAGCAACAGAAATGTTGGGCTCAATTTTGGCCATAAGTCGAGGACTATCTCTACTTGGCCTCTTCTGCTGGGGCTAGTACTAAGGGACTGTTTTCGTGTGTGTTGTTGGGAGTCACAAGATTCCGTTTCTAGACAAGCTTGCTTCACCCGTGATCCTAATTTATTTATATTTTTATTTATTAAAGTTTTTATGGCTGGCTATCTTCCCTATAAGGCAACTCTGGGCGGCTTACTGGCTATAAAACAAATAGAAAAATAATTAAAATATATTAAAATACCATATTTCCCCCAAAATAAGACCGAGTCTTATATTAATTTTTGCTCTAAAAGATGCATTAGGGCTTATTTTCCAGTTAGGTCTTATTTTTTGGGGAAATACAGTACTAAACGCCTCCGTCTGCTGATGATCTTAACTGGGGCTTATTTTTGGGAATAGGGCTTATATTACAAGCATCCTGAAAAATCATGCTAGAGCTTATTTTCCGGTTGGGACTTATTTTCGGGGAAACAGGATATTAAAATTATGCAAATTTAAAAATTTTAAAATATACATTTAGGGACTTGCAGTGGGAGTGTGTTTTATGGGTGCCACCCTTAGCAATATTTCTCTCTCTGAATTCCAGGTAAAAAGGCACCTCGATCCACTTCCAGCTGGCTACTTCTACAACGGGACTCAGTTTGTGAATTTCTTTGGCGACAAGATGGATTACCACCCACGTATCTTTTGTTCTACGTAGTGTGTTTTGCAGCCTTCATTCATTCATTTATGCCTTTATTTTATTTATATCTCACCTTAATTGATTTTTTATCAATAACTTAAGTTGATGAACATACCTAATACTCTTTCCTCCTCCTGTTTTCCCCACAACACTTGTGAGAGGTGGGTTGGGCTGAAAGAGAAGGATTGGCACAAAATTATCCCGTCAGCTTTCACACCTAAAGCAGGACTAGAACTCACCGTCTCCTGGTGATTGGCCCAAAGTCACCCAGCCAGCTTTCATGCCTAAGGTGGGACTAGAATTCACCGTCTCCTGGTGATTGGCCCAAAGTCACCCAACTGGCTTTCATGCCTAAGGTGGGACTAGAATTCACCGTCTCCTGGTGATTGGCCCAAAGTCACCCAGCCAGCTTTCATGCCTAAGGTGGGACTAGAATTCACCGTCTCCTGGTGATTGGCCCAAAGTCACCCAACTGGCTTTCATGCCTAAGGTGGGACTAGAATTCACCGTCTCCTGGTGATTGGCCCAAAGTCACCCAGCCAGCTTTCATGCCTAAGGTGGGACTAGAATTCACCGTCTCCTGGTGATTGGCCCAAAGTCACCCAACTGGCTTTCATGTCTAAGGCGGGACTAGAACTCAACGTCTCCTGGTGATTGGCCCAAAGTCACTCAACTGGCTTTCATGTCTTAGGCGGGACTAGAACTCACCATCTCCTGGTGATTGGCCCAAAGTCACTCAACTGGCTTTCATGCCTAAGGCGAGACTAAAACTCACCGTCTCCTGGTGATTGGCCGAAAGTCACCCAACCAGCTTTCATGCCTGAGGCGGGACTAGAACACACCGTCTCCTGGTGATTGGCCCAAAGTCACCCAACCAGCTTTCATGCCTGAGGCGGGACTAGAACTCACCGTCTCCTGGTGATTGGCCGAAAGTCACCCAACCAGCTTTCATGCCTGAGGCGGGACTAGAACACACCGTCTCCTGGTGATTGGCCCAAAGTCACTCAACTGGCTTTCATGTCTTAGGCGGGACTAGAACTCACCATCTCCTGGTGATTGGCCCAAAGTCACTCAACTGGCTTTCATGCCTAAGGCGAGACTAAAACTCACCGTCTCCTGGTGATTGGCCGAAAGTCACCCAACCAGCTTTCATGCCTGAGGCGGGACTAGAACACACCGTCTCCTGGTGATTGGCCCAAAGTCACCCAACCAGCTTTCATGCCTGAGGCGGGACTAGAACTCACCGTCTCCTGGTGATTGGCCGAAAGTCACCCAACCAGCTTTCATGCCTGAGGCGGGACTAGAACTCACCGTCTCCTGGTGATTGGCCCAAAGTCACCCAACCAGCTTTCATGCCTGAGGCGGGACTAGAACTCACCGTCTCCTAGTGATTGGCCCAAAGTTACCCAGGGGGTAACTAAAACACACCATCTCCTGGTGATTGGCCCAAACTGGGGGCTCAATTGTGGTCGTAAGCCGAACACTACAGGTAGTCCTCCACATACAACAGTTCATTTACTGACCGTTTGAAGTTACAACGGCCCTGAAAATAGTGACTTACGACCGTTTTTCACACTTATGACCATTGCAGCCTCCCCGCGGTCACGTGATTTACATTCGGGATGCTTGACAGTTGATTCATATTTATGAGAGTTTCAGTTTAGGAGTCGTTTCTCAAGTTCTTCCCGGAAATCCTGTTTTTGTTTTTGTTTTTGTTTTTTTTCCTTCTTCTTCTTCTTCTTCTTCTCCTTAACGGTTTCATCCCAGTAATGGACCAGTTCATGAACGATTACTTGGAAGAGGCGAACCGAGAGATTGAAAAGTACAACAGAGAGTTGGACGACCAAGAATACCACGATCTCTTCGAGCAGAAGACCTAAGCCGGGATCCACCTGCGGTACAGAAAAAAATCCCAGGGATCTTCTTTACATTCTGAAAATTAATTTGTCAGCAAGAAAACATCCTTGTTTCATCTTGGCTAGCTTTACAAAAGCTGGTTTAAAAAAAAAAATATTTAAGTTGCATTCACATTAGCCTGGCACCTTAAAATGTGATAACGGTCCCAGTAATATTTGTGGGATATTTCCAAATTTGTTGTCGAGTAATCATGGAAAAGCGATGTAGGGGTATACTAAGCTGTATTTCCTGCATCGTCGAGATGGTCCTTCATGTTGTTTTTTTTTTTTCTGATGTTTTTTTTCCCAAAACGCTTTTGCTTAGGTTTAAGTGACCGACATAATCGGGGTCTGTGATTGTTTGGCAGCCCTGCTTTATTCCTGAGGGAAACGCATCTGAAAAGGCCTCTGATTTCGGGCCATAACCCCAAAGCGAAATGTAAATGATCTTAAGAGCTGCCCCAAACCGACATATCGTGGTTTGAAGATGTTCCTAAAGCGAGAAATGAAGGAACGTGCCTATTTTTAAAGGCTGCTCCTAACCAACATGGCGGTTTGGTGGTGTTCCCAAAGCGAGAAATGGGGGAACACGAGTGATCTTGACGGTGCCTCAAACCAACATATCATGATTTGAAGATGTTCCTAAAATGAAAAATGTGGGAGCGCAAATAATCTTGACAGTGCCCCAAACCAACATGTCGTGGTTTGAAGATGTCCCTAAAACGAGAATTGGGGGGGGGCATACTTGTCCTTAGGGACTGCTGCTAACCAACATCGTGGTTTGGTGATGTTCCCAAAGCGAGAAATGAGGGAACACAAGTGATCCTGATGGTGCCTCAAACCAACATCTCATGGTTTGAAGATGTTCCCAAAACGGGAACTAAGGAGCCACATCTGTTCCTAAGAGCTGCTACTAACCAACATGGTGGTTTGATGGTTTTCCCAATGTGAGAAATTGGAGAACACAAATGATGTTGACAGTGCCTCAAACTAACATATGATGGTTTGAAGATGTTCCCAAAAGCAAGAAATGAGAGAATACAAGTGATCCTTATGGTGCCTCAAACCAACATCTCATGGTTTGAAGATGTTCCTAAAGCAAAAAAATGGGAACATATTTGTTCTTAAGGACTGCTACTAACCAACATGATGATCTGGTGGTGTTCCCAAAGCGAGAAATGAGAGAACACAAATGGTCTAGATCTGCTCCAGACCAACATTTGAGGGTTCGAAGATGTTCCTAAAGTGAGAACTGAGGGAACATATATGTCCCTAAGAGGTGCTACTAACCAACATGGTTGTTTGATGGTGTTCCCAAAGCGAGAAATGAGGGAACACAAGTGATCCTGACAGTGCCTCAAACCAACATATGATGGGTTGAAGATGTTCCCAAAGCGAGAAATGGGGGAACACAAATGATCCTGACAGTGCCTCAAACCAACATATGATGGGTTGAAGATGTTCCCAAAGCGAGAAATGGGGGAACACAAATGATCCTGACAGTGCCTCAAACCAACATATGATGGTTTGAAGATGTTCCCAAAGTGAGAAATGAGGGAACACTAATGATCTTGATGGTGCCTCAAACCAACAAATGATGGTTTGAAGATGTTCCTAAAGCAAAAAACTGGGAACATATTTGTTCTTAAGGACTGCTACTAACCAACGTGATGGTCTGGTGGTGTTCCCAAAGCGAGAAATGAGAGAACACAAATGATCTTTAGATCTGCTCCAGACCAACATTTGAGGGTTTGAAGATGTTCCTAAAGTGAGAACTGAGGAAACGCAACTGTCCTTAAGAGCTGCTACTAACCAATATGATGGTCTGATGGTGTTCCCAAAGCGAGAAATGAGGGAACGCAAGTGATCCTGACAGTGCCTCAAACCAACGTATGATGGTTTGAAGATGTTCCCAAAGCGAGAAATGAGGAAACACAAATGATCCCGGCGGTGCCTCAAACCAACATATGATGGTTTGAAGATAATCCTAAAGTGAGAAATGAAGGAACACAACTGTCCTTAAGAGCTGCTACTAACCAACATGGTGTTGTTCCCAAAGCGAGAAATGGGGGAACACAGTTAACATTTGCTCCAAACCAACATGTTGTGGTGTTTGAAGATGTTCCCAAAGCGAGAAATGGGGGAACATTCCTGTCCTTAAGGACAGCTACTTACCAACATGGTGGCTTGGTGGTGTTCCTAAAGCGAGATTTGAGGGAACACAAGTGATCCTGACAGTGCCTCAAACCAACATATGATGGTTTGAAGATGTTCCCAAAGCGAGAAATGGGGGAACACAAATGATCCCGGCAGTGCCTCAAACCAACATATGATGGTTTGAAGATAATCCTAAAGTGAGAACTGAGGGAGCGAGCACAACTGTCCTTAAGAGCTGCTACTAACCAACATGATGGTCTGGTGTTCCCAAACCGAGAAGTGATCTTGAGTGCCTCAAACCAACATATGATGGTTTGAAGATGTTCCTAAAGCGAGAAATGGGGGAACATGCCTCTTTTTAACCAGATATGGTAATGACCAACATGGTGGCTTGGTTGGTGTTCTTAAACCAAGAAACGGGCAAATACTTTCGTTCCTATGAACCACTGCTAACCAACATGCAGTAAGAAATAGGGGACAAAAACATTTGAGGTTTTTGGGAGATGTTCCTCAAGGGACAAACGAGGGGACAAAGCTGTTCTTAAGGACTACTACTAACCAACATGGCAGCTTAGATGACGTTCCTAAAACGAGAAATGGAGGAACACTAATATTCCTAGGCAGCTGCCCCAAATCCACAAGTAACAATGTGACGATAAGTACAAAATAGAGTCTGTTTCTACAATAAGCAGTGGAGAAGGTTTGCATTCTTAAAGAATGCTCAAAATTAACACGTTCTAATTTCTAAATTGCTCTTAAAAGCAAAAACGGGGGGGGGCGTAAATATTTTTGCGGGCTGCCCCCAAAATAGCATCTGCCTTTGAATTATTCCCCCCCCCCAAAGTATTCCATGAAGCTGCTTCTAAGCAACCCAGTGAGATTGGCAGCCAGTGTCCTAATTCTCGATAACCCCCTTCTAAAGAAATGCCAGCTACATATTAAAATGCGGGCTGTGTTGTAACAAAAAATGCGCCGATCCATTTCAGGCCGAGAAACGATGCCTCAAATGTTTTGCAAAGAAAAAAATCCTCGGTGCCGTTTGATATTTACCTCTTAGGTCAATTAATTCATTCTTCTTTTTTTTTTTTTCCCCTTGGAAATAGAGGCCAGGTTGATCTAGAACAGACAAGCTTTTGGAATACTTTATGGTGGCTTCTTAATTTTTAGTTCCGTAGGACGTCTGCAAGGAATACAGAGGTTTCCGTCAAACGGAAAGCTTGGCGGTTCCTGGTTAAAATCCACGCGCGAAGCTTTCCATGGGGTGCCTGATGCCCCCCCCTTTTACAGACGAATAGAGTGTCCTTATGAGAATTGTGAATTTTATCTATGCATGGTTGTAAGCTAGTTAATTCTTCAGATGTAACTGATAGTGCCTGGTAGGAATAACGTAGCTAGGAATTGTTTAAGGAGGAGCAACGTGGCTGTCACAGGTGAAAAGACCAGGTGTTTTTTTGGGAGATGGGATGGTTGTCCTGCGGGTTTTAAGGTGATTCTCACCATTTCCCCCAGAAAATGCAGGTTTTAGCACAAAATGCATTGCAATTCCAGATTTATCCCGCCTGAATTATATCTCTCCAAACCGGGACACATCCAGAAAGGTGAAATTAATCCAATGAGAGATGGTGATTCTGAAAACACCCTTCGGCTTCTCCAGCGCTTCCTAGGGAACGCCGGTGGAGAATATTTGCCCGTCCGGCCACATTTACGGAAGGCTCCTGGGTTGTTGTTTTTTTTGCTTAGCATAGTTTGTCTAATGATCCGCGAAGCCATATAGATATATATCTTAGAAATAACCTTGTTGCTACCCAGCATCTGGAAGTGGAGACAAAGGCAGCTTATAAGCCTGGTTTGTCTCCGCTTCCGCGTTGGTAAGGAGAGTGAGTAGGTTTTAAGTGCAATTGTTACGAATGAATTAGGTTTGTGACGTTAAAAGCTCTGCTGAACTCAAACGCACAGAAAAACAAATTCTCCAAGGCTGTGTTTTTTCAAGCTTGGGGACTTGAAGATGGGTGGGCTTCAACTCCCAGAATCCCCTAGCCAGCAAAGCTGCGATCTCACCTGCGATCTCCGCTATCGGTACTCCCGAACCGGTCTGAACCGGCCCGAACCGGCTGAAAACCACCACTGATTAAACACAGTCTTTTGCCCACATAAACCATGTAGGTGTGAAGCCAACACAACAGCGTCCACCGTTGTGTCTGGCTGCTCCAAAATTCACGCCCATGAGTAGCTCGTGCACAGTGCTTTTCAGAACAGCTCTGTGGGACAGAATGAGAGATTTTTTTCAGGGTGCAGAATAAGTTTCCTCCTCATACGTCTCTGGGAGTCCCATTGGCAAACCCTTTCTGTGTTGTGCGTTGCGTTAAGTCGCGCAAAAAAGCAAGCCGGCTTTTTGCGCAGCCGAGTCAGCCGTTTAGCAGAAGCTGGAAGCGAAGATAAGGTAGAGAAGGATGTATTTTGTACTGCATGCAGAATAGAAGGATATTAAAACAAAAATCACCGTATTTTTAGATTCAAGACCTTCCACCATCTCGGTACTACGTGAATAATTCTCTCTTTTTGGGTAGGGATCTTTTTATTTTTATTTTTGTCTCATTACCTCAACTCGGTTGATCTTGGAACTGTGATTTACGATTGTGGGGTTTTTTTCCCCCTAAACCGGGTAAGATAGGGCGAGAAGGAATTAAATAGCCAAAATAATTTCTAAAACTGTGATGACGAGGGTCCTGTCCGAGACATACCAGTGCCTTTTTTTTTTGCGGCGCCGACGAATAAAACGCCGACGATCTGGACACCTGGATGACGTCACGGCCCTTAATTCTCGCCCCCTCTTTTGAAGGGGAGGAAAAAAAAAAACCATTTGGTGGAAGGACTCTGAACTTAGCAAAGCATATTTAGCACAGATATATAGTTAGGCTTTGTTTGGTGTTCTTTTAAAGAATGAAATCTCCAAACTCTTTGAGGACTGAAATAAATAATAAACGGAGAAATACTTGATCCTGTCGGGAATTTGAAGTCATTGCCGGGCGGGGGGGGTTCCCCCCCGTTAGGAATTGCTTCAACAGACCGACAGCATTTTTATGAAGGGGGGAACTGATTTTGTTTATTTTATTATATATATATAGAGAGAGAGAAATATATATTTTAAGGGGAAGAGGAATGGCAGGACTGATAGACATTTAATCGGGGAGGGGTGGCAAAGAAAATTAGCCTGCTGTAGAAAAAAAAAAAAAACACACACACACACACACACATACACAAACTGAAAAAGCGGCCCCTCTGGAGCCGCGAACACTCCCCCATCCAAAGTGCCATTACAGGCTTTCTCGGGTTACCGCGGCTCCCCGAGATTTTTTGGGGTCCTTTCCGTCGGCGGAAAGGCCACAGTCGAGTCCTCAAGGAGTTTCCGTGCTTGCTGACTTCCCATGTAGCCCGTTTTGTGTGATGATGTTTCCTATCGACATGAGGTTGAGTGTGGTCAGAAGTCGCTGAAGTTATACGGGGAGGGTGGGGTAGGGGGGTGGGCAGATTGCAAACTTGAGAGAGAGCGGCACGCTTATGGCCCCCCCAACTTTGCTGCTGGAATAAAAACGGGGAAAACGTCTGGAGAAGGTTGACTCTGGGTCAGGCCTCCTCTGCCGTTCGTTATGGCGGACGGGGCAAGCTTTCCGCTGGATGAAATGACACTGATGCTGCCAGGCATTTGGGGTGACACCGGGGTACCTCCTCAAACATCGTCACCTTCCAGACCCCGCTTCCTTTTTTTCGACCCAAGCCCCCTTTCTATTTTCAGCAGCATCAAGTGGGGGGCCTTAAGCGCGCCCGAAATTGTCTTCTTAAAATTTTTTTATTATTATTTTTCCTGAATTTTGCACAGCCGATAAGCTCTCGAATCCCCTCCGGGTTGTTAGGGGATTAGGGGAAGGATAAGACATAAAACTGTGAGTTTGTTAGAAACTGCATTGCTAAATCTACTTTTAGAATGATTAAAAACGTACCTCAGAAAACTAGTAAGAAACTGTTTTTGTGCCCTGTTGTGACCGACTCCGCTAACCGTTGTCTCTCTTTTTTCTTTTCTTTTTAACCCGGTGCCAAAATGGAAAGTTTCATACTAGTTTTCACCACGTTTGCAAGACTCTGTCAAATGTGTTATTTTTTACAAAAACTCTACTGTAACTTCAGTTAAACTGAAAAGGTGTGATTGAAGCTTTTGGGCTTACCTGTATTTATTACCACAACTTGATTCCGTAAATATATAAAAGTACTTCTACCTTTATTTTTGTATTATTTTACACGTTTATACTGGCTGTTTGTGATGATTATTATTTTTTACACCTGTAACTTGGATGCGATTCTAAAACCCAATAAATTATATTCATCCACTCAGATGAAATGCAGAGCTGTTTTGACTTCTTTCGCCTGAATGTTTGCGTGTTAAAACTGCATTTATGGATCAGCCAAGATCCAGCCTTTTGAATATGGCTGAGATACATAGAATCATAGAACTGTGATTAGACATAGAAGGGACATAGAAGGGATCTTGGACAGGGGTGAAATCTACTTACCTTCCTTACCAGTTTGGAAGTGCATGCGCTGTGCGCAGAAGGTAAAAAATACATTACTTCCTGGATAAAACCAGGAAGTAATGACACCTGGGCGGGTGGGCGGAGCTTTGCTCCACCATCGCTACCAGATCGCCGAACCACCGGCCAAGATCGCTACCAGATCGGGCAATCCGGTCCGATCTGGGAGCATTTCACCCCTGACCTTGGAGCAGGGGTGAAATGCTACCGGTTCAGACCAGTTCTCCTGAACTGGTAGTAAAAAAAAAATGCTACCAGTTCAGGCGAACCGGTATTTCCAACGATCAGCTGGGTGACGATCAGCTCTGATGCACGATTTATGTTAGCTAGAATCGTCGGATTTCCTGCTTTCTAGCTAGTCTTAATCGCGTGGCACAGTGGATTCCCCGCTCCCCCTTCACTGTTCTACTTACCTCTGCAGACTCAGAAGGCTTCAAAATGTTCCTTTTTTAGCGCTGCGCGGGTGTGCCTCAGGCGCGCAAAGCGTGCGCTCGGTAGCAGATTCACAGAACCGGTAGCAGACTTCAGAGGATTTCACCGCTGCCTTGGAGGTCTTCTAATCCAGCCCACTGCCCAAGGCAGGTGTCCTTATACCAGGAGTGAAATACTCCCGGTTCGGACCGGATTGCCCGATCCGGTAGCGATGGAGGCGGGTGGTTCGGAGAACCGGTAGCAAAAATCCCTCCCCCCCCCAATGCCCAGCTGAGCCGCGCGATCATCAGAGGCTTTTTTTTTTTTTTAAACTTTTAAAAGCATTTTTTCTGCAACCTCTTCGGCCAAAGAGGTTGTAGAAAAAATTGTTTTAAAAGTTTTTTTTTTTAAAGTTGGCCATGCCCACTCAGTCACATTAACACCCCCCCCCCGGCCGCCCCATGCCCACAGAACCGGTAGTAACCAATTTTACATTTCACCACTGCCTTATATCATCCGGGACAAAGGGTTGCCCAATCTTTTCTTGAAGTGACCGTGACTCTGGGAGGCAAGCTGCTCCCTTGATTAATTGTTCTCCCTGCCGGGAAATTCCTCATTTCCAGCTTGGATCTCTCTGATTATTTTCCACCCATGGCTGCTTCTCCTACCCTCGGGTGCTTTGGAGAGTAAGTCAATCCCCCTCTTCCCTGTGACGGTCCTTCAAGGACTGGAAGATGCTATCAGGTCTTCCCCTAAGCTAAACATATTTAGTTCGTGCAACCGTTCTTCCTATGTTTTAGCCTCCAGTCCCCTAATCCTCTTGGTTGCTCTTCTCTGCACTCTTTCTAGAGTCTCCACGTCTTTTTTACATCGTGGCGACCAAAACTGGATGCCATATTCCAGGTGTGGCCTTACCAAGGCATCATAAACTGGTATTAAGACTTTTCGTGATCTTGATTCTCTCCATCTGTTTATGCAGCCTAGAACTGTGTTGGCTTTTTTGGCAGCTGCTGCACACGGCTGGCTCATATTTAAAGGATTAATCTCTAGGACTCCAAGATCCCTCCACAATTACTAGTAACACTTATTCTGTTCCTGTGTATTTGTTTTTTTTTTTTTCTGCCTTAGTGCAGGATCTTAAACTCTCCCATTCCTCTCTTTCTTTCTCTCTCTCTCTCTTTCTCTTTTCTCTCTCTCTCTCCCTCTTTCTCTCTTCTCTTTTTCCCCCCTCTCTCTTTTTCTCTTTCCCTTTCTCTCTTTCCCTTTCTCTCTTTCTCCCGCTCTCTTCCTCTTTCTCTCTCTTACCCTCTTTGTCTGTCTCCTCTCTTCTCCTTTTGTCTCTCTTTCTCTCCCTCTTCCTCTCATCCTCTTCCTCTCATGTATTATTCATTTATTTATTTATTTAATTTATTCAATTTATATCCCGCCCTTCTCCTAGTGGACTCAGGGCGGTGCACAGCCAGAACTAAAACACATATCAATACAAAATTTAAAATTATTAAAAGAATTAAATAACCGCGGCCCAAAAATTTAAAACATCGAAAACTAAAACCCATTTGACAATTTAAAAAGCTAAAAAAGACTAAAAAAAGGGGGGGGGGGTTTCACGCCAGCCCTGCTTGATGGAAAAGAAAAGTTTTTAGGGCACGGCCCTAAAAACTTTCTTCCTCTTCTCATTCTCTTTCTCATTCTCTTTCTCCCTCTCTTCCTCTTTTCCCTCTTTCTCTTTTTCTCTCCTCTTATTTCTTTTTATTTTACTCTTTTTATTCTCTCTCTCTCTTTCTCTCTCTCAGTATCTCTATCTCTTTCTCTCTCTCTCTCTCTCACACACACACACCCACACCCAAACCTAGTTACTTGCCAGCCAGCTTTCCCAGAGCGCGTTTATCTCTTGCGCAGAAGTAATGAACTGCCAAGAACTGTCTTCAAAATGCTATTGGGGCATTTTTTGCAAAGTCGCCGTGAGAGATAAAGGGATGCCAGCGAAGCAGATCTGGAAAGGGGCCAGACTGGAGAACCTTAAGCGGATCCCTCCCTCCTCTCTGGCTGCAAGATAAACCAGCACCGTTCTTGCCCTCAGCCCACGTCTTCAGCTCCACGCCGCTTGACCCTTGCTGGGGCAGACGGTTTGGGCAGAGTCCGGGAGCATCCTGACCGTTCCAGCTGCAGATCAGATGCGAAACCCCAGAAAATATTTCAAAGGGAAGTTTGGAGAAATCAACTATTTGAGTTAAAATTGAGTTTAACTCAATCAACTATTTGAGTTAAAAAGCCACAGCGACTTTTTAACTCAAGGCGTGGAGGGTGGAGTCAAGAGAGGAATAAGCTTGGAATCATGACGTTCCTACATCCAACCCCTCCTGAATACCTTTCATTCTATCTAATGCCAATTTAGTGCTGAACGTCAGTTGATGACATTGTTGTGCAGAGGCTGCCTGAGCATCGAAATGGCTTAGCTAGGACTTACTGTGGGGTCCTGATCCTTCAGGCCTGGCCGAGCCTGGGGACAGCGAGTGACTTTAAGGGGCTTGTGTAAACAGGCAGGAGGTTGTGCGGATTGAACTACTGGTAGCTTAACCGTAACTCACAACAAGCCAAACTACATACCTTCCTTCCTTCTTCCCTCCCTCCCTCCCCTTCCTTGCTTCCTTCCTTCCTTCCTTCCTTTCACCCCTTCCTTCCTCCCTCCTTCCCCCATCTCCCCTTCCTCCATTCCCCTTCCTTCTTTCATTTCTCCCTCCCTCCTCTTTCCTTCCTTCCTTCCTTCTTCCCACCCTCCCCTTCCTTCCTTGGCTTGTTTCTCTCTCCCTTACCCTTTTTACATCCCTTCCTTGCTTCCTTTGTTTCTCCTTCTTTCCTCCCTCCCTCTTCTCTCCCTCCCTCCCTCCTTCCTTCCTTTCCCCTCCCTCCATTCCCTTCTTTGCTTCCTTCTTTTCTCCATTCCTTCCTCGCTCACTCCCTTCCGTCTCTTATCTCTTCTCTTTTCTTCCATCTCAACCCTTCCTTCCTTACTTCCTCCCTACATCCCCTTCCTTTCTTGGTTTGTTTCTCCCTTCCTCCTTCCTTCCATCTCAATCCTCCCTCCCTCCCTCCCTTCCTCCTTTCCTTGGTTTGTTTCTCCTTCCTTCCTTCCTTCCTTCCTTCCTTCCTTCCTCCCTCCCTCCCTCACTCACTCACTCAATCACTCATTCACTCACTCCCCTTCCTTCCTTGGCTTGTTTCTCCTTCCTTCTTCCTTATCCTTTTTACATCCCTTCCTTGCTTCCTTTCTTTCTCCTTCTTTCCTCCCTCCCCCTTCTCTCCCTCCCTCCTTCCTTCATCTCTCTCCCCTTCCTCCATCCCCTTTGCTTCCTTCTTTTCTCCATTCCTTCCTCACTCACTCCCTTCCTCCATTCTCTTTCCTTCCATCTCAACCCTTCCTTCCTCTCTCCCTACATCCCCTTCCTTTCTTGTTTCTCCCTCCCTCCTTCCTTCTTTCCCTCCCTCCTTCCTTACTTCTTTCCTTCCGTCTCAATCCTCCCTCCCTTCCTCCTTACATCTCCTCCTTTACTTGGTTTGTTTTTCCTCCCTCCCTTCCTTCCTTCCTTCCCTCCTCCCTCCCTCCCTCCCTCCTTCCCTTCCCTTCCCTTCCCTCCCTCCAACTTTTTGATGAACATACTTTCTAATGACTTTCTTCCTTCCTTCCTTCCTTCCCTTCCCTCCTTCCCTTCCCTCCTTCCTTCCTTTCCCTTCCCTCCTTCCTTCCTTCCCTCCCCCCCTCCCTCCCTCCCTCCTTCCCTTCCCTTCCCTTCCCCCCTTCCCACTTTTTGATGAACAGAGGGTCTCAGCAGATGAGGTTGGTTGAGTCCGAAAACCAGGCTCTATCGAAACTGGTACAATGGGGACAGGAGACCACCAGGAACAGCCCAGAAGCAGCCCAGGGCCACCCATTTCCATGACTCGCTCGAGAAAAGACGGTGAGTGAGCCAACTTGGTCTGAGTGCACCTTCAGCTTCTTAAGGAAGCAGGATCTACATTGGTCTCCCAGAATGTGGCTAGATGAGAGCTCGAGAATAAATTCCTACCTCTGGCTCTGTTACCTGAGATTTTTTTTATTCCTAAATACAAAGCCAGTGCAACTGGAAATGCAGCATTGGGCCCTTTCTCCCCACCCCCCACCTGGGATCCCTTTGCGGAAGGAGGAAGAACGCAAAAGAAAGAACGAAGAATTGAACGAAGAAGGAGGAAGCTCTTCCAAGCTCCAAAATCGAACAAGAAGGAATCACTTTTTGCACATATCCAGGGAGCGCACGTGCAGCTCCAAAATTGCCATGCCATGCCATGCCTACAGCACAACAAAAACAGCGGTGGAACAACAGCGAGCAAATTAAAAGCTCCAATGAACCCGCCAGGGCCAGAAAACGGGAAAGGTTGAAGCGTTTGAAAGCTGGAACTTTTGCAAACGCACCGAGCGATTCCAGTCCATTAACAAAACGATGTTCAACAACAGCCTCCCAACTCTCAGGGCGGGGATGTTATCTCCAAATTGCCAATGGATGGGTGAGCGCGAAGAGCCGTGGAGTTAATTTGTTGGAGGAGCAAAAAAACTACCACGGAGTTGAACAAATCTACATTGTGAAGGTTTCCTTCTAAAGCAGGAGTCTCCAAACTCGACAACTTTTAAGACTTGGGGACTTCAACTCCCAGAATTCCCCAGCGAGCGTAGTGTAGCGTATTATAAAATAATAATAATAATAATAATAATAATAATAATAATAATTATTATTATTATTATTATTATTATTATTATTATTATTATTATTATTATTATTATTATTATTATTATTATTATTATTATTCACAAGCAAAACCCTATCGGCTCCTCTATGTTGCGATAATCCCGACGGAAAGAAAATGGGATTAACGTGTTCTTTGCTTTGAGCGACGTGAAGAATACCCAGGTGGCCCTGGACTTACAACGTTTCGTTTAGTGACCATTCAAAGTTATAACCGCACTGGAAAAAGCGACTTAATGACTGTTTTTCACCCTTTTTCCTGAGCATGGAAAGTGGGAACAAAGAAACGAAAAGAAAAAAATGGGGGACAGAATTAAACCTCCTGCTGGATTTATTTTGCTCTGAGGATGCTTTTCCGCTTAAAAAAAAAAAAAAAGAACTTTTTGGTACTTCCTTTTTTCTTTTTTGCATATCTCTGACAGGTAAAAATACCTGCAGACACAATCAGGAATAGGCCTGATTCTTTGACACGGCAATCAATCTTTCTCGGGAACAATTTTTGGTGAAAGTACACAAAGCCGTAAAACTGTAGGAAGGAAAGAGAAGCTGAGCATCTCTCTGACATGGCCTGCAATGCTTCCCTGGTTGCGCTAGGCCATGGTTTGTTCTAAATGTGGTTTGTTCATAAAGCACACTGGTTGAGTTTCCCAGAATGCTAAACCGTGGTTTATCAACCAGGATGATAGCTTCTTACAAGACCTTCAGCCCAATAACTGAATTAATCCATTTTTTCTGGATTTGCACAGGGCATTCAAAAAGAAGGATTAGGCGCCTGGAGGCTAAAACATGAAGAACGGTTGCAGGAACTGGGCATGGCTAGTCTAGTGAAGAGAAGGACTAGGGGAGACATGATAGCAGTGTTCCAATATCTCAGGGGCTGCCCCAAAGAAGAGGGAGTCAAGCTATTCTCCAAAGCACTTTCTGAAGGCAGGACAAGAAGCAATGGGTGGAAACTCATCAAGGAGAGAACCTGGAATTAAGGAGAAATTTCTTCCTATTTCCTGCCTCCTCCCTCCCTCCCTTTTCTCCCTCCCTCCCTTCCTATTTCCTGCCTCCTCCCTCCGCTCCTTCCTTCCTTTCCTCTCCATTTCAACCTTCCTCTCTCCCTGTCTCCCTCCCTTTCTTCTCTCCCTCCCTCCTTTCCTTGCTCCTTCCTTCCTTCCTTCTTTTCGTCCTTTCTTCCTTCTCTCTCCATTTCACCCTTCCTTTCTCCTCCCTCCCTCCCTCCCTCCATTCCTTCCTTCCTTCTTTCCTTTCCTCTCCATTTCATCCTTTCTTTCTCCTCCCTCCCTCCCTTCTCTCCCTCCCTCCTTTCCTTGCTCCTTCCTTCCTTCCTTCATTTCACCCTTCCTTTCTCCTCCCTCCCTTCTCTCCCTCCCTCCTTTCCTTGCTCCTTCCTTCCTTCCTTCTTTTCGTCCTTTCTTCCTTCTCTCTCCATTTCACCCTTCCTTTCTCCTCCCTCCCTCCCTCCCTCCATTCCTTCCTTCCTTCTTTCCTTTCCTCTCCATTTCATCCTTTCTTTCTCCTCCCTCCCTCCCTTCTCTCCCTCCCTCCTTTCCTTGCTCCTTCCTTCCTTCCTTCATTTCACCCTTCCTTTCTCCTCCCTCCCTTCTCTCCCTCCCTCCTTTCCTTGCTCCTTCCTTCCTTCCTTCATTCCACCCTTCCTTTCTCCTCCCTCCCTTCTCTCCCTCCCTCCTTTCCTTGCTCCTTCCTTCCTTCCTTCATTCCACCCTTCCTTTCTCCTCCCTCCCTTCTCTCCCTCCCTCCTTTCCTTGCTCCTTCCTTCCTTCCTTCCTTCCTTCCTTCCTTCCTTCCTTCCTTCATTTCACCCTTCCTTTCTCCTCCCTCCCTTCTCTCCCTCCCTCCTTTCCTTGCTCCTTCCTTCCTTCCTTCATTTCACCCTTCCTTTCTCCTCCCTCCCTTCTCTCCCTCCCTCCTTTCCTTGCTCCTTCCTTCCTTCCTTCCTTCCTTCCTTCCTTCCTTCCTTCCTTCCTTCCTTCCTTCCTTCCTTCCTTCCTTCCTTCATTTCACCCTTCCTTTCTCCTCCCTCCCTTCTCTCCCTCCCTCCCTCCTCTTCATTGGAGTTCACCCTACAAAAACCCCAGGAGAAAAATGGGCTCCGTCCCCTTCTGGGCCAAGCAGAAAAGAGCCGCCAGGCGTCTCCCACAAGCCAGCTTCTCCTTGGTCTTGCAAAGAAAAGAATTCGAGCTTTGGGCAGGCAGCGAAGGACCTTCTGATTTCACCCCACAGCTCAGCAGACCAAGCTGACCTCCATCAGCTCAGGAAGAAGCTAAGCCTGACCTTATAAAAAAATCCCTCTCCCTGCATCTAACCTTGCCAAGGCAACAATCACCGTGTTTTCCTCTCAATAAACAAAAGCAAAATGGATTTGGCTAAGTGGTCAAGGATGGACCAGGTCAGAGTGACCTTCAGTCCCAACTTTTTGCCCTTCTCCTCATTCCTGCCAGCTCTGCAGGCTTCAGCAGCCAAGCGAAATGGAGCTCTCTGAATTACAGAAATAAGCAATAATATGCAGCGCCTGGCTGTATTTCCCATCGATCGGAAGATAACTTTAATATAGAAACAGGAGGTGTTTTCTGACCCCTTGCAAAGCGAGAAAAAATCTCAAAAGCCAAAGAATGCCCACCCCTGAATAATGTCTCCCAGAAACCCTTTTCTCCTGCCTGTCTTCACATCCAATTAATTTGGCAGGCCAAGGTAAGTGTCAAAAGAGCCTTGGTGGCGCAGCGGACTAAAGTGCTGTTAATTATCACTTAGCTGCCAGCTGCCTGCAATTACTGCGAGTTCGAATCTCACCAAGCTCAAGGTTGACTCAGCCGTCCATCCTTCCGAGGTCGGTAAAATGAGGACCTGGATTGTGGGGGCAATAAGCTGACTTTGTATAAAAAAAGAACACCGCTTGGGGGGGGGGGCAAAAGCCCTACTAAGCAGGTATATACAAAAGTATGAAGGCTATTGCTTAACGCATTGTAAGCCGCCCTGAGTCTCCGGAGAAAGGGCGGCATATATCAATCGAACCAATAAATAAATAAATAAAAACTGGACCTCAAAATATGAAAGGAAATTATGTCTGTACTTGTCAGTCAAGTCTATTTTGTCTCTTGGAAACAGCCCGGATGAGTCCCTGTGCTTTCCTTGGCAAGATTTCAGAAGCGGTTTGCCATTGCCTCCTTCCTAGGGCTGAGAGAGAGGGACTGGCCCAAAGTCACCCAGTTGGCTTTCATGCCTAAGGTGGGACTAGAACTCACCGTCTCCTGGTGATTGGCCCAAAATCACCCAGCCAGCTTTCATGCCTAAGATGGGACTAGAACTCACCATCTCCTGGTGATTGGCCCAAAGTCACCCAGTTGGCTTTCATGCCTAAGATGGGACTAGAACTCACCATCTCCTGGTGATTGGCCCAAAGTCACCCAGCCGGCTTTCATGCCTAAAATGGGACTAGAACTCACCATCTCCTGGTGATTGGCCCAAAGTCACCCAGTTGGCTTTCATGCCTAAGGTGGGACTAGAACTCACCGTCTCCTGGTGATTGGCCCAAAGTCACCCAGTTGGCTTTCATGCCTAAGGTGGGACTAGAACTCACCATCTCCTGGTGATTGGCCCAAAGTCACCCAGCCAGCTTTCATGCCTAAGATGGGACTAGAACTCACCATCTCCTGGTGATTGGCCCAAAGTCACCCAGTTGGCTTTCATGCCTAAGGTGGGACTAGAACTCACCGTCTCCTGGTGATTGGCCCAAAGTCACCCAGTTGGCTTTCATGCCTAAGGTGGGACTAGAACTCACCGTCTCCTGGTGATTGGCCCAAAGTCACCCAGTTGGCTTTCATGCCTAAGGTGGGACTAGAACTCACCGTCTCCTGGTGATTGGCCCAACGTCACCCAGCCAGCTCTCATGCCTAAGGTGTGACTAGAACTCACTGTCTCCCAGTTTGTAGCCTCAATTTTTCAACTGCTACATAAACTGGGATACCTCAAAACAGACAATAGGTTTGAAGCAGAATAGTAAGCCCTCGACTTACTATTCATTTAGTGACTGACTGAAGTTACAATAGCCCTGAAAAAAGTGACTTATGACTGTTTCTCACACTTAACAACGGTTGTAGCATCCCCATAATCATGTAATCCAAATTTGGATGCTTGGCAACTGATTCATATTTATGACAGTTGCCGTATCCCGGGGTCACATGTTCTCCTTTTGAGACCTTCTGACGAGCAAAGTCAACGCGGAAGCCAGATTCACTTAACGACCGTTAAGTGACTCACTTAAATGCAATGATTCACTTAACAACGGTGGCAAGAAAAGTCATACAATGGAGCAAAACTCACATAACCGATTTCTCCCTTAGCAACATGGGCTCAATTGTGGCCGTAAATCAAAGACTTTAGGGAACAAATTCAGGATCCCATCACTCCAAACTTAAGGGCTTTTTTAGCCAGTGAGTCTAGAAGCAGCTGGTCGAGCTGCAAAATTCGGTGGGATCAAATTTGGACTGTGAAGCTTCACCGGGACAACAGCAGCCATGTGGTTTTCGAGCTGGTGCTTGCAAACAAACAGGGTAGTTTTACAAGAAGGGGCAAAAAAGTCAAGATGGCAGGCACAGCCATGCAACTCAAGCCCCTCCCCTTTTCCCACGCATCTCATGTACAGCTCTCGTGAAAAAAAAAAAGATTGGGATATTAACATTTAGACTATCATTTTGACTATTTTGTTTTTACTCACCAATCAGAGTTTATTGTAAAGAGTTCAGTTTCCAATTTAACTTTTTAATTAGTTTATCGAAGTATGAAATACGAAGAAAAAAAAACAACATGGACAAATAAAAGAAAAGGAAAAAGAGGAGGTATAGTGGAACGGGAGAAAAAAGGCACCAACTTCCGACTCTCTTTAGCACAGTCGAAGGCAACAACATTACAATCACAACTTTACACAACAGTATCTACAAGCCATTTCTATAACAATAAGCCTGTCTCGTTGACAAAAACAGAATCAAAATTTGATATATCTAAACAAAGAAGCTGACATTCTGCGAGCTCCGGAACTAAAATAATTACAATTTTATTCTACTAAGCTTTCGTCAGCCATCTGCTGACATCATCAGAGTATTAAACTACCATTACAGCGATCTCTGCCTTTATATGCCATTAATTTTAAATTTTAATTTAATTAAATTAATAAAATTGATAAAATTAATTATTTTAGTTCCGGAGCTCGCAGAATGTCTGCTTCTTTGTTTACAAATATTCCTGGAACTTGTATTTTTAGAATAGTTTGACAGATAGATAGATGGATAGATAGATAGATAGATAGATAGATAGATAGATAGATAGATAGATAGATAGATAGATAGATGATAGAAGATAGATAGATAGATAGATAGATAGATAGATAGATAGATAGATAGAGATATATAATTGCAAACACAAAATATGGAAGCAAATTCAAACTAGAGACACAATTAAATATAATCTCTTATTTGGAGAAAAGAATCATTTTGACTTTTTTTTTACTCAGCCCCATGGATGTCTCCATCAGTGGGGCGACCCTGGAGCGACACCCCCTCCCTCCGTCCCTCAGCAAGGGCACAAAATCCTTCGGCATCATTAAAAGACCCACGTGCTTGTAATGGATCCCTGAGCGACATCTGTTGCAGTTTTGATTTAATTCAATTCTGGAATCGGAGCTTTGATTCCTTTGGCCAAAATAGCTACAATAATTAATTCGCAATCAAGTTGGAATTAAAAGAATGGCACCCGAGCAAATGGATTTACTTTCTTTTGAGTTTCAGGATTTGGGGGATTTCTGAATGGGCGGTAAGGTGGAGGCCCAGGAATGCTTCGTGCTCGGTTGCCGCGGAAACCGCCTCAGCACCAAAACTGGTGACGCTCGCTTTTCCTCTGCCTGAAATCTCTTCCCAATTATTTCTTGATTTGCAAAACTCAAAGGCTCCCGGACGTCATCAACGCGATCGGCAGCCAGCGCTGCAAACTTTGGAACTTGAAGAAAAGCCAAAAATTGAATTCCTGCTTTGAACGAAACCATCTCGGGAGAGGTGGGGTGGGGGTGGGGGAACAATACTCCATCACTTAGGGTTCTTCAAGCAATACTGGGCCCCCTTTGCCTGGGACGGCCTGAGAATCCCTGCGCTGGGCAGGGGACGGGGGTTGGACTAGATGATCTTCAAGTTCCCTTCCACGGCTACGATTGATACGGACCACTGCTGCACCATCAAGGCTCACTAAAGAGCTTTGGTGGCGCAGCAGACTAAAGTGCTGTTAACTAGCACCAGCTGCCTGCAATTACTGCGAGTTCGAATCTCACCAGGCTCAAGGTTGACTCAGCCTTCCATCCTTCCGAGGTAGGTAAAATGAGGACCCAGATTGTGGGGGCAATAAGCTGACTTTGTATAAAAAAGAACACCGCTTTGGGGGGGGGCGAAAGCCCTACTAAGCAGGTACATACAAAAGTATGAAGGCTATTGCTTAACACATTGTAAGCCGCCCTGAGTCTCCGGAGAACGGGCGGCATATAAATCGAACCAATAATAAATAAATAAATAAATAAATAAATAAATAAATAAATAAATAAATAGATAGATAGATAGATAGATAGATAGATAGATAGATAGATAGATAGATAGATAGATAGAAGGTGGTTCTGCTCCTGCTTGGATGGCTTTTTCCAGACGGTGGAGCTGGGCTTAATCTTCTGGCAGATGGGTTTTGGAGTTCCTCCGGGCTCCTTAATATCTACATCAAGCGTGGGTAGCTATAGCAATTTTACGACTTGTGGACTTCAACTCCCAGAATTCCATGCTGGCTCAGGAATTCTGGGAGTTGAAGTCCACAGGTGGTAAAGTTGCAGGACGCCATCTCTGCTTTTTCCTGGCACCTCAAGAGAAGGGAGCCGGGGGGGGATTTGAACCGGGGAACAAATGGCCTGGGTGAGGCTCAAGAAACCAGAAACCCAGGGGAGATGGGGATGAAGATTGTGGAGGGTCCAACTGGGTGGGGGCCTGCCTGTCCTGGAGGGGGCCCCCCTTCACCCCAAGGAGCCGTTTCAAAGTTTAGGGATGCTCCAGACAGACACTGTCACTAGAAGGCCAGGGCACGCAGGAGTCTTTGGACTGATTTAGCAACCTCAGGTCCTCCATTCCCTTCCTCTCTTTCTTTCTTTCTCTTTCTTTCTTTCTTTCTTTCTTTCCTTCCTTCCTTCCTTCCTTCCCTTTCTTTTTCTTCTTTTCCACTTCCTTCCTTCCCTCTCCCTCTCTCCCCCCCTTTCTTTCTTTCCTTTCCTTTCTTGTTCTTCTTTTCCCTTTCCTTTCCTCTCCCTCCCCCTTTCTTTCTCTTTCTTTCTTTCCTTCCTTCCTTCTTTTTTCTTATTTTCCCCTTCCTTCCTTCCTGTTCCTTCCCTCCCTCCCCCTTTCTTTTTCCTTCCTTCCTTCCTTCCCTTTCTTTTTCTTCTTTACCACTTCCTTCCTTCCCTCTCTCTCCCTCCTTCCCTCCCCCTTTCTCTCTTTCTTTCTTTCTTTCTTTCTTTCCTTCCTTCCCTTTCTTTTTCTTCTTTTCCACTTCCTTCCTTTCCTCTCCCTCCCTCCCCTTTTCTCTTTCTTTCTTTCTTTCCTTCCTTCCTTTTTCTTCTTTTCCACTTCCTTCCTTCTCCCTCCCTCCCTCCCCCTTCCTTTCTTTCTTTCCTTTTTTCTTCTTTTCCACTTCCTTCCTTTCCTCTCCCTCCCTTCCCTTTTCTCTTTCTTTCTTTCCTTCCTTCCTTTTTCTTCTTTTCCACTTCCTTCCTTCTCCCTCCCTCCCTCCCCCTTCCTTTCTTTCTTTCCTTTTTTCTTCTTTTCACCTTCCTTCCTTCCTTCCCTTTCCCTCCCTCCCCCTTTCTTTCTTTCTTTCTTTCTTTCTTTTTCTTTTTCTTTTCCCTCCCCTCTTTCTTTCTTTCCTTCCTTCTTCCTTCCTTCCTCTCTTTTTTTCCCTTTCTTTCTCTCTCTCTCTCTCTTTCTTTCTCTTCTTCCACTTCCTCCCTCCCTCCCTTCTCTTTCATATTTGGATTGCAATCTTGATTTCCCCCCCCTCCCACGTATTCTTATTATGGGTCCTCTCAATTAATTACAATGTTGATTTGAGCGATGTTTCCTGCACAAGTTTTAATTTGCTTTCTGTGTTGTTTCCTGCTGTGAGTCTGTTTCATTTGCTGTATTTAAACAGGATAATAACCACAGGAATAATGGTAATAATAACCAACATTTATTTATCGTCCTGTTTATCCTCTTTTTTTCCCCCAGCTCTGGAAAAGTTTGCAGCCTTCCCGTTGATGCCGGAAGTCTCCTGGCACACTTCTGGCTCCATCTAGAACTTTTCATGGCATCGTCCTGTCTAACTTTCCGGCTGTTGCCGCTGCTGTTTATATCCCCGGCTTAGATTTTGTTTCATTTAATGCAAAGACAAATTAAATTAGGAAGAGACGCAGATCCCTCCCCAAAGAGAGCCCAATTTTAGGAGAGGCTAATGGAAACCATAATCTGGCCCTGCGGAGACCAGGAGACGAAAAGGTGGCCTTTTAAGTCGGCTTGTTAAAAGGACTCGGGGAGCTTCAGGTCCATTTGGGGAAGAGACAATCTGGCCTAATGGCACCTGTGGGTCCGGTACAGAAGCCCTTGGAAGCCACAGGGGGAAAAAATAGCATTAGGTGGGAAAATGCAGAGAAATGGGACCAGTAGAAGAAAATATATGTAGCACAGGTTGAACGCTGGAGTCCTGGGTGCTCTCTGAACTTGTTTTCTTGCAGACGTTTCATGACCCAATTAGGTAACATCATCAGTGCTAGAAAGGAGTGGGGTCTCTGAATACCCCTCTCCCTCCTAGTACTGATGATGTTACCTAAGTGGGTCATGAAACGTCTGCAAGAAAACAACCAAGCTCAGAGAGCATCAAGGATCCCTGAGCCTCCCTCCTCTTCCTCCTCGTCCTCCTCCTCCCACATCCCACTCTCTTCTGGCACTGATGATGTTCCCTAGTTGGGTCATGAAACATCTGCAAGAAAACCACGAAGCTCACAGAGAACCCCTCAGTCCTCCTCCTCCTCCCACACCCTTCTAAACGTGATGATGTTACCTAGTTGGGTGATTAAATGTCTGCAAGAAAAACAACCAAGCTCAGAGAGCCCCAAACACCCCTAAGTCCTCCTCCTCTTCCTCCTCCTCCACCCCACTCCCTCCTCACATTGATGACATCCCCTAGTTGGGTCGTGAAACGTCTGCAAGAAAACAGCCAAGCTCAGGGAGCTCCAAGGACCCCACAGTTCAACTCTGAGCTACAAATATCCTCTTCTATCCATGTTTCCTTTGTCTGCCTATGCAAGAAATCAGTTCTAATCCAAGAAAATCTAATTCGATTCGTACTCCATTTTCAGTCTTGTGCCATGTGCCCAAGGTGGTGTATCTTGACTTTGGCCTCTTTAAGATATGTAAGCTTGCATTCCCAGAATTCCCCAGCCAGCCAGTACAGGGAATTCTGGGAGTTCACTGTTCTTCCTGTTAAATCAGATTGGTTGGAAAGAAGAAGGACAGGCTTATAAGAAAATTGCACTTAATAATAAACCTCACTCGATTAGGATTCCAAGTATTGTAATTCAACCGCTTTTCAAAAAAGATTTTCCATCAAATGGTGACATTTTGGGCCGAATCTGCCTTTGAAAGCGGCTACCTTTTGGGTGCATTGGAACCACACCGGCTGAGGATGATGGTCATTGCAGTCCAATGCCCTCTGATAATCATCGTGCCAGTGAAAGTTATTAAAGGTATTTATGAACACCTTACAGCCTCACCTGGCTGCCTTTGAAAGGTATCCTCCAGGTACCCATCCCTGGAGGCTGTGCAAATCCCTGAATTCTCCCGTTGCCCTGGCAACCGCAGCATCTTCTTTACGGCCTGGAGTCAAAACAATTCCAGTGTTTTTATCTTTGAGCTTCATCCTGGACAATGCTTGTTCCTCCGGGGAGGAGGAAGGGAAAAATGCCATTTTGCCTTTCCCCCAGATTCAGAGGGCTCTTCATTTCTCCTCCCACTTGAGTTGTTAAAAGTCCCTTTATTCAGGGGAGACTAGATCCTTTTGAGAGTTGCTTTTGCATTTTGAAAAAAAAAAAAACATTTAAAATTGGTGTGGGAAAGAGTTGGAAACAACTTGTTTCCTTTCATATTATATTCAGTTCCTTTCCACATTCTCTTTCCCTGCCAGATGTGTTTCTACCTCCTCTTCTTTACCCTCTTTCTTTCTTTCTTTCTTTCTCTTTCTTTCTTTCTTTCTTTCTTTCTTTCTTTCTTTCTTTCCTACCTCCTTTCATTTCCTTTCCTTTCATTCCTTTCCTTCCTCTTTTCTCCTTTCCTTTCATTCCTTTTTTCTCCTTTCCTATCCTTTCCTTTTCTTTCCTTTCCTTTCTCTTTTCTCCTTCCCATTCCTTCCCTTCCCTTCCTCTTTTCTCCTTTCCTTTCCTTTCCTTCCCTTCTTCTTTTCTCCCTTTCCTTCCCCTCCCTTCCTTTCCTTTCTGTCCCTTCTTTTCTTCCTTTCCTTTCGTTTCCTTTCCTTTTGTTTCCTTCCATCCTCCCTTCCCTTCCCTTCCTCTTTGCTTCCTTCCTTCCTTTCTTTTTCTTTTTCCTTCCTTCCTCCTTCCTTTTTTCTTCCTCCCTCCCTCTTTTTCTTCCTTCCTCTCCAGTTCCTTCCCTCCCTTCCTTTTTCCCTTCCCTCCTCTCTCCCCCTCCCTTCCCCTTTCCTTTTTTGTTCTTTCTCTTTTTTGCTTCTCCTACATTCCCTTCCTTTCTTCCTTTTTCATTCCTTCTCTCTCCCCCTTTCTCCTTCTTTCCTTCCTCCCTCCCTCCCTCTTTTCTCTCTCTCTGTTTTTTCACATGTCTTGGAAGTTCACTTGTCTTCAAGACTGGGATGTAGGATCGGATGCTGGAACGGCTGTACACCTGGATCAATCAGCCTGACCATCTACCTTGCTAGGCTGATACGATTTTTTCTCCAAGCTCTGTCAACCAAGGCCCCTTTTCTGTACATTCTCTCTCTCCTCCTCTACAACTTCTGGTGGCAAGCTGTTCCACTGGTTAATTGTCCTCGCTGTCAGGAAGTTTCTCCTCAATTCCAGGTTGCTTCTGTCCTTGATTAGTTTCCACCCATTGTTTCTTGCCTGCCTTCTGGTGCTTTGGAGAATAACTTGAGAAATTAAGCATCTAATTTAGAGGCATCTGATCAGCTGCAAATTATTATTCCTTTTCCAGAAGCCCTTTGTATGAAAGTAGAAGCAGGAGCCAAATCCTGTGGTGTGTTAGTCTTTTTGGCAGATGGCAGAAAGCTCTGGGAATATGCCAGATCCATACATAAGATATTTTCTTTTTATAAGACAAAAGAAAACAAAACTGCAAGAGACAGCCTGAAAAGAGCTTGAAATATAATCAAGGTTTTCTGAAGTCCATCTTCCTTTCCTTTCCCCCTGAATAAGATTTTTTCTTTCTGTTTTCTTTTTAAAAAGAACTTTCTCCAGCCAAACTAGATTCTTAAAGATCCTGTCCACCGTCCAGGTTCATTTCTGGAGCATCATGGCTTCCTTCTCCATTGCTTTTCCAATCGCTTAATCTAGTTTGCAGCCCTGAAGATTTCCTAGTGGTGACCCATCCTTCCAAATTTTAACCAGGTCCAATTCTTCCTTGAGACTGAGCCTCAAAAACATCAGACGGGGTTCCTATTAGCTTCTGAGACCACAACACCCTCACTATTCCAATATTTGAGTATTCCAGTATTTGAGGGGCTGCCACAAAGAGGAGGGAGTCAAGTTATTCTCCAAAGCACCAGAAGGCAGGACAAGAAACAATGGGTGGAAACTAATTAAGGAGAGAAGCAACCTGGAATTGAGAAACTTCCTAACAGTGAGGACAATTAACCCGTGGAACAGCTTGCCACCAGAAGTTGTAGGTGCTTCATCACTGAAGGTTTTTAAGAAGAGATTGGACATCTATTTGTCTGAAATGGTAGAGGAATTCCTGCCTGAGCAAGGGGTTGGACTAGAAGACCTCTCAGGTCCCTTCCAACCCAATTATTCCATGTTCTTGAATAAGTCTTCACCCTGTCTTCTCCAAAGCTCCTGAAGGCAGAATATGAAGCAATGGATGGAAGTGAATCAAGGAGCAATGCAATCTAGAATTAAGGAGACATTTCCTAACAGTGATTATTAACCAGTGGAACTGCTTGCCACCAGAATAGAATAGAATAGAATAGAATAGAATAGAATAGAATAGAATAGAATAGAATAGAATAGAATAGAATAGAATTCTTTATTGGTCAAGAAACAATGGGTGGAAACTAATTAAGGAGAGAAGCGACCTGGAATTAAGGAGAAACCTCCTGACAGTGAGGACGATTAACCAGTGGAACAGCCTGCCACCAGAAGTTGTGGGTGCTTCGTCATTGAAGGTTATTAAGAAGAGACTAGGACAGCCACTTGTCTGAAATGGGTCTAGGGTCTCCTGGCTGAGCAGGGGGCTGGACTAGAAGACCTCCAAGGCCCCTTCCAGCTCTCTTCTGATGGATTGATTGATTGATTATGACCCTGATAGGAAATCACAGGCCAATTAGAGAAGGCTGTGCTGAAGAAAATTCAAGTAGGGGCCATTTTTCCCCCTTCCTTCCTCTTTCCCTCCATGTTTTCTGCATTGCATTATGGGAAAAATGAAGTCTGAAGCCAGGAGATCTTCACGCCGAATACGTTGCTTCTCCAAAGGCGGTTAGTTCAATGTTTGCTTGATTTAAAACCTCAAACAGGCCTACATCTGTAAGCGGAGAAGCAACCTTCAAGGTGCTGCAACAGCTTGCAAAAAAAAAAAAAATGCTAATAAATTAAAATGCAACTCTTCCCCCCCCCCCCCCAAAAAAAACCTGTTGCAAGTGGAAAAGTTGCAGCTTAGAGCCAACTGGAATGATCCTCAATGGGATCAAATGATGTATTTGCAGAGTGGGAGAAAAGAATGTGGTTTTGCAATCCTTTATGGGGATTTCCTTTGATTTTTAAAAATATATTTTAATTTTGCTAAGCTGCTGTTTTTCCAAATGTTTCAAGGCCTACATGATTTCAGATTTCAATTTTTATTTTTTTTTTGCAAGTCTGGAAAGAAGGAGAAATGGGTGTAACATGGGTCATCGCAACATTTCAACACCCATCGTTCAATTGTAAATATTTTATGCTGCAGGTAACCGAGTGAGCGATTGCACACTCATTCCGAGTGTGCAAAAAACGTTGTTTACCTCCTTGCTCAGATGGAATGGAAGGGGTTGGGTAAGGACAACCTCCATGTTGGTTTGGTTCAAACTTAGTTAGCTCTTGTCTTTGAGGTTCTGGCGGTCACAATAAATAAATAGCTTTAAAATATATATATATATATATTATCATTCCTTTCCAAATCGATTTGGAAGGATTTTCCTAATGCGGGCCTGTCAATCCATATTCATTCATCGTGGGGCAATTTGGGGGAGCAAAAACTGGTTTTTGCAAAACCCACCGCTTCTCTTTCTTATTTATTTACTTATTAATTAAATTTATAGGCCTGCCCATCTCAAAGTCTGCAAAGGGACTCCAATTGATCTGTAACTTTAAAAGGTTCCAGTTTGAAGACCTATTTTCCTTGATAGGTTTCTTATCTCTGGGATAACGTTCACAGAAAGTGTTCAAAAAAAAAAAGCTCAAAGGTTGGTGCAAAAACCAGGCGGAGTTTTCATGGCCGCCATCTTGGCTGCCATTTTGACTTTTTTGACCTTATCTGGCTGGCACTCATGACATGGATGATGTTGTTGACTTTCATGGCAGCCCTGCTCCCTAAGTGGCAGTGTCTTTATGTGTGTGAAGAAATACGCTCTCTAAAAGCTATATTTTAATTAATTATTTTGATTATTATTATTATTTAATTGTTTCATTATTATGAAGTGATCATTGAATAATGGGTAGTTAAATAAATAATGGTTGCTATGTGAATTAAATTGTGTTCATTTCATTCTTTTGTTTTCTTCTACTGCCTTCCGATGTTGGCTCCTCACAAACCATGGTTTAACAAACATTGTGCAATCTGCATCCGGTTTCATGGGCCATGCTGGTCCTTGACTTACAGCCGTTTTGTTTAGGGACCATTCAAGGTTACAGTGATACTGAAAAAAGTTGACATAGGACTGGTCCTCAGACTTACGACCACAGCAGTGTTCCCCCTAGTCAGTGGATTGCCATATGCAACGTTGCCAGTCGGCTTCTGACAAGCAAAGTCTGTGGGGGAAGCTAGATTCGCTTAACGACTGTTTAAGACGGCAGTGATTTGCTTAACAGCCGTGTCAAAAGCGGGTCCTAAGATTAGGTGCAACTCGTTTAAGACGCGTCTTGCTATTGGGTTGTAAAGCGAGGACTGTACTGATTTTAAGCGTTTGTCTGTTTTATTAATACAGGGAGGCCTCAACCTATGACCACAATTGAGCCCAAACATTCTGTTGCTAAGTGAGACATTTGTTAAATGAGTTTTGTCCCATATTACGACCTTTCTTGCCAGAGTTGTCAAGTGAATCACTGCAGTTGTTAACTTAGTAACCCGGTTGTTAAGTGAATCTGGCTTCCCCATTGACTTTGCGTGTCAGAAGGTCGCAAAAGGGAGATCACAGGACCCCGGGACGCTGTGACCGTCATAAATATGAGTCAGCTGCCAAGCATCCGAATTTGGATCACGCGACCATAAGGATGCTGCAATGGTCATAAATGTGAAAACTGGTCGTAAGTCACTTTTTTCAGTGCTGTTTTAACTTCGAACAGTCACTGAAGGAACTGTTGTAATTTGAGGACTAACTATATTTTAATTTAAAGTTAGCATTAAGTCCTCTGTGATTGGACGGTGTCCTGGTGGGAGGTCATATTACGAATCAAATGTTTGTTTGTTGGTCCTGGTGAAGAATAACTAAAAAGGTAAAAATAAAGGTTCCCCTCGCACATACGTGCTAGTCGTTCCCGACTCTAGGGGGCGCTGCTCATCTCCGTTTCTAAGCCGAAGAACCAGCGCTGTCCAAAGATGTCTCCATGGTCATGTGGCCGGCATGACTCAATGCCAAAGGCGCATGGAACGCTGTTACCTTCCCACCAAAGGGGGTCCCTGTTTTTCTACTTGCATTTTTTACGTGCTTTCGAACTGCTAGGTTGGCAGAAGCTGGGACAAGGAACGGGAGCTCACCCCATTACGCAGCACTAGGGATTCGAACCGCTGAACTGCCGACCTTTCGATCGACAAGCTCAGCGTCTTCGCCACTGAGCCACCACGTCCCTCAAAGAATAACTAGAGGTCAAAATTGAATTGTTGATTTATTTGGGGTCTCTGAACTTGGTGGTTTTCCTGAAGACGTTTCAAAACCAGACTATGAAACATCATCAGGGCTAGTAGCGAGAAGGGTTTGATGGTTGGTTGTATATGGTTGCTTGTCCTACCAGCTTTGATTGAAGTACGGTTAGTCCTCAACCTACAACCATTTGTTTTGCGCTGTCCAAAGTTACAACGGCATTGAAAAGAGGGACTTGCGACCATTTTTCATACTTACGACCGTTGCAGCCCATGGTGACGAGTTCAAAATTTGACAGTTGGTGCATATTTGTGGTTTAAGTGAGTTTTGCTCCATTTTACGACTTTTTTTCCGTTGTTTTGTGAATCACTGCAGTAGTTAAGTTAGCGACATGGTTGTTAAGTGAAATCTGGTTTTCCCCGCTGACTTTGCTTGCCAGGAGGTCGCAAAAGGGGATCATGTGAGACCTCCCCAGGGACACTGTGACCGTCCGCTGCCAAGCCGCTGAATTTTGATCACATGACCACGGGGATGCTTGCCGCCATCGTGAGTGTGAAAAATGATAAGTTACTTTTTTTAGTGCGGTTGTAACTTTGAACAAAGTTTTAAGTCAAGGACTACCTGGAAAAGACAGGCAGCTTAAAACGTTTTGTGTCTCTTGTTCGTTCCGCGATAATGGATGTGGATTAAAATACAGGATGATGATGATAAAGGAAAGAAAAATGAAGATTTGATAGCACAAACCAGTAAGAGGGGAAAACAATCCAGCAGTTAAAATGTCTTTTTTCGTTTATTGGTACCCGAAAATATCCTGTTTCTCTTCCTGGCTTTGCTATGTAAAATGATACGGCTTTTTTTGAGGGTTGGAAATGATATATTTTTCTGTCCTTTGCTCCCATTTTTGGGTGCAATGCTCAAAGCACCAGAAGCTTTGTTTACAAACACATTGCAAAGTAGTCCTCATCTTACGACCACAATGGAGCTCAAAGTTTATGTTAAATGAAAAATTTCGTCAGTGACTTTTCCTCCCTCTTGTACAACTTTTCTTGCCACGGTTGATAAGCGAATCACTGTGGTTGTTAAATGAGTAACACGGTTGTTAAGTGAATCTGGGTTCTCCATTGACTTTGCTAGTCAAGAGGGAACAATCAAGAGAGACAGTTTGGTCTACTGGCTAAGGCGCTGGGATACAAAGCAGGAGATGGTGAGTTCAAGTCCCACCTTAAGTACGAAAACTGACTGGATGACTTTAGGCCAATCACCAGGAGATTGAGAGTTCCAGTCCTACCTTAGGCATGAAAGGAGGCTGGGTGATATTCGTCCACTCACCAGGAGACAGTGAGTTCTAGTCCCCCTCAGGCACGAAATGCAGCTGTGTGATTGGGGGCCAATCACCAGGAGACAGGGAGTTCTAGTCCTACCTCAGGCGTGAAATATAACTGGATGATTTGGGGCCAATCACCAGGAGACAGTAAGTTCTAGTCCCAGCTCGGGTGTGAAATGCAACTGGGTGATTTGGGATCAATCACCAGGAGGCAGTGAGTTCTAGTTCCACCTCGGGCATGAAATGCAACTGGTGATTTGGGATCAATCACCAGGAGACAGTGAGTTCTAGTCCCACCGCGGGCATGAAATGCCGCTGGGTGATTTGGGGCCAATCACCAGGAGACAGCAAGTTCTAGTTCCACCTCGGGCGTGAAATGCAACTAGTGATTTGGGATCAATCACCAGGAGACAGTGAGTTCTAGTTCCACCTCAGGCGTGAAATGCCGCTGCGTGATTTGGGGCCAATCACCAGGCGACTGTCAGCTATTCTGGCTAGGTTATTTTTCCCAGTTACATCTACCTGACCCACCAGAGCAGGGAGGGAAGGGATGTTATGGATCCCCACTCCTTATGGAGGTCCATCTGGTAGAACTCAGAAGAAGGGCCTTCTCTGTGGTGGCAGCAGTATCCCTGAAAAGATAAGGTTGGCCCCCATTTTCTCCTGCCTTCAGGAGCTTTGGGGAATAGGTTGACCCCCTCTTCTTTTTGCAGCCCCTTTGTGGAAGACTATCATCTCACCTCTAGTCCTTCTCTTCTGAACTTTTACACAATACAGAATGACAGACATGGAAGGGACCTTGGAGGTCTTCTAGTCCAACCCCCACCCCCTTCCTCGAGCAGGAAACCGTATACCATTTCAAACAGGTGATTGTCTAATCACTTCTTCTTTTTTTCATGTTTTATTTATTTTATTTATATAAATATAAAAATTCAGTTTCAATCAAACAGTGTAATATCTGGGTACGATTGTTTTTAGGCAATCATAATCAAAATGTTTACAATAGTATTCATCACCATAACTTTATTTATTTATTTATTTATTTATTATTCGAATTTCTATACCGCCCTTCTCCTTTCGGACTCAGGGCGGTGAACAGCCAAAATAAAAACATTTATACATAAATACGATTAAAAATAGATTTAAAATAATTAAATTTGGCCCATAGTTTAAAATTTATCAATTTAAAATCCATATCAAAATTTAAAACCAACCATAAAATCATAAAATCAAGAGAAACCGGCTAACTGAAAGAGATGAGTTTTAAGGGCCCGACGAAAGGTCCGGAGGTCGGAGATCACTCGTATCTCTGGGGGTAGATTGTTCCAAAGGGTAGGTGCCACCACAGAGAAGGCTCTCCTCCTGGGGGTCGCCAGCCGGCATTGTCTAGCTGACGGCACCCTGAGGAGGCCCTCTCTGTGGGAGCGAACCAGCCGGTGGGAGGCTATTGGTGGCAGAAGGCGGTCCTGTAAGTACCCCGGCCCTAAGCCATGGAGCGCTTTAAAGGTGGTCACCAACACCTTGAAGCGCACCCGGAAGTCCACCGGAAGCCAATGCAGCTCGCGCAGGAGAGGAGTCACATGGGAGTGCCCAGTCGCTCCCATAATCCCCCGCGCGGCCGCATTCTGCACCAGTTGGAGCCTCCGGGTGTACCCCAAGGGGAGCTTTAATACCATAATAACAATAATATTTAATTTATCTACTTAAATCCGTTTTAAATCTCTGTTTTAACATTTATCCTTTTTATGTTCACCCCACTTCTAACTTCGGTTTCTATTTTCTGACCGTTGGTAAAATAGGTCCCATATCAAAAAATATTCAGTTTCTTCTTTATCCTTAATAGTAAACATTAGCCTATCCATTTCTGCACATTCTAATATTTTCTTAATTACACTCTCATCTGTCGGGATCTCGTCACACTTCCATTGTTGAGCATATACAATTTTAGCTGCAGTTAATATGTGTAAAATCAAATATATAGTCCTTTTATCATATTTTTCCGTCAGAATGCCCAATAAAAATATTTCCTTTTTTTAATTTTTTTTAATTTTCATAAAAATCTTTATTAAAATTTAAAATATTAAAATACTAATACAAAACATCTGTAACAAAAATACATCCATGATAGTTGTACAATTCAACGTCGTTCCAACAGTATACAAATCTTAACTCTACTCATATATTCTCAGATATTCCTTCTTGATCGAATATATGTAAACACAATTTATGTCTTATTTTGATCTATATATTTCTTATTTTTATTTTCTATCCATTGACACCAGTTTTCCCAGGTTGAGTAATATTCTGAGTCTTCCTTGTTATTTATGGTAATTCTATAGTAAGTTTGTCCATTTCTGCACACTCAAAAATTTCCCGGATTATTACACAATTTGTCGGTGTAGTGGATATTTTCCATGCTTGTGCGAGTACAATTCTCGCTGCTCTAATAATATGAATGATCAAATATTTAATCTTTTTAGGATATTTTCCCTTAATGATCCCCAGAAGAAACAGTTCAGGCTTCAATTCTATTTGGCAATGTGTAATTTCTTTTAACCATTTTTGTATTTTAATCCAGCATTTTTTTTATTTCTGGGCAAAGCCACCATATGTGAAAAAAGGAGCCTTTTATACTGATTTTCTTTATATGCGGCAGATTTTGTTAATGTATAATTTTTCTTCCAAATTTTTTCCCTCTTCTAATTCAATATTATGTCCCACATTTTTATCCCAAGCTATCATTGGCCCCATTACGATTTCTTCTTCCAAATCAAAATTTAATAAGTAATTATATATTTTAGATAGTAATTTCTCTTCCAGGCATGTTAATAACTTGTCTAGTTGTGTTAAATTTGGTTCAAATCCAAATTCCTCTAAATCTTTTTTGTATCTCGATTCTGGCTGGAGATAGGGCCACCAATCTATAATTATTCCCTGCTCGTTTAATTATTGGTTGGATTTTAATCTTCCCCCGTTATCCAAAATTTCGTTATATTTTACCATTTTACCAATGTCTAATGCGTTAGGGTGAATCATTGCCCTAATATTTCTAATCTCTTCTTTAAAATCTCCAGTGATGGAGAATTCACAACTCCTGGAGGCAGTTTGTTCCACTGAGTTAACTGTTCTCACTGTCAGGAAATTTCTCCCTATTTCTAGGTTGAGTTTCCATTTTTGGCTTCTTGTCCTGCCTTCAGGTGCTTTGAGGGAAGTGGAGACGTGTCCTGTGCCCAGCCTCTCTCTCTCTCTCTCTCTCTTTTTCCTTGTTCTCACGTGGGAGGAGAAATTGTGGGGGTTTTTTTCTTTCTTTTTTTTGCAAAAAATGCAGAGTTTAAGCAAAGGTATTTATTTTTAATGACCCTTCCCCTGAGGCTGCCTGAAGAAGACATGCAGAAAAAATGCTGGAGGTGGTTAATAAGACCTGGAAAAGTAACTTGGAAATAGAAATAATAACAGGTTGGATTAGTGAGCAAAAAGAAAAAAAAAGAAAACAAATTCTCTAAGGAATGTTACGCTGCCCCTGTTACATAATTCAGGTCTTTCACAATCCGTTGAATGCAAAACCTGTTTGCCAATCGCTCGGTGTGGCTCAGCGACGTTTCCTCGGATCGGAAGTCTGTAAGAACTCTTAAACCTGCCCTTGCTTTTCTGCTCTTTATTTATTTGCAGCCTGCCTTTTGTTAAATTTAGATAGAGAGATAGATAGATAGATAGATAGATAGATAGATAGAGAGAGAGAGAGAGAGAGAGAGAGAGAGAGAGAAGAGGGAGGGAGGAAGGGAGAGAGAGAGAGTTAATAGATAGACACAGAGAGATGAAACAGATGGATGGGAAAGAAGGTAGATAGATAGATAGATAGATAGATAGATAGATAGATAGATAGATAGATAGATAGATAGAGGGAGAGGATGGGAGGGAGGGAGAGAGTTAGAGAGAGGATAGATAGATAGATAGATAGATAGATAGATAGATAGATAGATAGATAGATAGATAGACAGACAGATACGGAGGGAGGGAGGGAGTTAGAGAGAGAGGATAGATAGATAGATAGATAGATAGATAGATAGATAGATAGATAGATAGATAGATAGATAGATAGATAGATACGGAGGGAGGAAGAGAGTTAGAGAGAGAGAGGATAGATAAATAGATAGATAGATATGGAGGGAGGGAGAGAGTTAGAGAGGATAGATAGATAGATAGATAGATAGATAGATAGATAGATAGATAGATAGATAGATACGGAGGGAGGGAGAGAGAGAGGATAGATAGATAGATAGATAGATGATAGATAGATAGATAGATAGATAGATAGATAGATAGATAGATAGATACGGAGGGAGGAAGAGAGAGAGAGAGAGGATAGATAAATAGATAGATAGATATGGAGGGAGGGAGAGAGTTAGAGAGGATAGATAGATAGATAGATAGATAGATAGATAGATAGATAGATACGGAGGGAGGGAGAGAGTTAGAGAGAGAGAGGATGGATAGATAGATAGATAGATAGATAGATAGATAGATAGATACGGAGGGAGGGAGAGAGTTAGAGAGAGAGAGGATGGATAGATAGATAGATAGATAGATAGATAGATAGATAGATAGATAGATAGATAGATAGACAGACAGACACAGTGGTGGGATTCAAATAATTCAACAACCGGTTCTCTGCCCTAATGATTTCTTCCAACAACCAGTTCACCAAACTGCTCAGAAAGTTAACAACCGGTTCTCCCAAAGTGGTGCGAACCGGCTGAATCCCACCAGTGGATAGATAGATAGATAGATAAGAAGTTGAGGAGAGAGAGAAAGCGAGAGATTTTAAAGCAATTAAAACAACACGCTTTGCAAGCCAAACAGACTAGATTCATACATCAAACCTAGACAATTTATATCCTATTTCTCAAAGCCTGGCAACTTTTAAGACGTGTGGGGAATTCTGGGAGTTGAAGTCCACACGTCTTAATTTTGCCAAGATTGAGAATCGTAGAGTCACCATATGGCGTATAAGCAGCCAAGGAAGGATTGAGCTACAATGAAATGGAAAAAAACAAACCATTACCAAGAATGGAAGTTTGTTTTTTTGTTTTTTCCACATAAAAAGAGAGCAGACGCTTCAGGGCAAAAAAATTTCCAAATAAAAGTTTTTGCTTTGGGGTTTGTTTGTTTTTTTTGTTGTTAAATAACCTCATTTATTGGATAGTCTGCTTTAATTTGTCTTTTAACTTTTGTATTTTCTGTTTCTTATTGTTGTGAGCCACCCTGAGTCCTTTGGGAGAAGGGCGGCATACAAATCCAATAAATAAATAAATAAATAAATAAATAAATAAATAAACAAACAAACAAACAAACAAACAAATAAATAAATAAATAAAATCTATGGATGAATAGCTAAAATATCAGTCTGCTTCACTCTCTAACCCCATCCTTGGCGGAACTCATGAGGGCAATCTGATCCAAGGGTTATATAATTTGAACAAATTGCACAATTATGTGCATTGTGTAATTTGGTATAAAAGAAACACACACCCCGGGGCGGGGGAGGGGCAGCACCCCACCCCACCCCCATATTCCAGAAAGTACCAGAACACCTGCGTGGAAATTCCTGTCTAAAGGTGGAAAAAAAAACCTACCAGAAACATCTGGAATGTTATTAAATGAATTAAAAACATATACCAGAGATGCCGAAAATACGGAATGAAATTTCGTGCAAAAGCCCTTGGCCAATGGACCTAGGAAATCACATCGTTGCAATAGAGGAAATTCCTCGAGTTATGACGCTTAGCAAATGTTCAAAGATACGATGCACCTCTCCCCCCCCCCCAAAAAAAATATAGGTGACCCTGGGATACTGTGGCCGTCATAAATAGGGGCCAGTTGCCAAGCGTCTGAATTTTGATCACGAGACCACGGTCGTAAATGCGAAAAATGGTCATAAATCGCTTTTTTCAGAGCTCTAACTTCAAACCGTCGCTAAACGAATGGTTATAAGTGGCGGACCACCTATATGTTGAATTTCATGTTAACGACTGCCATTGTAACTTCAAACAAATGGTTGTAAGTCAAGGACTACCTGTGGATGTGAAGTTTTGATGTCTCACCCCCCCTCCCCCCCGATTGTCACATGATCACATTTTGGGCCCTCAGCAAATGGCTCAAATTATGACCATTTGCAGCCTTGTGGTCACATAACTATAATTTATTGCTGGTTTTTTGGTTGGAAATGGTCATTTATTTCTGGGTTTTGGCCAAAATAATAATAATAATAATAATAATAATAATAATAATAATAATAATAATAATAATAATAATAATAATAATAATAATAATAATAATAATAATAATGTGAGTGAGAATCTTTTTTAATTTCCTCAGGCTGCTGTTTATTCTTTGCTTGCCTGAGTGGCTTGTTTCTTCATTGGCGTATTTGCAGCTTGATTGATGGTCTGATATATATATATATATATAGACTATATATATAGAAAAATATATCTGTCTGAAAAAGCCTAGGATAGTGGATGTGATTTCACTGAGCTATGGCTGCAAATTGAGAAACTTGGGTTTACGTAGGAAAATACCCGGCTGAAGAAATATATATATATAAATATGTATATATATATTTATATATATATATTTCTTCAGCCGGGTATTTTCCTACGTAAACGTATAACATATATATATATATATATATATATATATATATATATTTTCTGCTGACAAACTGCAGAAATAGCTATCTGAGTCTCCCAGAGAGCAACACAGAGTTGCAGTTTGTCAGCAGAAAAAAGGCCCAGAAACTTGTGAATGAGATTTCACAGAACCAGGGCTGTAGAACAACTTAGTTTACGTAGGTAAAACCTGGCTAGAAAGAATATGCATATATATATATATATATATATATATATATATATATATATATATATATATGTATGTATTGTTTTCTCAGGTTTTCGCGGGTGTTTGTATGTAGGTCTTTGGTTATTCGGGTCTTCTCCCACGTAAAATTGGAAGTATCTTGGCGACGTTTCGACGAAGTCTCATTCGTCATCTTCAGGCCGGTGTTCTCGGCTTCGTGCTTCCAGGAGCAAAGCACGAAGCCGAGAACACCAGCCTGAAGATGACGAATGAGACTTCGTCGAAACGTCGCCAAGACACTTCCAATTTTACGTGGGAAAAGACTCGAATAACCAAAGACATATATATATAATCCAGGAACCCTCAAGCAGTCGCATTCATGACAAACCATTTTATACCAAATTTATATTTGCTGATAAAGTCTCCCTTTATTTCTTTATCAGCAAATATAAAATGTATACACACACACACACACACACATACATATATACTCTTTTGAGAGTGAGTATCAGAATTTCATTTTTTAATGTGTGCCAGTCTTCACAGAAGAAAGTGACAAGATCTTATTTTATCTTACTGGTCGGGCCCTAGAGTTTTGGTGAAAATTACAATTTCTGCCCATTTGTGCCGCGAGCCGAGTGGTTCAATCCCCTGTGCCTGTTTTATGGAAATTCCTTGTTCCCTCCGCAAACTCTGCCTGCGTCGGCAGTTTCCAAAGATTTAATTAACCCCCTTGGAGGGGACAACCTTTGCAACTGGGGCTATTTTAAAGTGCTAAAGTTCCCAATCAGCAATTTGGATGATGATGATGATTATTTTTTTTAAGAGACTTGTAGGTGCCAACTACATGAAAAGGAAAAACCTCAGCAATTTTTTTTTCCCTTCGGATTTTAAACCCGCAATTTAGCTGCTAATTGGGATGTGTGACACTCGGAGAGTTTGTGTTACGAAGTGTCAATAGGGCATCCTCGACTTAAGACAGTTCGTTTAATGACCGTTCGAAGTTACGGCGGCACTGAAAAAAGTGACTTAAGATCGTTTTTCACACTTACGGCCTTTGCAGCCTCCCCATGGTCACGGGATCAAAAATTCAGCCGCTTGGCAACTGACTCGTATTTATGACAATCACAGCGCCCCGGGGTCACGTGATCTCCCTTTTGCGACCTTCTGATGAGCAAAGTCCATGGGGAAGCCAGATTCACTTAACAACCGTGTTACTAGCTTAACACCTGCAGTGATTCACTTAACAACCGTGGCATGAAAGGTCGTAAAATGGCTCAAAATTCACTTAACAGCTGTCTCACTTAGCAACGGAAATTTTGGACTCAGTTGGGGTCGTAAGTCGAGGACGACCTATATCTTGTGGGATTGTATGCGTAAAGAAGGATCAACATAGCACTTTGATGCAATTGAGTTGGGGTTGCAAAATTGGAATTGTGCAGGGTTCACACCTTCCCTATTCTTTGTTGACTAAGCCACTGTGGCTGGCTGGGGATTCTGGGAGTTGAAGTCCATCCATCGTCCAGTGGTCAAACTTGAGAAAGATCGCATTAAGTTGTAACCTCTTGGGTTTACAAATTGTCATTCTCGATTTGGGCAACAGGTTGAGCTCCAGCCAACGTAAGGATGCGCCAACCCATCCAAAAGCTTGAGAAATTAGGTCTTAAGTAATGTATTTGGCAGCAAGCCAAAGAAACGCCCATCCTAATGGCCCATATTAGTGAGTGGTGTTTTAATTAGGAACTTTCGGCCCCGCCTGTTCATTTCCAAAAGTTAAAAATAAATGCCTGTTTCATCACGCTGTCTGTATTTTAAGGTTTTGGTGTTTTTTTTCTCCATGGTTAAACCTTCATTATGAACCTCTGCGACAAATTTTCTCAATCTTGAAAACTTAAAAATGGGGGGACTTCAACTCCCAGAATTCCCCTTGCTGGCTGGGGAATTCTGGGAGTTGAAGTCCACCAATGTTTACGTGGCCAAGGTTGAGAAACGTTGCTCTAGTCTAGGATGTTGGGGAGAACCATAGATGCGTGATTTTGAAGTATGTATGTATGTGTATATATATATATATATATATTTCTTCTTCGTAGGATTTATGTGTGTTAAAAAATACATAAATCCTACGAAGAAGTAAGAAAATAGATACTGTACCTTTACAGGGAGGATAAATGAGATGTGGGTGTGGCTTACTGATGAAGGCTAACGAGCCAGAAATAGATCTATATAAGTCTCTCACCTAGCAGCAAGAACTTGCTGGCTACCAGAAAGGAAAAAAGCCCAGAATCGAGTGGATGTGATTCTACTGAGCTAGGGCTGCAGAAAAACCTTGGTTACATAGGAAAAACCTGGCTAGAGGAAAAAAAAACACACACACACATATATGTCTTCTTAAGTTTTCGCGGGTGTGTATATGCAAAAAATTAAAATCTCGGGTGTTTTCCCACAACATGTTAAATAAGTTAGTTAAAATGTTTAAAATTCTGGTTAAAATCCTAGTTTAAAATCTTCTAAATATCCTTACAGAGCACTCTGCAAGGTCCTTTAAAACCTTAGCTAAAATCCTACCAGTACCTTAAAAGTTTTTCTTTATAGCAACGTTTCGACAGTCTCACAACCCGGTCATCTTCAGGCTCTTATCTAGTTTTTTTCTAGCTCTTATCACAGCTTCTAAACTAGATAAGATGTTTGTATTGCCATAGTTGGGTGATATCTCAAATCAAATATATATATATATATATATATTTTGAAGGAGCCGATAGGATCTTCATGTATTTTATTTCCAAATCTGCAATTTTCTTTTTTTCATCTGCATTAAATTTTGGGCTGTTTTGGCTGTTTTCCAGCAGGGATGTAGCTATCCAGAGGTTGCACTCCGATATCCATAAACCTCGCGCAGCAAAGCCATTGCTGAAAAGAAGATGGAGTATGGAGTCCAGCCATTTCTGGAGAAATCGTGTTTTTCCGATCTGATTTCAGATCCTTAAATTCTTAAATTTTCCCCCACTGCCTTTCTACTAAAATAACTAGAACATGATCCTTTTTTTAAAAAAGACAATCCCAAAGCTTTACAAGAGGGGGGTTTGAAAGGAACACAAAATCAGGTTGGTTATTTGGGGGAGAATTTAGCATCTTTTCGTCCTGTTGTTCTAAAGCTGTTTGTTGACTTTGCGGATGGTGACAAAATGGATAATTTGTGATTGCTTAGCAACCCCTTTTGCAGGGGAATATTCTCATTTTAAAAGTAATTTCCACCCAGTCCTGCAAAGGTATTTTTGCCGGGGGTCTCAGAAACCAGTCCATTCCACCACTTAAAATTTTGCTCCAGCAAAATAAATTGGCAATATTGTTTTAAGGTGTGCCGAGGTACTCATACTTGGGAAAAATCGATACGAATCCAATCCAGAAATAGGCTGGTGTTACACGATTTGGGATATTAATTTATTTTTTTTTAAAAAAGTTTTATTGGTTTCCCCCCCCTCCCCAAATTCACCCACATCTTTTTTGAGATGTATTGACCATATCTTATCTTATACAATTAATTAAATTCAAATACATTTTACTCAATAAGCTGACTTGGTATAAATATACAAAAGTATGAAGGCTATTGCTTAATGCATTGTAAGCCGCCCTGAGTCTCCGGAGAAGGGCGGCATATAAATCAAATTAAAAAAAATAAATTACAGTTTTTGCCAAAATCTTTCCCCCCCCTTTTTAAAATCATGTCTCAATATTTCTATGCTTACTTACATAAACAACATCTTCATTTGCCCTTAAATTCTAATTATTGCTATTTATTCATATTTGTTCTCATTTATTCTTTAAACAATTCATTCTTTATCTTAATATCTTTATATTTGTTCGGGATTGCCTTTCTTCCATTTCATCTTTTTTATTGTATAGCGATCTTTCTCCTCAAACCTACCACCTCTCTCTTTTCTTTCCTTCTTACTTTCTTTTCCCCTCCTCTTCTTCTCCTCTCTACTTCCCCTTCCTTTCTCCTTCTCCTCCTCTCTTCCTCCCTCTCTTACCCCCACTCCTACTCTAATTTCCCTTCCCTTCCTTCCTCCCTTCTCTTCCTTCGATTTGGGATATTAATTTGTGCTGTTTTTTTTCTCTGTTGTTTCTATGGAAGAACTCACACCCTTCCTAGGCTGATAAACAGGTAGAGCTTTAATGTAAACTTATGCACTTTTTAAAGGTAACTTTCCAGGATAAAAGATTGTTTTTAAAACATTTTTTATTTCCTTTTCTGAACGAGTTTTTCCAGCAAATCCAGGTGAATAAAATGTAAGGATCACAAGGTCCACCGACTGATATACAGGTAGTCCTCGACTTACGACCACAATTGAGCCCAAATATATATGTGGTAGAAAAAGTGAAAAAATTGTCAAGTGTATTTGTCCTATTTTACGACTTTTCTTGCCACGTTTGATAAGGGAATCCCTGCGGTTGTTCCATTAGTAACCTGGTTGTTAAGTGAGTCTGGCTTCCCCTTCGACGTTGCTTGTCAGACGGTCATAAAAGTGGATCGCTTGACCCCGGGATATTGTAACCGTCATCTGACTGTAAATCACGTGACCATTGGGATGCTGCAGTGGTCGTAAGTGTGAAAAACGGTCATAAATCACTCTTTTCAGTGCCGTTGCAACTTCGGTCACTAAATGAGCTGTTGTAAGTTCAAGGACTACCTGTATAGGATCTCTTTTTTTTCCTAGTTGTATTTCCCGCAAATGTGCATTTGTAGTCTGTGTGTAAATGTTTGATCTAAGAAAGACTACACTCACTATAGCTACTCCTCAACTTACAACCACAATAAAGGCTACAATTTCCTCTGCTGAGTGAGACAGTCGTGATGTGAGTTTCTTCTGTCTCATTTTACGACCTTTCTGGCCACGGTTGTTAAGTGAATCCCTGCAGTTCTTAAATTAGTAACCCAGGTGAATCTGGTTTTCCCCGTTGACTTTGCTCGTCAGAAGGTCGCTGAAAGGGGATCATGTGAGCCCGGGAACACTGCAACTGTCGTAAGTACATGCCAGTTTCCAAGCCTCTGAATTTGGATCAGGTGATGGTTGTTAGTGTGAAAAAGCATCCTAAGTCACTCTTTTTCAGTGCCGTTGTAACTTTGGTCACTAAATGAAGTTGAGGACTACCTCTGAACAGCACCAACGCAGGGTGTTACCTACCTGTTGAATTGTTCTGGATTTTTCTGAGAAACTGTTATTGCCGAAATCGGTATGGATCCCATTTTTCATACGCCCATTTTAATGAACGGGGACCTGATGTTCTTAATTGCAGTTTTAGGGCGTGGGGTGGTTGCCGACTCCTCCTTGTTTCGATCCTCTTTCGGCAAGGAATTGCCTCGGGGGGGAGGGGGGCCTCCTATTTTGACAAGCTCAAATGGTGTTTGCTTCAGCGGGTGCATCGTTTTGAAGTCAGGCTTACTGACTCGAGGTGTGCGTTTCGGGCCTGCGTCGGCCTGCAAGCAGCAGACCCAAAAAACGGCAGCCTCCTGGTTGGTTTTAAGAGAATAACGGAGTTGGAAGGGACCTTGGAGGTCTTCTAGTCCAACCCCGTTGCTCAGGCAGGAAACCCCATACCCAGCCAAAGAATAACGGATGGAAACGGACCGAGGAGAGATTCAACCTGGAAATAAGGAGAAATTTTCTGACAGTGAGAACAATCCACCGATGGAACAGAAGTTGTGGGAACTTCATCACTTGAGACTTTCAAGAAGAGACTGGACTGCTATCTGTCAGAAATGGTGTAGGGTCTCCTGCTTGGGTGGGGGGGCTGGACTAGATGACCCACAAGGTCCCTTCCAACTCTTGTTACTCTATTCTATTTCAGACAAATGGTTGTCCAATCTCTTCTTGAAAACCTCCAGTGATGGATCACCCATAACTTCTGGTGGCAGGTAGTTCCACTGATCAATTGTTCTAAATGTCAGGAAATTTCTCCTTAATTCTAGGTTGCTTCTCTCCTTGATTAGTTTCCATCCATTGTTTCTTCTCCTGCCCTCAGGTGCTTTGGAGAATAGCTTGGCTCCCTTTTCTTTGGGGCAGCCCCTGAGATATTGGAAGACTGCTATCATATCTCCCCTAGTCCTTCTTTTCATTAAACTAGACATACCCAGTTCCTGCAAGCGTTCTTCGTATGTTTTAGCCTCCAGTCCCCTAATCCTCTTTGTTGCTCTTCTCTGCACTCTTTCTAGAGTCTCCACATCTTTTTTACATCGTGGCGACCAAAATTGGATGCCGGATTCCAAGTGTGGCCTTACCAAGGCATCATAAACTGGTATTAAGACTTCTCGTGATCTTGATTCCATCCCTCTGTTAATGCAGCCCAGGACTGTGTTGGCTTTTTTGGCAGCTGCTGCACACGGCTGGCTCGTGTTTTAAGTGATTGTCCAAGACTCCAAAGTTGTTGGAACCGTTGTCTCGTCCAGAACTGGATTTTGAAGTTTCCAAGCTGGGATTTGAACTGGTGGACTTCTGCAGAAAAAGCTGCTCTCTCTCTCTCACATGGACCTTTTTAGAAAGCTAGCAGGTTTGATAATTGATAGAAGCCAGAAGGGTCTCTAGGCAATGGGGGAGTCAAATAATTTAACAACCGGGTTTCCTGCCCTAATGACCGGCTGGGTGGGCGTGGTCATGGTGGGTGTGGCCAGGGGGGGTGACAGGCAGCTCTCGGCCTCCTGCACCCCCCCGGGAGCAAAAATGGGCTGCGGGAGGCGCTACACCCCCCCCCGTGCCCTGTTTTGGGCCTTGTAGGCCTCCCTGTAGCATCCTCGGAGCAAAAATGGGCCATGGCGGGGCTGTGCCGTGCCCCATTTTGGGCCTAGTAGGCCTCCCTGCACTTACCTGGGAGCCAAAATGGGGCACGTGGGGCAGTAGTGAAATTAAACTTTCTTTACTACCGGTTCTGTGGGTATGACTTGGTGGGCAAGGCAGGGGAAGGATACTGCAAAATCTCCATTTCCACCCCACTCCAGGGAGAAGGATACTGCAAAATCCCCATTCCCACCCCACTCCAGGGGGAAGGATACTGCAACATCCCCATTCCCACCCCACTCCAGGGGAAGGATACTGCAAAATCCCCATTCCCACCCCACTCCAGGGGAAAGGTACTGCAAAATCCCCATTCCCTCCCCACTCCAGGGGAAGGATACTGCAAAATCTCCATTCCCACCCCACTCCAGGGGGAAGGATACTGCAACATCTCCATTCCCACCCCATTCCAGGGGAAGGAAACTGCAAAATCCCAATTTCCACCCCACTCCTGGGGAAGGATACTGCAATATCTCCATTCCCACCCCACTCCTGGGGGAAGGATACTGCAACATCTCCATTCCCACCCCATTCCAGAGGAAGGATACTGCAAAATCCCCATTCCCACCCCACTCCTGGGGGAAGGATACTGCAAAATCTCCATTCCCACCTCACTCCAGGGGGAAGGATACTGCAAAATCCCCATTTCCACCCCACTCCAAGGGAAGGATACTGCAACCTCTCCATTTCCACCCCACTCCAGGGGAAAGGATACTGCAAAATCCCCATTCCCTCCCTACTCCTGGGGCCAGCCAGAGGTGGCATTTGACGGTTCTCTGAACTACTCAAAATTTCCACTACCGGTTCTCCAGAACCTGTCAGAACCTTCTGGATTTCAGCCCTGGCATGGGGACTCCTGGAAGGGGTGGGGAGGGGAGGGGCCAGCCATCAATTTAACAACCGATTCACCCGAACCGGCTGAATCCCACCACGGTCTCTAGGGGACATAAAGTCCGGCCTCTTCTCAGAAATCCAAATTAAGGCATCTATGATGGTTGGGTCCAGATTGATAGATTCAGGAGATCATTATGTAAAGAATCAGCGGCAAAGATCCTAGGATCAGCAAAGAGATCCAGCTTCTCTCCGGAAGGTTGTTAAAAAGGAAATCAGGAAGCCTCCACCCTATTGGACCCATCCAGGTAGTCCTCGGCTTACAGCAATTCATCTAGTGACCGTTCGAAGTTACATTTTGCCCCTGGCAATATTTTTCTTTTGACATCGTTCGTTCGGTTTCTGGATGTCTCATTTAAAAACATTTGTTTCCCATTTCTAGTTACAGCAATCGAGGCCTTTCATTTGTTTTAACTTTGAATATCGCCCAGAGAGTTCTTGTCAGACACTTGATAAATTAAAAAAGCAAATTAGGAGAAGAGTGGTTTTTTTTTTTTTTGCAGCGCTGTTCCAATAATTTCTTTTGTACTTTTTTTTTCCTTTCCGTTTGCGGAGAAGAGAGTATAATGTGGCATCAGACGAGCAAAAAGAGGCGGCATATTAATCGTATTTTTCTCTTGCATCTCTTGTTTTGCTGGATTCAAAATGAAATGGATTCAGGAAAGAAGAATATTGGTAGCTTGGGGTTGAAGTGAGGGATCCTCGATTATAAGAAAACAACCAAGTTCAAAGAGTACTAAGATTTAGAAAGAGATTCACAAAACCTTTTGGAGAATTATCATATCTGGGTCTATCTATCTATCTATCTATCTATCTATCTATCTATCTATCTATCTATCTATCTAATCTATCCATCTCTCATCTATTTATCCATCCATCCATCCATCTCCATCTATCCATCTATCAATATCATCTATCTATCTATCTATCTATCTATCTATCTATCTATCTATCTATCTATCTATCATCTATCTATCTATCATCTATATCTGTCTCTGTCTATCTATCTATCTTCTATTTATCTCTATCTATCTACAGTATATCTATCTAGCTATCTAGCTATCAATCTATCATTTATCCATCTGTCTGTCTGTCTGTCTGTCTCTCTCTCTCTCTCTATATCTATCTATCATCTATATCTGTCTCTGTCTATCTATCTATCTTCTATTTATCTCTATCTACAGTATATCTATCTAGCTATCTAGCTATCAATCTATCATTTATCCATCTGTCTGTCTGTCTATCTATCATCTATTTATTTATTTATTTATTTATTTATTTATTTATTTATTTATTATTCAAATTTCTATACCGCCCTTCTCCTTTTGGACTCAGGGCGGTGAACAGCCAAGATAAAAACATCTATACAAACATCACAGTTAAAAATAAAGTTAAAATAATTTATAAATTTGGCCCATAATTTAAAACTTGTCAATTAAAATCAATATTAAAATTTTAAAACTAACCCTAAAATCAAGACAGACCGGCTAACTGAAAGAAATAGGTTTTAAGGGCCCGACGAAAAGTCCGGAGGTCTGGGATCACTCGTATCTCTGGGGGTAGGTCGTTCCAGAGGGTAGGTGCCACCACAGAGAAGGCTCTCCTCCTGGGGGTCGTCAGCCGGCATTGTCTGGCCGACGGCACCCTGAGGAGGCCCTCTCTGTGGGAGCGAACCGGCCGGTGGGAGGCTATTGGTGGCAGAAGGCGGTCCCGTAAGTACCCCGGCCCTAAGCCATGGAGCGCTTATATCTCTCTATATCTGTCTCTGTCTATCTATCTATCTTCTATTTATCTCTATCTATCTACAGTATATCTATCTAGCTATCTAGCTATCAATCTATCATTTATCCATCTGTCTGTCTGTCTGTCTGTCTATCTATCTATCTATCTATCTATCTATCTATCGTCCAAAAAAGTCAAAATGGCAGCTACCACCACAAGTAGTCCAGGAGTTACAACAGTTCATTTAATGATCGTTGAAAGTTACAACGGCACTCAAAAAAGTGACTTATGACCGTTTTTCACACTTACAACTGTGTTGTACCATCCCTGAGGTCATGCGATCACAATTCGGACACTTGACAACTGACTCATATTTATGACGGCTGCCATGTCCCGGTGTCACGTGATCCCCTTTTGCAACCGTCTGACAAGCAAAGTCAGTGGGGAAACCAAATTCACTTAACAACCGTGTGACTCGCTTAACAACCTCAGTGGTTCCCTCTTAGGACCCGCGTCAAGAAAAGTCGTAAAATGGGGTCAAACTCACTTAACGAATGTCTCGCTTGGCAACACCATCTTTGGGCTCAATTACGGTCGTAAGACGAGGACTACCAGTATTATTATCATTGTTGTATCTTACTATGTACTCATTGGGCAACCAAAGCTTACTTAATGATTTATTTCTACCGCTTAGATAATTTGAAGAAATGATTTTGACCCGGGGAATTTTCAGCAACCGCTCCCAAACGTATCACAACACGTCTGCGTGTCTTAATTAAAACAGATTCGAAAAGCGGGGATTTGTGACGGGCAGCTGGAGCCCGCATTAAACATTCTGATGGAAATTCTCTTGCTGCCAGAAATCCAGTTCCACTCCAGATGTTTCCGCTTAGAAGCTGGCATCACAGGGACCGCTTGGGATCTGTTTACAAGCGCAAAGATTTGAACAAAGATTGTACAGATCCGTATGCTCCTTCATGCAGAAACGTGTGTGTAGAATGTGTTGCTCACACACAGACCCACACATGTGTTCAACATCTTTGGGAGAGCGCTAGGCTGGAAAAACGCTTAACCTGGTTACAGAATTAACCCAGCTCAAGGTTGACTCAGCCTTCCATCCTTCCAAGGTTGGTAAAATGAGGATACAGATAGTTGGGGGCAATAGGCTGACTCTGTAAACCGCTTAGACAGGGGCCTATAAAGCACTATAAAGCTGTATATAAGTCTATTGCTATTCTCTGCGATGCACAGGAATGTATGATGTTCCGCGATGCTCCAGAACTAACAATGTTCTGTGATTCACGAAAGTTAGCAACACTTTGGGATACACAGGAATTAATTAATGTTCGGTTATACGCAGGAGAGTGAATGATGCTCTGCGATTCACACGCATGAAAGATGCCCAGGGATGCATGAGGATTTAGCAATGCTCTGCGATGCACCACAGTTAATGCTCTCTCACGTGCGGGAGTTAAGGATGCTCGGTGATGCACGAGAGTTAATGCGCTGCCTTATTCAGGAGTCTATGATGTTCAGCAATGCATTGTGATGCACGGGAATTTATCATGCTCTGTAATGCAGAGTTAATGCTCTGTGATGCACAGGAATTCATGTTCTCATGCACAGGAGTTAGAACAGAGAACATAGAATAACCGAGTTGGAAGGGACCTTGGAGGTCTTCTAGTCCAACCCCCTGCTTGAGCAGTAAACCCTATACTCATCATTTAACGACCCCATAATCCCTTGCAGGGTGGAGTCTGGGCAACTGAATGGAGCTAGCTGAGTATTTACTGCCCGGATGCCCTTCCTGTTGCCAATGAGAAGTTTTTTTTCAACAGATATATTCTCATTGTGCCCAGAAAGAGAAATATCTGCCCCTACCTAGGATCGAACTCACAGCCTCCTGATTGTGAGGCGAGAGCTCCACCTCTAACCCACTGCGCCACTCAGAGACCCTATACTATTTCAGACAAAGGATTGTCCAGTCTGTTTTTGAAAGCCTCCAGTGATGGACAGCACCCACAACTTCTGGTGGCAAGTTGTTCCTTTGGTTGACTGCTCTCCCCGTTAGGAAACTTCTACCGTTGTTTCACACTTAACAACCGTTGTTGCATCCCCGCGGTCCCATGATCAAAATTCATATGAATTTTGTATATATTACAATTGCAGTAGTGTCCCAGGGTCGTGGAATCCCATTTCGCGACCTTCTGACAAGCAAAGTCAAGGGGGAAGCCCGTTTCGGCTTAACAACTTGGTGACTCACTTAACAACTGTAGTGGTTCGACTAGGGCCGTGATGGCAAACTTATGGCACGCGTGCCGGAAGTAACATGCAGAGCCATCTCTCCGGGCATGCCAGCCATTTCCCGTTGTTCTTCCGGTTTCTGGCACGCTCCAGAAACTGGAGGACCTGGTGACCAGGACGCATGCGCACACTGGAAACCAGAAGTTCAGCTTCCTGACACGCGCATGCACTCCGGGGAATTGCTCTTCCGGTTTTTTCCGCTCCCCCGCGCGCATGCGCTCCCGTTCCGGCACTCGATTCCGAAAAGGTTCGCCAAAACAGGACTAGGACAGTGGTCTGTAACCTTAAACACTCAAAGAGCCTTTTGGACCCGTTTCCCACAGAAAAGAAAACACCGGGAGCCACAAAACCCTTCCCGCGCCTGACTATTTCTTGAGCAGCCACAAAACTAGTATATGTAGTTGAATTAAATGTTCTGTTTTCTTCTGAAACTTGTCTTTTCTTGGATTTATCCATGGTTGGCCTACCGGGGGTTGAAAAGCTCAATAAATCGCGTGCCGGCGGGTGTCGCACCTTGGCGGTTGTGACGCATATTTTGAGTGACAGGGAGCCGCAGCAGAGGGGTGAAAGAGCCACATGCAGCTCCAGAGCCGCAGGTTGCTGACCCCTGGAGTAGAGCAATCAAGGTTGTAAAATGGAGCAAAATTTACTTCACAAACGTCTCACTGGACAACGGACATTTTTGGGCTCGTTTTTGTGGTCGTTAAATCGAGGACTACCTGTAATTGTGATGCTCCTGATAGACAAACGGAATTTGTATTTGCCCACAGATACAAAATTGTGCTTTGATAAAGGCGAACGAGAGGGAAGGCGCCTCGGCGGCCATTTTAATATGCCTTGGATTTCCCGTTGCCATCGGAACTTTTTAAAAATAGCTCCCCTCCTTATCTAAAGCCGGGGTGCCTCCGGCAACACACACACACACACACAATACTCACACACACACAAACATTCCTGAAGTCTGAGTCACTGCAGAAGACCAAGGCAGGCGGAGGCTTGGTTTGTTGACAATGGAGAGCTTTAAACTTCAGCTGGCAGCGAAGAAAAGGCTGTTTGCATTTCAGATTAAGAGGGATTTTTTTGTCATTTTTTTGCCTTCCGGCAAGAATTGGATAATCCTGGGTAGGCCCGGCTTCCCTGCGAAAGTTTCCCTCGCATTTGAAACAGGCATTCGGGTCGTTGCTCTGTTTCTCCCACGCTAGGCACCCATGGTTCCTGGTCCCATCATCCCCAGTTAGGGTGGGCTTTGTTTATTTATGAGACTTTTTTTACCCGACCTTTATTATTTCGTCAGTAATTTGAGGCGGTGTACATTTGTAATGCTCTTTCCATCTCTTGTTTTCCCCGCGACGACAACCCTGTGAAGTGGATTGGGCTAAGAGAGAGGGAGTGGCCCAAGGTCATCCAGCTGGCTTTCGTGCCTAAACTGGAACTAGAATTCACCATCTCCTGGTGATTGGTCCAAAGTCACCCAGCCTTCTTTCATGTCTAAGGCAGGACTAGAACTCACAGTCTCCTGGTAATTGGCCCAAAGTCACCCTGATGGCTTTCAATCCTAAAGTGGGACTAGAAATCTCCGTCTCCTTGTGAGTGGTCCTAAGTCACCTAGCTGGCTTTCATGTCTAAGGCGGGACTAGAACTCACCATCTCCTGGCGATTGGTCCAAAGTCACCCAGCTTTCTTTCATGTCTAAGGCGGGACTAGAACTCACAGTCTCCTGGTAATTGGCCCAAAGCCACCCTGATGGCTTTCAATCCTAAATTGGGACTAGAACTCTCCGTCTCCTTGTGAGTGGCTCTAAGACACCTAGCTGGCTTTCATGACTAAGGCAGGACTAGAACTCACAATCTCCTGGCGATTGACCTAAAGTCAGCCATCCAGCACTCATGCCTAAGACAGGACTAGAACTCACCGTCTCCTGGTGATTGGCCCAAAATCACCCAACTGGCTTTCATGCCTAAGACAGGACTAGAACTCACCGTCTCCTGGTGATTGGCCCAAAGTCACCCAGTCAGCTTTTATGCCTAAAGCAGGACTAGAACTTCCAATGTCCTGGTTTCTAGGCCAGCGCCTTAACCACTGCACCAAACTGACTCTCAACTGGCTTCAGAGAGTTGGCTGGGAGTTGTAGTCCAGAGTCTCTGAAAGACTCCAGAGATGGAAAGGTAATCCCCATCATGGTCAAGTGATCAAAATTCAGACACTTGGCAACTGATTCATATTTATGACGGTCGCAGTGTTACGGGATTCCCTTTTGCAACCTTCTGACACGCAAAGTCAAAGGGGAAGCCAGATTGGCTTAATAACCGCGTTCCTAACTAAACGACTGCAGCGACTGGCTTCCCAACGGCGGCAGGAACGGTCGTAGAATGGGGCAGAACTCACTTAGGAAATGTCTCGCTCAGCAACGTAAATTTTGGGCTCAAATTGCGGTCATAACCCGAGGACTAGCTGTACATTATTCTCCTGTTGCTCTTACAGCCTTAGGGGAAGGTCGTTTCTGAAATATTTACCCCGTTCTCATTCCTGCTGGAGGCTCAGCCGCCTCTTATCTTATACCGCTATCTCGTCTGTGGCTCTTCCTCCTCTCTCTCTCTTCTAAGGTCATTGCCACATACCATTACAGATAAAGTGGAATATTTCCTGCAGATGATGGCAAGTAAAAAAATAAATAAAATAAACACACAATGCTTTTCTTCTCCCAAACCCGGAAAGCAGAAACCTAAACTGCCTGAATGAAAATTTCCTTTGAAAAACCAGTAGATGTTTGTTGTTATTATTCTTACCGGATTTACCGGTAGGCCTCGACTTACGACCGCAAGACAGCTCAAAATTTTCTGTTCTTAAGGGACACATTTGCTACCCTGTTTCCCCGAAAATAAGACCTCCCCTGATAATAAGCCCAATCGGGCTTTTGAGCGCATGCCCTAAAATAAGCCTCCCCCCCGAAAATAAGCCCTCCCTGAAAATATTTAAACGCAGAGCTGGAAATCAGGTAAGACGGCAAGAGGAGCTCTGCCTTGCTCCACGCGCCCCAAAATAATAAGACCTCCCCGAAAATAAGGCCACGCGCTTATTTTGGGGTTCAAAAAAATATGAGACAGCGTCTTATTTTCGGGGAAACGCGATAAGCGAATTTGTCCCCGTTTTACAACCTTTCTTGCCCCAGCTTGTTAAGTGAATCACTGCCGCGCTCAAATCAGTGACACCATTGTTAAGTGAATCTGGCTTCCCCGTTGATACTGCTTGTCCCAAGGTCGCCAAACGTGACCCCCAGGACACGGCAACTGTTTTAAGTAGGACCCCGTTGGCAAAGGGTGCAGATTTTGATCCCGTGACTGCAAGGATGCCACATCCGGTTGTAAGTGTGAAAAACTGCCATAAAACTCTTTTTTTCAATGCCGTCGTAACTGTGAACGAACGGTTGCAAATCAAGGATTATCTGTAATTATAGCTACCCATTCCACAAAGGTCTTTTTTTTTGCTGTGTGTTTTTCCACGGGTTCAACGAGTTGCAAATTCTGCCCTTCAACTTGGACGGCCGGGTTCGAAATTCGAAAGCCGCTTCCTCTTTTTTTTTTTTTTCCTTCCGTTCTCTGGCGGGGGAGCCGTGCGCACCCTCTCCAACAGCCCCGCAGCTGTATTTTGCACACCATTCTTGCACAATCCTTCCATGCGATTCAGTGTTTTTCCAACATCTGTCCAAACCAGCTTTTCACATCATCTTGGACTTGAACATATGTGAGGATTAAATCCTTTGGATGGGAACCAACTCTCCGCGCTTGGGCCTTTGCAAGATTTTAGCTCCTTTAAAATGCAAAACTTTTAAGGGAGACAAGTTACATAAACATCGACGGCTGCTTTCGGTTTTCGTGTGTAGATCTCCGGATTGAAGAACGCAAACTTCAGAAATAAGCAGTGTTTTTTTGTTTTAGGATAGGATAAAGGGAAGGAACAAATGTATTCGTTTAATTGCAGAGGAAAAACCAGGTTTAATGCTATAAAACAGAAGTCTTCAAACTTGGCAGCTTTAAGACTTGTGGATTTCAACTCCCAGAATTCTCCAGCCAGCATAGCATAGCTGGCTGGAGAATTCTGGGAGTTCAAGTCCACAAGTCTTAAAGCTGCCAAGTTTGAGGACCCCTGCTATAAAAAGTAAAACCGGGGACCTTAATGCTGAATAAATATTATGCAGTTGCTGGACTAATGCCTTTCAGGCACTTGAAGGTTTTGTGAGTTTATTTATTTATTTATTTATTTATTTATTTATTTATTTATTTATTTATTTTTCATTCATTCATTCATTCATTCATTCATTCATTCATTCATTCATTCATTTATTGGTTCGATTTATATGCCGCCCTTCTCCAGAGACTCAGGGCGGCTAACAATATTTTTAAGCAATAGCCTTCATACTTTTGTATATACCTGCTTAGTAGGGCTTTTGCCCCCCCCCCCAAGCGGTGTTCTTTTTTTTAATACAAAGTCAGCTTATTGCCCCCACAATCTGGGTCCTCATTTTACCTACCTCGAAAGGATGGAAGGCTGAGTCAACCTTGAGCCTGGTGAGATTCGAACTCGCAGTCATTGCAGGCAGCTGGTGCTACTTAACAGCACTTTAGTCTGCTGCGCCACCAGGCACGACCCTTCGCAATCCAGCTGCAATCAAGTCACAATCCCGCAATAAAAATCCCATCCTTGTTTGCACGCATGTGTACATTGCGTTCTCCTGATGATGGGGCTGCGTTGCATATTTATGGCCTGTCACTTTTACTGAGACCAATTTCCTGGTGGGACTGTGTTTTATCCAGCGTCCAGTAAAACAGGAGAGTGATAAATTTGGGAGGAAACAATCAGAGAAGATACTTGTAGTTCCAGGGGTCCTTGGTGCTCTCTGAAATTGAGGGTTTTCGTGCAAGCGTTTCATGACCCAATTAGGTAACAACATCAGTGCTAAAAGGAAGTGGGGTTTGCAGGAAGGAGGAAGAGGAACGTAGGGTCCTTGATGCTCTCTGAGCTTGGTTGTTTTCTTGGAAAGACCTTTCATGACCCAACTAGGTAACATTATCAGTGCTAGAAGGAGTCAGGTGTACAGAGCAGAGGAGGAGTGGGGGAAAGAAGGAGGAAGAGTGTGGGGTTCTTGGTGCTCTCTGAGCTTGGAGGTTTTCTTGGAGACATTTCATCACCCAACTAGGTAACATCATCAGTGCTAGAAGGGAGTGGGGCTTTGGAATTCTGGGAGTTGAAGTCCCCCCGTCTTCAAGCAGCCAAGGTTGAGAAATCTTGGATTAGGTGATTTTAAATCACTTCCCATCCTTAGATATTCCACTTCCACTCGGGAGAACTTAACCGAGATCCTGAAAAAAGACTCACAAACCGTCTCGGGGTGCCTTTAATCGCCCCGAGTCTGAGATCTGTTCTAGGATGTATTTGGCTCTCCGCCAGATGCCCGCAAACATCTGCCCCGGGCATCAACTCATCTGAGGGGCAGGCATTCCCGTAACGGATTAGCAGAAGGGATCTCTCAGCGGCGACTGGCATCATGCAATTATTCTGCCCGCTGTGCACGAAGTGGTTGGTAGGCTGGAAAAAAATTATTCATGTTGCATTTGCTTTGAGGGAGGAAAAAAAATCAATGCTCTTTTCAAGAAGATCAAATGAGGGGAGCATAAGAGAGAGACGGCGCGAAGCCTCATCAATCCGTTAAGTCCGGCCACGGGACTTAAATTCGATTGCGCATCTCCTGTTTGATCTCCAACACTATAAACGCTGCAACTTCGAAGGTTTTACCTTTCCTGCCACGTTGCGAAAATCAATCGGAATGGAGCTGGAAGGGACCTTGGAGGTGGTCTAGTCCAACCCCCTGCTCAAACAGGAGCCCCTGTACCATTGCAGACAAATTATAGTCTAGTCTTTTCTTAAAAAACCTCCAGTGATGGAGCACCCACAACTTCTGGTGGCAAGTTGTTCCACTGGTTAATTGTCCTCACTGTTAGGACGTTTCTCCTCAATTCCAGGTTGCTTCTCTTTTTGATCGGTTTCCAAACATTGTTTCTTGTCCTGCCTTCTGGTGCCTTGGAGAATAGGATGATCCCCCTCCTCTTCTTTGTGGCAGCCCCTCAAATACTGGAATCCTACAATTACTGCGAGTTCAATTCTCACCAGGCTCAAGGTCGACTCAGCCTTCCATCCTTTCTAAGGTGGGTAAAATGAGGACCCCGTTTGTGGGGGCAATAAGCTGACTTTGTATAAAATATACAAAAGAATGAAGGCTATTGCTTAACGCATTGTAAGCCGCCCTGAGTTGCCGGAGAAGAGCGGCATATATAAATAAATATATTTTTTTTTAAAAAAAAATGTTCCCCCTAATCCTTCTTTTCTCTAGACTGGCCAAACCCCAAATCCTGCAACCGTCCTTCATAAATTTTAGTCTCCAGGCCTTTAATCATCTTAGTTGCGTTTCTTTTTCCAAAGTCTCGACATCTTTTTTTGTAATATGGTGACCAGAGTGGTGTAGGAAGAAATATCCTTCTGGGTTCTGCTCCAAGTGGGGAAAAAGACACTGGAAACATGGAGACTGCTTGGAAAGATGGTTTAATGGTGGACAGGATCACCTGGCTTGAGTTCCTGAACAGAAAAGGGCACGAGACGCAGTGAGTCTCCGGGTTTTATGCCCTCTCTGGCTTTGAACTTCCTGGGGCCCAGAAAGAGTATCCTGATTGGTTGTCAGACTCCCAGGGGGTGGGGGTCTTAGCTAGCCTTGCTGGCTGATGTAATCTTCCCAGGTGCCATGTGGTGAGTTCCTGTCCTAGATGGATCCCATTGTCTTGCAGATGAGGTCCATTGACAAAGATTGAGTTTCTGCCTCTGGCCCATTAACAAAAGGGTGAGGGCAGGAAGGTGGGAGCTGCTTTGTCTTTAAAAACATGCTTCTCCATTTCTCATACAGGGAAATAATATTCTGCCTTTTTAATATTTCCCAAAATATTTCATTCTCCTAGGAAAGGAGTGCAATGGTACAATGGTAAGGAAAGCACCTTATTAACAGATTAATAAGACCTTGGAGGTCATCTAGTCCAACCCCCTGCCCAAGCAGGAGATCCTACACCATTTCTGACAGAGGGCAGTCCAGTCTCTTCTTGAAAGTCTCCATTGATGAAGCTCCCACAACTTCCGAAGGAAACTTCAGTTCCATCGGTTGATGGTTCTCACGGTCAGGAAATTTTTCCTTATTTCCATGTTGAATCTCTCTTTGATCCATTTCCATCCATTCTTCCTTGTCTGGCCTTCGGGTGATTTGGAAAAATAGCTTGACCCCCCCCTCCTTTCTGTGGCAGCCCCTCAAATATTGGAACAGTTGTTAACTTAGTAACCCGGTTGTTAAGTGAATTGGGCTTCCCCATCGACTTTGCTTGTCGGAAGGACACAGCAACGGTCGTAAGTGTGAACCAGTGGCCAAGAATCTGAACGTTGATCCCCTGTTCATGGGGATGCTGCAAAGGTCATCGCTGTGAAAAACGGACTTTTTTCCAGTGCCGTTGTAACTTTGGAACGGTCACTAAATGAACTGTTGTAAGTCGAGGACCATCCAATGCTCTAATATTTTTTTAATTTTTTTCTTATTTTCCTTGCAAAACTCAGCCCTGGAAGAGCTGTAGTCTCTTGCTGCCTGCTGGGGTGTTGTTGTTGTTTTTTAATTTTTTCTCTGCACACTTCTCCCTTTGAAGGCCGCACACCCATCGATTGTGCGAGGATCAGGAGCTGTCCACACCAGCACTTCGGATCACTTTTCTAAGAAGAAAAGCAGGAGGGAAGGTAGAAGGGAGGGAGGGAGGGAGGGCTGGAAGAGAACAAAATTGCAGCAAATTTTCTCCCCCGCCCATCCAGGCAGCCAGATTTTGCCTTTTGGGTGGGGCTGGGAACGAATCGGTTTTGCCCCTCCTGGGAAAAGAGGGTTGCCCGGAATTTTGGGGAGGGGGTGATAATGGGGGCAGAGGCTTTGGGTGCGAATTGTAATGGCTGCCTAGCAATGTCATGTGTCTGAGGATTTGTGAAATGGGATAGGGGAGGGGGGGGTTACAAGGGACCATAGTTAAGGATTGTGAAAAAAGAAGACTTTTGGTTGGAGAACAAAATACAGATAAATTCTTCCTTCTTTGCTTCCTTCCCCTCCTCTCTCTTCTCCCTTCCTTCCTTCCTTTTCCTCCCTCCCCTTCTCTCTCCTTCCTTTTCCTTCTTCCCCTTCTCTCCTTCCTTCCTTCCTCCCTCTCCCTTTCCTTACCTCCCTCCCTCACCTCTTCCTTCCCTTTCCTCCCTCCCCCTTTCTTCTTCCTCTATCTCCTTTCTTTCTTCTAACTTCCCTTTCCTCCCTCCCTCCCCTCTTCTCTCCCTCCCTCCACTTCTCTTTACTCTCCCCCTCTTCCTTTTCCTCCTTCCTCCTTAATCCCCCCTTCTTCCTTTTCTTTCTCCCTTCCTTTCTCCTTTTTTCTCCTCCCTCCCTTTCCTCCCTCCTTCCCTTCCCCTCTTCCTTCCCTCCCTGCCTCCCCTCCCTCTTTTCTTCCTTCTTACCTCCCTTCCTCCTTCCTCTTTTCCTTCCCTTCCTTTCCTTCCCCTTCTTTCCTTTCTCCCCCCTCCCCTTTCCTCCCTCCTCCTCAATTTCTCCCTTCTTCCTTTTTTCTCCCTCCTTCTTCTTCTTCCTCCATCCCTTCCTCCTTCCTTTTTTCTCCTCCCTCCGTCCTTTTCTCCTCCTTTCCTCCTTCCCTTCCTCTCTTCCTTCCCTCCCCTCTCCTTCCTTCTTTCTTCCCTTCCTTCCTCTCTTCCTTTCCTTCCCTCCCATTCTCCTTCCCCTCTCCCCCTCTCCCCGTTTCCTCCGTCCTCCTCCCTAATTTCTCCCTTCTTCCTTTTCTCTTTCTACTTTCTTCCTCCCTCCCTCCTTTTTCTCCTCCTATCCTCCCTCCCTCCCTTATCATCCTCCCTGCCTTGAGGCAAGGCCAGACGGAAGGCTCCGTTCATTTCACAAGGCTGTCTCCCATGCAGAGGCCAGCCTGATGCATCTGGGAGGGGCGGAGAAGACCCCCCCCCTCCCTCCCCGATGGCTCCGGGCCTTCAGACCCCAGCTGGCAGAGAGCTGCCCAGGAGCCTCCGTGCCCTTGCTCGAGATCACTGCAGATGCCACCGGGCGCCTGAGCAGGCCTCTCCTGCTGGCAGCCTTTAGGTGCCCCGCCTGACTTCAGCCTAATTGAATTCCCTGGGAATCAGGATTCGGTTTCTACTGGCCTGTTTACTCTGCAGCTTTGAGCTCGGGTGGGGTAGGGGGGAGGGTTTGGCCGCTCGGCTATTCTTCCCCTCCGGTTTCGAGTTCGGGGTAACTAATTGTCTGTTGTGTACTTTTTTCGTGCAATGTTTTGTTTTGGGAGGCAAAGTAGCCACCATCAAGCATCATCTCTCGTTGCAACCCAAGAAGGTGTATATTTGAGAACAAAGCCAACAAACGAACTCTGAAATGTGTTCTTTTCTTTCTTTCCTTCTTTTTCTTTCTTTCTCTTCTTTCCTTTTTTCTTTTTTTCTCTTTCTTGCTTTCTTTCATCTTTCCTTTCCTTTCTTCTCCTTTTCTCTTTCCTTTCCTTCCATCTATCATCACATATCCCTTCCCTTCATCTTTTATCTTCCTTTTTTTCTTCCTTCCTTCCGTCTTCTTTCCTCTTTCCTCCCTCCCTTCTTTCCCTCTTTTCTCTTTCCTAATTCCTCCTTCCTTCCTTCCCTCTTTCCTAATTCCTCCTCCCTCCCTCCTTTTCCTCTCTTTTTTTCTCTTTCCTAATTCCTCCTTCCTTCCTTCCCTCTCCTTTCCTCTTTCCTCCTCCCTCCCTCCTTTCCTCTTTTCTCTTTCCTAATTCCTCCTTCCTTCCTTCCCTCTTTCCTAATTCCTCCTCCCTCCCTTCTTTCCCTCTTTTTTCTCTTTCCTAATTCCTCCTTCCTTCCTTCCCCCTTTCCTAAGTCCTCCTCCCTCCCTCCCTCTTTTCCCTCTCTTCTTTTCTCCTTCCTTCCTTCTTTCCTTCCTTCCTTCCTTCCTTCCTTCCTTGGGGAGTTCTGCGAATTGAAGTCCACCCATCTTAAAGTCCCCAGAGTTGAGAAACTTTGCTGTACAGTGTCTCAGTGTCTCAGAATTTGGTAAATGGAAATCCCTCCCTCCAGTCCACCATTAATTTCTATCCAATCTAGAGGCGAGAGATCTGGGTTACCCTAAATTGGGGTCTGTTTTAAACACGCAGCAGCAGTTAAAACACCGCACTGGATGCGTCCAGAGAACACAATATGTGATTGAGGCATGTTTTACCAGCCAGAGAGGCTGGCTTCACCCAGTGCCAAGACTAACACATTCTAACAGTGCCAAGCACAATATCCAGGTGCCGCTTTTGAAAGCTGGCATCTAGTTTTGTAAAAGCTTTACCAGGAATGGCTACTCAGTTCTACTTTTCTATTGCAAGTATATAGGTATTGTGGTTTTTTCTCTCTTTCTTTTTTTTTTTGCAAAGGTTGCCCTGGTAACACCGGGGCTCTGCTTGCATAACCTGATTCACCAGATGATCGGCTGTCTTCGCTCCCTGCACCCGGTTAGTTCATTTTTCACCCATTTTAGTGGCATCGTTTATGGTGCCAACCCAACCTGCTGGATGGGTTTAAGACAACCAGTTGGGTCTGGTGGTTGAGGCACCAGATTAGAAACTGGGAGACGGTGAGTTCTAGTTCCCCCTTAGGCATGAAAGCCTCTGGGTGACTTTGGGCAAATCACCAGAGGGGCAGTGAATTCTAGTCCGGCTTTAGGAATGTAAGCTGTCTAGGTGACTGGGCAAATCACCAGGAGATGGTGAGTTCTAGTCCCGCCTTAGGCATAGAAGTTGGCTGGGTGACTTTGGGCCAATCACCAGGAGACAGGGAGTTCTAGTTCCTCCTTAGGCATAGAAGTCGGCTGGGTGACTTTGGGCCAACCACCAGGAGACGGGGAGTTCTAGTTCCTCCTTCGGCATGGAAGCCGGCTGGGTGACTTTGGGCCAATAACCAGGAGACGGGGAGTTCTAGTTCCACCTTAGGCATGGAAGCCGGCTGGGTGACTTTGGGTCAATCACTAGGAGACCGGGAGTTCTAGTTCCACCTTAGGCATGGAAGCCGGCTTGGTGACTTTGGCCAATCACCAGGAGACGGGGAGTTCTAGTTCCTCCTTAGGCATGAAAGCCAGCTTAGTGACTTTGGGCCAATCACCAGGAGACAGTGAGTTCTAGTTCCGCCTTAGGCATAGAAGTTGGCTGGGTGACTCTGGGCCAATCCCCAGGAGATGGGGAGTTCTAGTTCCCCCTTAGGCATGAAAGCCAGCTGGGTGACTTTGGGCCAATCACCAGGAGACAGTGAGTTCTAGTCCCGCCTTAGGCATAGAAGTTGCCTGGGTGACTTTGGGCCAACCACCAGGAGACGGGGAGTTCTAGTTCCTCCTTAGGCATAGAAGTCGGCTGGGTGACTTTGGGCCAACCACCAGGAGACGGGGAGTTCTAGTCCCGCCTTAGGCATAGAAGTTGCCTGGGTGACTTTGGGCCAACCACCAGGAGACGGGGAGTTCTAGTTCCTCCTTAGGCATAGAAGTCGGCTGGGTGACTTTGGGCCAACCACCAGGAGACGGGGAGTTCTAGTTCCTCCTTCGGCATGGAAGCCGGCTGGGTGACTTTGGGCCAATAACCAGGAGACGGGGAGTTCTAGTTCCACCTTAGGCATGGAAGCCGGCTGGGTGACTTTGGGTCAATCACTAGGAGACCGGGAGTTCTAGTTCCACCTTAGGCATGGAAGCCGGCTGGGTGACTATAGGCCAATCCCCAGGAGACGGCGAGTTATACAGTATTGTTGCAGCACCCCTGTGGTCACGTGACCAAAATTCAAACCCTTGGCAGCTGACTCGTATTTATGACAGTTTCAGCCTCCCAGGGTCACGTGATCCCCTTTTACGGCCTTCTGACAAACAAAGTCAATAAGGAAGCCAGATTCCCTTAGGAACGGTGTTATTAATTTAACAGCTGCAGGGATTCACTTAGCATCTGTGGCAGGAATGGGGAATTCCTGTGGCAGGAATTGCCACAAAATGGGGCAAAACTCACTGAACAAATGTTTCATTCGTCAACATACATTTTGGGCTCCATTGGGGCCGTAAGTCGAGGACTGCCTGTAGTTTCCATTCGGAAGCCATAATTCTGAACCCACAAGCCATCTTCACTTTAAATGTTTTTTTACCCAGGGCCAACCTGGTGACTGTTTGGGGTCAAGGGGTCAGGGCCACCAAGAGAAGGACAGGCAAAACAGCAACTGCAGAAAATCCTCGACTTATGACCGTAATTAAACCCAGAATTAAGCCATAAGTCAAGTTGGCATTTAAGTGGGTCATTTTGTCAGCAACCTGATTTTATGAACTTTTGTGGTTGTCATGAAGCAAACGGGATGGATGGGAACTCATCAAGGAGACAAGCAACCTGGAATTAAGGAGAAACTTCCTAATGGCGAGGACAATCAACCCGTGGAACTCCTTGCCACCAGAAGTTGTGGGAGCTCCAACACTGGAGGTTTTTAAGAAGAGACTGGACAGCCATTTGTCTGAAATGGCCATAGGGGCTCCTGTTTGAGCAGGGGGTTGGACTAGATGACCTCCAAGGTCCCTTCCAGCTTCTGTTTTGATCGATACATGTGGAAGTTGAGTAAATCCATTTTCTGCAATGGGCGTTTTTTGTTTTTAGTTTTGCCAGAAACGGGAAGTAAACTTTGGTTTCTGGCAAAAAAAAAAAAAAAAAAAAAGGTCATAAATCATAGTCATATGATTGTTAAGATGCTGCAAATGGCCGTAAATCCCGATTGGTTGCAAAACACCCCAAATATAATCGTGTGACTTTTGGAACTTTAAATCTGGGTCATAAGTACATCATTGGTCGTAAGTAGAGGACTTATCTCTTTGTGCTGGATTTTGGAGCTTCATGTTGTGTTTGTCAAACTTTGCGGCCCTCTTATAAAATAACAAATTCGTACAGGGAGGCCCCCACTTAGCAATCATCCGTTTAGTGACCGTTTGAACGTACCACGCCTTTTTTCACAGTTACGACCTTTTGAAGCATCCCCATGGTCACGTCATCACAATTTGGACGCTTGGCAACCGACTCGTATTTATGACGGTTGTATTTTGCGGCTCCTGCGATTCCCCCTTTGCGACCTTCTGACAAGCAAAGTTAACAGGAAAGCCAGGTTCACTTTAGAACTGATTCACTGAACTGTATTGTAAGTGTGAAAAAATGGTCGTAAGTGTGAAAAACAGTCATCAGTCACTTTTTTCCTTGGTGTTACAGCTTCGAATGGTCACTAAATGAATGGTTCTAAGTCGAGGACTATCTGTACAGGTCGTCCTCAACTTACAACAGTTCATTTAGCGACTATTCAAAAGTTACAACGGCACTGAAAAAAGTGACTTATGTCCATTTTTCACACTTACGACCATAGTAGCACCCCTATTATCAAAATTCAGACTCTTGGCAACTGATTCATATTTATGACGCTTGAACTGTCCCGGTTTGCAACCTTCTGACAAGCAAAAGTCAACCGGGGAGCCAGATTCATTTAACGACTGTGTCACTAATTTAACCACTGCAGTGATTCACTTAACAGCTGTGGCGAGAAAAGTCGTAAAACAAGGCAAAGATGACTTAACAAATGTTTCAGTTAGTGTGGAGGGAAACTTTAATTTTGGGTTTTAACGATTCGATAGATTTACTGTTATAGAAACTTTAAACTATTATGCAAAAGTAAAAAGTTGAGGCGTGATGTTAATGCTTTATTCTACTGCCGAAAACGGAGTCTTTTCTTTCTTTCTTCTTTCTTTTCCCCTTCTTTTCCACACTTTTCCCTTCCCTATTTTTTTTCTATTTGCTTTTGTACTCTTTTGTGTGTGATAACATCAACTAATAAAATCGTGGATTGAAAAAATGTTTCAGTTAGCAACAGAAATGTTGGGCTCCGTTGTGGTCGTAACTCGGGGACTACTTGTAGAGCTAGTCCTCAACTTACGACCACAACGGAGCCCAAAATTTACATAGTTAAGTGAGAAATTTATTAAGGGACTTTTGGCCCCATTTTTATTTTATTTTTTTTGGCCAGCTTTGTTAGGTGAAACCCTGCAGTTGCAAACGTAGTCACACGGTCGTTAAGTGAATCTGGCTTCCCCACTGACTTGGTGGCAAAAGGGGATCAAAACGGGACTCGGGGACTACTTGCGACCGTCATAAACAACGAGTCCGTCGTCAAGCGGTCCGAACGGGAATCACCTGGGATGGTGCAACGGTCATAAGTGTGAAAAACGGTCCTTAAGTGGCTCTCTTCAGTGCCGCTGCAACGTAGAACGGTGGCTAAACCGACGGTCGTAAGTCGAGGATTCCCTGTGCACACAGAGCCCCACCAACCCGCGTTGGTTCCCCAACCCAGCGCGACGCCAAGGCAAAGGCGCCCGCGGCGGCGCCCGCAGCAAAGCGCCCTTGCAACGGGAGCTCGGGCCGGGCGGGGAAGGGGAGGAAGCCGCCCCAGGAGCGCGCTAGGACCGGCGCGGGCGGCCCGGAGGAGGTGTGTCGCTGGGCCGCCTCCCTGCCCCTTCCCCGCCCGGCTCCTCACTTCGGGCTGCTCCGCTCGTGGCGACGGAGCCAGCCGGCCAGCCGCTGCCCGGGGCCATGGCAGCGCCCAGGCGCGTCTTCCACCTCCAGCCATGCGGTGAGCAGGAGGGAGGGAGGCGGGGGATACAAGGGGTTTGCAACTCCTCGGGCTCCGCGTCCTTCTCCTCCTCTTGGTCCTTCTGCTACCTCTTAAGTCCTCTTCCTCCTCCTTCCTCTTCCTCCTGGTCCTTTTGTTATCTCTAATTCTTCCTCCTCTTTTTCCTCCTCCCTCTCCTTCCTCTTCCTCCTCTCTCTCCTCCTCCTACCTCTTCTTCCTCCTCCTCTTCCTCCTGGTCCTTCTGCTATCTCTAATTCTTCCTCCTCTTTTTCCTCCTCCCTCTCCTTCCTCTTCCTCCTCTCTCTCCTCCTCCTACCTCTTCTTCCTCCTCCTCTTCCTCCTGGTCCTTCTGCTATCTCTAATACATCCCCTTCCTCTTCCTCCTCCTTCTCTTCTTCCTCCTCCCTCTCCTTCTCCTCCCTCTTCCTCCTCCTCCTGCTACCCCTCTTTTCTCCTGGTCCTTCTGCTATCTCTAATTCTTCCCCTTCCTCTTCTTCCTCCTTCTCTTCTTCCTCCTCCCTCTCCTTCCTCTTCCTCCTCTCCCTCCTCCTCCTGCTACCTCTTCTTCCTCCTCCTCTTCCTCCTGTTACCCCTCTTTCCTCCTGGTCCTTCTGCTATCTTTAATACATCCTCTTCCTCTTCTTCCTCTTCCTCCTGCTACCTCTTCCTCCTCTCCCTCTTCCTCCTCTTCCTCCTGCTATCCCTCTTTCCTCCTCGTCCTTCTGCTATCTCTAATTCTTCCTCCTCTTCTTCCTCCTCCTCCCTCTCCTTCCTCTTCCTCCTCTCCCTCCTCCTCCTACCTCTTCTTCCTCCTCCTTTTCCTCCTGCTACCCCTCTTTCCTCCTGGTCCTTCTGCTATCTCTAATACATCCCCTTCCTCTTCTTCCTCCTTCTCTTCTTCCTCCTCCCTCTCCCTCTCCTTCCTCTTCCTCCTCTCCCTCCTCCTCCTGCTACCTCTTCTTCCTCCTCCTCTTCCTCCTGCTACCCCTCTTTCCTCTTGGTCCTTCTGCTATCTCTAATACATCCCCTTCCTCTTCTTCCTCCTTCTCTTCTTCCTCCTCCCTCTCCCTCTCCTTCCTCTTCCTCCTCTCCCTCCTCCTCCTGCTACCTCTTCTTCCTCCTCCTCTTCCTCCTGCTACCCCTCTTTTCTCCTGGTCCTTCTGCTATCTCTCTTCCCCTTCCTCTTCTTCCTCCTTCTCTTCTTCCTCCTCCCTCTCCTTCTCCTTCCTCTTCCTCCTGCTACCTCTTCTTCCTCCTCCTCTTCCTCCTGCTACCCCTCTTTCCACCTGGTCCTTCGGCTATCTCTAATTCCCCTTCCTCTTCTTCCTCCTCCTTTCTTCCACCTCCTCTTCTCCCTCTCCTCCCTCTTCCTCCTGCTACCCCTCTTTCCTCTTGGTCCTTTTGCTTCCTCTTCCTCTTCTTCCTCCTCCTGGTCCTTCTGCTGCTTCCAATTCTTCCTCCTCCTCTTCCTCCTCCTCCTCCTGGTTCTACTGCTGCCTCTTGTAAAATTCCTCCTCCTCCTTTCTCTTCCTCCTGGTTCTTTTGCTTCCTCCTCCTCCTCCCTCCTCTCCCTCTTCTCCGGCACCCCCAAACCCGGCTCGCGCCCCTTTCTTTCGCGCGCCCCTTCCCAACTTTGCCAAACCCCAAAGCGCGCGCCGGACCGGGTTGCAACCTGGAGCTTCTCCCCTTACTCACTCTCTTCCCCCCCGGGAGGGGAAAATCCCCCCCTCCTCCAAAGTGTAGGGCTGGGTGTGTGGAGGGTGTCTTCTCCCTTTGGGGGGGTGCAAAGAGAGGAGGGGGGAGCCACTTTCTCGCGTGGAAAGGAATCCCTCCTCTGCTTTTTCTTTTTTGCTCCCTTCTTCTTGCGCTCCAGCGCCCGTTGCCTCCTTCTTGTTTTTACTTGATGCTCGAAGACGGTCGCTTGTGTCTTTTGGCCACATCCTGCTGGTTGCTGCTCGCGGTTTGGGGGTTGTGAGTGTGTGTTTGTGTATGTGTGTGTGTGTTTTGTGTGTGTTTGTGTGTATTTTTTTTTTAAAGGGCTTTCACACTGCTTGGAAACTAAGCCTCTTCTTTTTTTTTTGCTGCACGCTTCGGGTTTCTTTGCGCGTTGCGCAACTCAGTTTTGGTGCTGGTTGTGTTTTTGTGTGTCTTGTTTTTCCGAGTGTTTTTTTTTTCCTCGCACTTCCTCAACCGTGTTGTGGGGTGGCTGGATGTTGTTGGTGTTGGGTTGTGGGGGGGGTTGTCTCTTCCTCTCCCCCCCCCTTTCTTTTCCTTCCCACTTTCTTAGAAACAGAAAGTCACCGGTGCAATCTGGAAGGGAAACGCCAGTGCTGAGCCATTGAAAAAGTGCTTTTTACACGCCTCTTTTCTGCCTTTTTTTTTTAAAAAAAATCTGCTTTCCCCCCCCCCCTCTCTGGAGGCAAAAAAAACAAAACAAAACGCCAAACAGAGAAGTTTCTTCCAGGGAAGGTTTTTTTTCCCCCATGGACTTTGTAGTACTTGCAACCTGGTTTTTGTAGTACTGCGGCACTGGCCAACTCAACCTGGGTTTTTTCCTTGTATTTTAAATTTGCTTCTTTTCACTTGCATTGCTAATTATTTTCCATAAGCCTTCCCCTTCAAGAAAAGTACTTTTGCAGTAGTACAAAAGCCATGTTTTCAAGTATTACAAAGCCCATCCTCTGTGGTCCTCAGTCTGGAGCCAAAGCATAGAGGATGGACTTTGTAGTACTTGAAATCTGGTTTTTGTAGTACTGCGGCACTGGCTAACTGAACCTGGGTTTTTTCCTTGTATTTTAAATTTGCTTTTTTTCACTTGTATTGCTAATCCTTTCCCATAAACCTTAAGCTTCAAGAAAACCTGTGTGAAGTTAGACAGTGCCGCAGTACTACAAAAGCCATGTTTTGAGTATTACAAAGCCCATCCTCTGTGGTCCTCACTCTGGAGCCAAAGCACAGAGGATGGACTTTGTAATGCAAGTAGTCCTCGACTTAGGAGCCCAAAATTACCGTTGCTAACTGAAACACATTGCTCTGTTTTTCTGTGCCGTTATAACTTTTGAGTGGTCACTAAATGAACTGTTGTAAGTCGAAGACTACCTGTCCTGGAAACCTGGGTTTTGTAGTAGAGAGTAGTCCTTGACTTACAACAGTTCGTTTAGTGACCGTTTGAAGGTACGACGGTTTTGAAAAAAAGGAACTGATTATTACCATTTGTCGCACGTATGACCGTTGCAGCATCCCTCGTGGATGCGTGATTTACATTTGGGATGCTTGGCAAATGACTCACATTTATGACGGTCGTGGGGTCACGTGATCCATTTTTGCAACCTTCTGACAAGCAAAATTAATGGGGAAGCCAGATTCGCTTAACAACCGTGGCCAGAAAAATGGGACAAAGCTCACTTAACTTAATGTCTCACTTAGCAACAAAAAATTTGAGTTCAGTTGTAGTCGTAAGTCAAGGACTGCCTGCATTCTGATTTTCCTCTCGAGCGAAAGCAGAGAGTTTCTTCCAGTGGAGGCTCCCTTGTGTCTTGATTGTGGTTTTCCTCGGGGGGGGGCACAGAGGATGGGCTTTGTAGTACTTGCAACCTGCTTTTTGTACTACTGCTGCACTGGCTAACTCAACCTGGGTTTTCCCTTGTATTTTAAATTTGCTTTTTCACTTGTATTGCTAATCATTTCCCATAAACCTTAACCAGAGGTGGGTTTCAGCAGGTTCTGACCAGTTCTGGAGAACCGGTAGCGGAAATTTTGAGTAGTTCAGAGAACCGGTAGTAAAAATTCTGACTGGTCCCGCCCCCATCTATTCTCTGCCTCCCTAGTCCCAGATGATCGGGAGGGAATGGGGATTTTGCAGGAACCTTCCCCTGGAGTAGGGAGGGAATGGAGACTTTGCAGTATCCTTCCCCTGGAATGGGGAGGGAATGGGGATTTTGCAATATCCTTCCCCTGCCATGCACACCAAGCCACGCCCACCGAACCGGTAGCAAAAAAATTTGAAACCCGCCACTGGCCTTAACCTTCAAATAAACCCATGTGAGTTAGACAGTGCAACAGTACTACAAAAGCCATGTTTCAAGTATTACAAAGTCCATCCTCTGTGACCCTCACTCTGGAACAAAGGCAGAAAGCCTCTTGCAGTGAAGGCTCCCCCCCCCCATGTGTGTTTTATTTTGATTTTCTTAAATTTCTTTCTTAAATTTGATAAAACACAGAGCTCTTATTAGTGAGATCCCCACAAGTGGGTCTTCCCAGCTGATAAACCTTAACAGGATAACAGATTTAACACAAATCTAGTGGGGAGAATCTCCACGATGAAAACATAACAATCCATTTGAAGACAAAAATCTTTGCTGGAGGCTGCTGGCACTTGATGTGTTTCTTGCCAAAGATGCTGAATTCTTGTGTAAACAGGGATCTGCTCCTATTTTTTTTCCTTCTCCACTTTTTACCTGATTTAAATAAGATTAGCCATATCGGCAGAAACACAATGTCATTTAGATATTGTTCAGAAAGTGGGTTTAGTCTAGGGGCTAAGGTGCTGGCTTAGAAACCGGGAGACAGTGAGTTCTAGTCCCGATTTAGGCCTGAAAGACAGCTGGGTGAGTTTGTGTCAGTCACCAGGAGACAGTGAGTTCTAGTTTTGCCTTAGGCATGAAAGCCAGTCGGGTGACTTTGGGCCAATTCCCAGGAGCCGGTGAGTTCTAGTCCCGATTTAGGCCTGAAAGACAACTGGGTGAGTTTGTGTCAGTCACTAGGAGACAGTGAGTTCTAGTTTTGCCTTAGGCATGAAAGCCAGTTGGGCGACTTTGGGCCAATTCCCAGGAGCCGGTGAGTTCTAGTCCCGATTTAGGCCTGAAAGACAACTGGGTGAGTTTGTGTCAGTCACCAGGAGACAGTGAGTTCTAGTTTTGCCTTAGGCATGAAAGCCAGTTGGGCAACTTTGGGCCAATTCCCAGGAGCCGGTGAGTTCTAGTCCCGATTTAGGCCTGAAAGACAACTGGGTGAGTTTGTGTCAGTCACCAGGAGACAGTGAGTTCTAGTTTTGCCTTAGGCATGAAAGCCAGTTGGGCGACTTTGGGCCAATTCCCAGGAGCCAGTGAGTTCTAGTCCCGATTTAGGCCTGAAAGACAACTGGGTGAGTTTGTGTCAGTCACCAGGAGACAGTGAGTTCTAGTTTTGCCTTAGGCATGAAAGCCAGTTGGGCAACTTTGGGCCAATTCCCAGGAGCCGGTGAGTTCTAGTCCCGATTTAGGCCTGAAAGACAACTGGGTGAGTTTGTGTCAGTCACCAGGAGACAGTGAGTTCTTAGTTTTTGCCTTAGGCATGAAAGCCAGTTGGGCGACTTTGGGCCAATTCCCAGGAGCCGGTGAGTTCTAGTCCCGATTTAGGCCTGAAAGACAACTGGGTGAGTTTGTGTCAGTCACTAGGAGACAGTGAGTTCTAGTTTTGCCTTAGGCATGAAAGCCAGTTGGGTGACTTAGGCCTGTAAGACGGCTGACTGACTTTGTGTCAATCACCAGGAGGTGGTGAGTTCTAGTTCTGCCTTAGGCATAAAAGCCAGCTGGGTGACTTTGGGCCAATCACCAGGAGATGGGGATTTCTAGTTCTGCCTTAGGCATGAGAGTTGGTTAAGTGACTTTGGGCCAGTCTCTATCTCAGCTCAACCCACCTCATAAGATTGTTGTTAATGGGGGAAAAATGAGGAGGAATCATAGGTGTGTTCACTGCCTTGAGTTACTTCTAAAGTAATAAAAGTTGGGATGCAACTCACTTAACAACCGCCTCATTTAGTTGGGATGGTAAATTGAGGAACACCTGTGCTAGAGTAAGATTTAATTATCAATAAATTTAATTGACTTGGAAGAAGGAAAATGAATGCAGAGCCACTTTTCTCTAATCTGGAGGTCTGGAGTTGACATTTCCCAGAATTCTCGGGCACTGGCTAAGGAATTCTGGGAGCTGACCAGTTTCTATTGGACTGGCCTTCAGATAATGCGGACTTCAGGTCCCAAAACCTTCTAAATTGATTTTGCTAGCAGGGGAATTTTGGAACAGACCTAGACTGGGGAGAAGGCAGGACAAGGAACAATGGACGGAAACTAATCAAGGAGAGAAAACAACCCAGAATTCCTAACAGTGAGGAGAGTTAACCAGTGGAACAGCTTGCCACCAGACCTTGTGGGTGCTTAATCGCTGGAGGTTTTTAAGAAGAAACTGGACAGTCACTTGTCTGAAATGGCAGTGGGTCTCCTGTTTGAGCAGGGGGCTGGACTAGAAGACCTCCAAGGTCCCTTCCAGCTCTGTTCTGATTCTGGTACCCAAAGCTGGTGGAGATAATAGGTTAGTTCTCCTAGGACTGGGATGGCGAACCTATGTCACGCGTGCCACAGGTGACATGCGTAGCCATATCAGTGGGCACGCAAGCTCAGCTCCGGTGCGCGTGCTGGCCAGCTGATTTTTGGGCCTTCTGGGCCCACCAGAAGTAGGGAAGCAGGCTGTTTCCTGCCTCCGGAGGGCCTGGGGAGGGTGGGGAAGGCTGTTTTTGCCCTCCCCAGGCTCCTGGAGGCTCTGGAGCCTGGGGAGAGCAAAAAATCGGCCTTCCAGTCCCATTGGAAGTTGGCAAATGGGCCGTTTCCGGCCTCCGGGGAGGTGGGGAAGGCTGTTTTCACCCTCCCCAGGCTCCGAGAGAGGCTTTGGAGCCTGGGGAGAGCAAAAAACGGGCCTACCGTACCATCACATGCCAAAAGCAGGGGGAGCTCAGGGTGGTCACACGCGCATGGGCGGGGCGCATAGAATTATGGGTGTGAGCACGCACGTGCGTGAACCCCCCCCCCCCCCGCCCAATGCTTCCCCTGCTTTTGGCACGCGATGGCAAAAAGGTTAGCCATCACTGTCCTAGGAGCTCTCAGAGGTTGATTATTGGTAGTCCTTGACTTGCAACCATTCATTTAGCGACCGTTCGAAGTCACAACATTACGGAAAAAAGTGAGTTATGACCATTTTTCACACTTACAAGCATTGCAGCCTCCCCATAGTCACATGACCCAAATCCAGACGCTTGGCAACTGGCATGTACTTATGACTGTTGCAGTGTCCCGGAGTCACATGATTCCCTTTTGCGACCTTCTGACAAGCAAAGTCCAAGGACAGGGAAGCCCGAGTCCCTTCACAGCTGCGTTACGATGTTAACACCACCAGTGATTCACTGAACAGCTGTGGCGAGAGAAGTCGTAAAATGGAGCGAAACTCACTTAACGTCTGGTCTTGGTTACCGAGAGAAATTTTGGGGCTCGGTCGTGGTCGTAAATTGAGGAGAACCTCTACTTCCTTAGCTCTGTCACTTGAGGCAATGGCATCCCTCAGGAGCGACCAGAGGTTTTCCTGACTCGGGACAGGATTGTCCAAAAGTGTAAACATCTGTTCTGCCCCAGCTACGGACCCCAAAGAACGCAGCACACACAAAGCCTGTACGAACCTTAGTTTACTAAAATAAAATCAGTTTTTTCTTCAAACAAAGGCTCTTAATTAACTTTCTTAACAGCCTGCAAGAATCCAAAGAATAAATAATATTAATTTTACTATGTTGGCAGAATGCCCAGAAGCAATTTGCAGGAAAACTGACAAGAGATAAACAAGAGCCGAATCAAACGTTTCTGGAATCAAGACGCGAAGGAATATGAACGAAGTTGTTTCCTGCAAATTGCCTCAGTCGTCGTCCTTCCTTAAATAGGCTAAGCGAGTGGCCAATTAGCCCCAAGCCTTACTCTCGAGGAGACCTCCTCCTGAGGAGCCACTCCTGCCTTTTGGTTGCTCTGTGCGCTCGTGCATCGAGAAGAGGCTCCTCCTCTTCTTCCTCTTCACGGAAGAGGAAGCTTCCGGAGGTTCATGGAAGCTTCTGGAGGTTCTGAAGGCCCTGGCTGAATCCCCGCCTCTGGCACCACATCTTCTCCAACCTCCTCACTGTCCGACTCGAGCGCCAGCTGCATAGGCTGCTGGCATATCACCACACCAGCCTCCTCGCTGTCGGAATCAACTACTAGCTGCATAGGCCGCGTACGGGCCACAATAACATCTGGTGTTTGAAACGCTTTCCATAAATAGGAGAAAGTTATGGGTGATAAAACCCAGAGCCTCAGCAAACGTCTAAAAAGTGCATTTATGTGGTCTTCAGATGGGCTTGGAGAAAAGCTTGGCTAGATGCTGGAGTGTAATATCTGGGAGTAATGATACACAGAATAGCAGATTTTGAAGGGACCTCAGAGGTCTTCTAGTCCATCCCGCTGCTCGGGCAGGAAACCCTCTACCATTTCAGACAAATGGTTGTGCAATCTCTTCTTAAAAACTTCCAGTGTTGGAACCCCCACGACTTCTGGTGGCAGGCTGTTCCACTGGTTAAGTGTTCTAACTGATTTGGAATCTGAGTTAGAGCAGTGTTTCTCCATTTGAAAATGGGTGGATGACAACACAACGAATTCCTCAGCCTGCCAACTTTTTTCAGTGCCGTTAGAACTTCGAATGGTCACTAAACAAACTTTAGTAAGTTGAGGACTGCCTATTATGATTTAATGTTTTTAGGCAATGTATTGCTTATGATTAGATCATTGTATGCCATCCACAATCACTATCTGCCATGAGATTGGCAGATATAAATTAGATTAATAAATAAAATGGGTAAATAAATAGGTCACTAAATGAACTGTTGTAAGTCAAGGACTACCTGTATTCATTTTTTCCTTCCTTCCTTCCTCTCTTCCTCCCCCTCCCTCCCTCTCTTCCTTCCTTTTTCTTCTTCCCTCCCTCCCTTCCTCTGTCTCTTCCTCTTTTTCTTCCTTTTTCTCCCTCCCTCCCTCCCTCCTTCTGTCCCTTCCTCCTTCCCTTCCTTTCTTTCTTCCTTTTTCTTCCTCTTTTCCTCCCTCTCTTTCTTCCTTCCTTTTTCTTCCTCTTTTCCTCCCTCCCTCCTTTCCTTCCTTCCTCTTCCTTCTTCTTCCTTCCTCTCTTCCTCCCTCTTCTTTCCTTTTCCTTCCTCTTCCTTCCTCTCTTCCTCTTCCTTCCTCTCTTCCTCCCTCTCTTTTTCCTCCCTCCCTCCTTCCCTATCTTCCATCCTTTTTCTTCTTCCCTCACTTCCTCCCTTCCTCCCTTCCTCTTTTTCTTTTTCTTTCTCTCTCCCTCTCTCCCTCCTTCCGTCCCTCCCTCCCTCTGTCCTTCCCTCTCTTTCTTCCTTTTTCTTCTCTTCCCTCTCCTTCCGTCCTTCCTCTCTTTCATCCTTTTTCTTCCTCTCTTCCTCCCTCTTCTTCTTTCCTTCCTCCTCTTCCTTCCTCTCTTCCTCTTCCTTCCTCTCTTCCTCTCTTTTTCCTCCCTCCCTTCCCCTTTTTCTTCCTTTTTCTTTCTCTCTCCCTCCTTCTGTCCCTCTGTCCCTTCCTCCCTCCCTCCCTCTTTCTTCTTCCCTCCCTCTCTTTTTCCCCTCCCTCTCATATAATCTACCTTCCTTCCTCCCCTCCCGTCTTCCCCTTCCCACTTTCTGAAGAAATGCTCATTTTCTTTCTGAAAATGCTCTGAAATTCAAGGGTTGTCTTAGAGTATGAGCGAGATACCGATGTCACTCACTGGGCCCACTATATTGTTTGCAATGAATGGCCATCATTAGTAGAGTTGTGATGGATGAATCTTTTCCTGTAATTATGCAGAAGGAACAATGAAGGAACAATCTTCTTTCTTTTCTCTTTCCATCCCCTCCTTTTTGCCCAAAAATAAAAATAAAAATGGTCCTGTCTTGAAAACAAAAGTGTTAGGCCGTGATACTCACAATGGTGGTGATTTTCACATTAATACAGCTATCTTAACTGGTAATTTATAGTTATTAAATGTATTAATTTTACAAAATGGGTTTAGGGAGTCCGATTCCCAGCGACTTTGGGCCGTACGGAGATTAAAAACACAGAGGACCATAAAACAATACAGTAATAAAAACCCAAATAGACCAAAAACAGAAAACTCAAATTATCCAGATTATTCACCATTTCTTAAATGAATTTGGCTCCGTTTTACAAACATTTTTTCGCACATTTGGGGAACACCGGAAGTTTTTAGGAAGAGGTTGGACAACCATTTATCTGAAGTGGTGTAGGGTTTCCTGCCTAAGCAGGGGGTTGGACTAGAAGACCTCCGAGGTCCCTTCCAACTCTGTTATTCTAAACTGAAGTTAATTTGTTCAGTGAATCAACTGCAGTCGTTAAGTTAGTAACCCAGTTGTTAAGTGAATCTCATTTCCCCCTTGACTTTACTTGTCACCCTGGGACAATGCAACCGTCATAAATATGAGTCAGTGGCCAAGCATCCAAATTTGATGACGTGACCACGGGGGCTGCTGCATTGGTTGTAAGTGGGGGGGGGGCGGGAAACGGTCATAAGTCTCTCAGTGTCGTTGTAACTTTGAACCATCACTAAACGAACTGTCGTAATCCGAGGACTATATTGTAAAATGTGATTGGGGGATGCTGCAGGGGTCATAAATGCAGGCCGGTTGTCAAACACACAAACTGATCAAGGGTGTATATGTATGGGTGTGGGTGTTGGAAGTTTAAATCATAACTTCAGACGTTCGTTACGCGATTGGTCATAAGTTGAGGACGGCCCGTACTTTAAGGGGAATTATTTGTTTAAAAAATTGTGTATCTTGGCATCTAGAAAATGTCTTCTTGCTATTGTTGCAGTTGTGTGAGGTTGTTCCTTCCATCTGTGGGCCTGAGGTAAAAAAAAAAATTGGGGAGGGGACGCCACATTCCAGCGAAAACCTTCTGCGATTTGCAAATCTTTTTTATTTTTCTCTCCACAATTGCAAAATCAGAAGTTGCAAAACGTTTTAAAATCTCTCCTCAATCAAGAAAAGCGATCGGTGATGTTGCTTGCTTACGCTGTTGTGTGAAGGCACGTAGTCCTTGACTTACGACGGTTCATTTAGTGACCGTTCGAAGTTACGACGGCATTGAAAAAAGCGACTTATGACCATTTTTCACACTTAACGACCGTTGCAGCGTCCCCATGGTCACGTGATCAAAATTCAGACACCCCGGCAAGGGACTGGCATTGAAAAAAGCGACTTATGACCATTTTTCACACTTAACGACCGTTGCGGCATCCCCATGGTCACGTGATCAAAATTCAGACACTCGGCAAGGGACTGGCATTGAAAAAAGCGACTTATGACCATTTTTCACACTTAACGACCGTTGCGGCGTCCCCGTGGTCACGTGATCAAAATTCAGACACTCGGCAAGGGACTCGTATTTACGACGGTTGCAATGTCCCTTTTGCGACCTCCTGAGAAGTGAAGTCGACAAGGAAGCCAGATTCACTTAACAACCGTCTTATTTACTTAACAGCTGCAGTGGTTCACTTAACAACAGAGTCAAGAAAGCCTATAAAACGGGGCTAAACTCACTTAGCAACTGACTGGTGTAAAACTGAGCAAAACTCTCTCAATAAATATCTCCTTTAGCCACTGAAACTTTGGGTTCCATCGTGGTCGTAAACCGAGGATTACCCGTAGCCATTTTGGAAGGAGTTTCTTGCTAACAATGCAAGGGCTCGCTTGGGGTGCGTGTGAGAGCACGAGAGAGGGAAGGGCCGGTGTGCTTGTGTAGGGTTGGGTTGCCAGGGGGGGTAGGATGACAATCCTCTTGTTGTTTACCTTCTAATTATAGGCATCGTTTAGGTGTGGCTTTAACATAGTTGAATTGCGGCACCCGTTACCTCACGTGTTTGCAAATACCATTTTTCTTCGAAGGGCCTCGGTTTTCCAGGCTGGGAAATGGGTCTAAGGCACGCCTAAGTTACGTTATCCCTGGGATGAAAGTCACTTCAGGTCAGAAAAGTATCTCCGGATTTTTTAAAACAATCCAGATACCGTGTTTCCCTGAAAATAAGACCGGGTCTTATATTATTTTTTGCTCCAAAAGACTTATTAGGTCTTATTTTCTAGTTAGGTCTTATTTTCAGGGAAATACGGTACTAAATGCATCCATCTGGCTGAGGATCTTAACTGGGGCTTATTTTGAGGGTAGGGCTTATATTACGAGCATCCTGAAAAATCATGCTAGGACTTATTTTTCGGTTGGGTCTTATTTTCGGGGGAACAGAGTGGATGGATGGATGGATGGATGATAGAGATAGATAGATAGATAGATAGATAGATAGATAGATAGATAGATAGATAGATAGATAGATAGATAGATAGATAGATACCCTTTTTCCCCGAAAATAAGACCGGGTCTTATATTATTTTTTGCTCCAAAAGACGCATTAGGTCTTATTTTCTGGTTAGGTCTTATTTTCAGGGAAATACAGTACTAAAGGCGTCCATCCAGCTGAGGATCTTAACTGGGGCTTATTTTGGGGGTAGGGCTTATATTACAAGCATCCTGAAAAATCATGCTAGGACTTATTTTCCGGTTGGGTCTTATTTTCGGGGGAACAGAGTGGATGGATGGATGGATGATAGAGATAGATAGATAGATAGATAGATAGATAGATAGATAGATAGATAGATAGATAGATAGATAGATAGATACCCTGTTTCCCCGAAAACAAGACTGGGTCTTATATTATTTTTTGCTCCAAAAGACGCATTAGGTCTTATTTTCTGGTTAGGTCTTATTTTCAGGGAAATACGGTACTAAATATATCCATCTGGCTGAGGATCTTAACTGGGGCTTATTTTGAGGGTAGGGCTTATATTACGAGCATCCTGAAAAATCATGCTAGGACTTATTTTCCGGTTGGGTCTTATTTTCGGAGAAACAGGGTGGATGCATGGATGGGTGGGTGGATGATAGATAGATAGATAGATAGATAGATAGATAGATAGATAGATAGATAGATAGATAGATAGATAGATAGATACCCTGTTTCCCTGAAAACAAGACTGGATCTTATATTATTTTTTGCTGCAAAAGACGCATTAGGTCTTATTTTCTGGTTAGGTCTTATTTTCTGGTTAGGTCTTATTTTCAGGGAAATACAGTACTAAAGGCGTCCATCCAGCTGAGGATCTTAACTGGGGCTTATTTTGAGAGTAGGGCTTATATTACGAGCATCCTGAAAAATCATGCTAGGGCTGATTTTCCGGTTGGGTCTTATTTTCTGGGAAGCACAGTAGTTGACGTACGACCCCAACTGAGCCTTTGATTTCTGTTGCTAAGCGAGACAGTTGTTAAACGGTTTATGAAATTTGTCTTGCTCTGGGCAACTGATCAGGCCATAAATACAGAAACAGACAATTACAGAATTAACAAAAGAGCATTAGAACATTAGGCACGAAAAGTTAAAAACATTAATATTCAGCTAAGTACAATACAGGTAGCTCAATATTTCTGTTGCTAAGCGAGACAGTTGTAAAGTGAGTTTTGCCCAATTTTTATGACTTTTCTGCCCACTGTTAAGTGAAGCACTGCAGTTGTTAAATTAGTAACACGGTTAAGTGAATCTGGCATCCCCACGGACTTTGCTTGTCAGAAAGTCGCAAAAGGGGAGCATGTGATCCCAGGACGCTGCGAACGTCATAAATACGAACCAGGTGCAAAAAACATGCTTTAGCACCGGAAACAAGGTACAGTCCTCGACGTATGACCACATATGAGGTCTGTATTTCTGTTGCTAAGCAAGACGGCTGCAAAGTGAATTTTGCCCCATTTTTTGCCACTGTGAAAAATCACGGCAGTTGTTAAATGAGTAACTTGGCTGTTAAGTGAATCTGGATTCCACATGGACTTTTACTTGTCAGAAGGTTGCAAAAGGGGATCAGCCCCCCCCCGGGACGCTGCAACCGTCATAAATACTGTGTTTCCCCGAAAATAAGCCCTCCCCGGATAATAAGCCCTCCCCGAAAATATTTAACCGCATCTACAGCTGGTCCCCGCCATTTCCTCTGGTTAAGGTTAGGGAGACACAGCTGGAAATCAGGTAAGACGGCAAGAGGAGCCCCGTCCTGCTCCACAAGCCCCAAAATAATAAGACCTCCCCGAAAATAAGGCCAAGTGCTTATTTCGGGGTTCAAAAAAATACAAGACAGGGTCTTATTTTCGGAGAAACACGGTACGAGTCGGTTGCCGAGCTCCTGAATTTTGATCAGGTGTTCGTGGAGGGGATGTTGCAACGATCATAAATGTGAAACATCCTCCTAAGTCACTTTTTTTTGGTGCCGTTGTAACTACGACCGGTCACTAAATGAACTGTCGTAAGTCGAGGATTATCTGTAACAAATTTTGGAAAGGATTTAGCCCAGATTAGAAGTGTGGGGTCTTTTGAGGACCATTTTTGAAACTAATGGCCAAGAATGTCCCCCATCCCTTTGATTTAAAAATAAAATCTCTAGGCTGCCTCTCGGCTTGATTAAAGAAAGCTAATGGGATTTAAATGGGAAAAGATCAAAGTATTTGGCTGATGGTGCAGGACTGCTGTTCCCCCTCCTCTGGCATTCCTCTCCCCACCCCCAACCCCCAAAATCTCAGCTCATGTGCTCTAAATGTCATTAGGAAGGCAACCATGAAGCTACTTAAGCCCTAGGGGAGATTTTTAAAGGATGCCAGCTTTGCAAATGACTTCAGCAATGGGTGGTAGCAGGGATGAAACAACAGAATAAGAGAGTTGGAAGGGACCTTGGAGGTCTTCTAGTCCAACCCCCTGCTCAGACAGGAGACCCTACACCAGTGATGGCTAACCTTTTTGCCATCATGTGCCAAAAGCGGGGTGAGTATGGGGGGCTGCCCGCGTGCCCACACCCATAATTCTATGCCCCCTGTGCATGCGCGCATGAACCCCCCCCCCGTTCTCCCCTTTTGGCACGAGATGGCACGGTGGGCCCATTTTTTCCCCTCCCCAGGCTCCAGAGCCTTTCTAGGAGCCTGGGGAGGGTGAAAATGGCCTTCCCCACTCCCATGGAGGCCCTTCAGAAGCCAGAAATGACCCATTTCCGGCCTCTGGAGGATCTCCGGGGGTGTGTGGAAAAGGCCATTTTAGCCCTCCCCAGGCTCCTAGAAAGGCTCTGGAGCCTGGGAGAAGCGAAAAACGGGCCTTCCCCACCCTCCCGAGGCCTTCTGGAGGCCTGTTTCCCTACTTTTGGTGGCCCAGAAAGCCCAAAAATCAGGTGGCGGGAGCTGAGCCTGCGTGCCCACCGATATGACACCGAGTGCCACCTGTGGCACGCGTGCCATAGGTTCGCCATCACGGCCCTACACCATTTAAGACAAGTGGCTGTCCAGTCTCTTCTTAAAAACCTCCAGTGGTGAAGGAGGACCCACAACTTCTGGTGGCAAGCTGTTCCACTGGTTAATTATCCTCCCTGTTAGGAAGTTTCTCCTGAATTCCAAGTTGCTCCTCTCCTTGGTTAGTTTCCATCCATTGCTTCTTGTCCTGCCTTCTGGGGCATTGGAGAATAGGTGGACTCCCCTCTTCTTTGGGGCAGCCCCCCAAATACTGGAACGCTGCTATCATGTCTCCCCCCCAGTCCTTCTTTTCTCTGGACTAGCCAAACCCAAATCCTGCAACTGTTCTTCGTATGTTTTAGTCTCCAGGCCTTTTAATCATCTTAGTTGCTCTTCTTTGCACTTTTTCCAAAGTCTCAACATTTCAGGTGTGGCCTTAACTAAGGCCTTATAAATGTTAAATCCTGATTTGTAGAACTGCTGGGGGAAAAAAAGCAAACATGGTTTTTTGGGGGGGAGTACATTTAGTCCTCAACTTACGACTGCAATAGAGCCCAACATTTTCTTCGCTAAGCGAGGCACTTGTTCAGTGAATTTTACCTCAGGTTATGACATTTCCCGCCACAGTTTTTCAGTGAGTCGCTGCGGTTGTTAAGTTAGTAACATGGTCGTTAAATGGATCTGACTTCCCCCTCGACGTTGCTTGTCAGAAGGTCGCAAAAGGGGATCACGTGACACCCCCCTCCCTCCCGGACACTGCAACCGTCATAAATGTGAGTCAGTTGCCAAGCGGCTGAATTTTGATAATGTGACTGTGGGGATGCTGTGTGAAAATAGTCGTAATTCACTGTTTCCAGGGCCATTGTAACTTCGAGCAGTCACTAACATACTGTTGTAAATCGAGGACTACTTGTATTTATGACGGTTGCACTGTCCCGAGGTCATGTGATCCCCTTTTGACATCTTCTGACAAGCCAAGTCAAAAGAGTGGGGGGGAGGCCAGATTCATTTAACGACCTTGTCACTGATGCCACAACCGTAGCAATTCACTTAAAACAGTGTTTCTCAACCTTGTTAGCATGAAGATGGGTGGACTTCAACTCCCAGAATCCCCCAGCCAGCGGCACTCAGACAAAACGGCCATCAACGGGCACATAGAGATGAACCACATTTACACACCATTCAAAAGAGACAATCCAAAAGCTAAAAGATCACTGCACTTCCTGGCCAGAAATAAAATACCCACAAGAGCAGAGATTAACACAGTGTTTCTCAACCTTGGTAGCTTGAAGATGGGTGGACTTCAACTCCCAGAATCCCCCAGCTGGTTGTGGGATTCTGGGAGTTGAAGTCCACCCATCTTCAAGCTACCAAGGTTGAGAAACACTGACTTAAAACAAGGAAGGTTGTAAGATGGGGCAAAACAGACACAAGCGGTGTCTTGCTTAGCCACAGAGGAATTTTGGGCTCAAGCATCGTCGTAAGTCGAGGACTACCTGTAAATGACTTTCTGTTCTGGATTATCAGGATGTACTTTGCTCCAGAGGTAAGGTTGCGAAGTTGTGGGGTTTTTAAATGCTTTTATTTATTTATTTATTAGATTTTTATTACTTTATCAGTAACTCAAGGGGACAAAGATACATAATGCTCCTTTCTCCTTCCATCTTCCCCGTGTTCTGAACCTCCTGTAACAATACAAGCCAGGATTCGATCCCGTATCCCTTTCCCTCAGTGACTGACCGGTTCTTTCTGGAAGGCCTTAAATCCAGTTAGAATCTGTTCCTTTTTATTTCCATATAGGCTCCCCCGGGGATCTATTTTCCACAGCAAACAAGTGCCTCTGATGTGGCAACCAAGTTAAAACCATGAGGACTAGCGCCATGGCTACTATAGTGATTTAACCCTTTCCTTTAAAACTGTACAAGTTGATAGTAACCATGGCCATTGTGCTGTCTGGGGAATTCTGGGAGTTGAAGTCCACACATCTTAAAATGGCCGAGTTAGGAAAACATCGGTTTAAGCAAATCATAATTAACTCATAATGAGTTCAGCCCAGTACAGGTAATCTTTGACTTAACACCTATTTGTTTAGTGATTGTTCTAATCTAAGTTAACAACCCTGAAAAAAAAGTGAGTCATGTTATATCTAAGATATAACTAAGGAGATATTTCCTAACGGTGAGAGCAAATTTTAAGTGTAAATTCTAAATTTTTAATGGATTTTAAAATATGGGTATTTTAAATTGGGTATTAATTCAGCCAAATTTATTTAATTCATTTTATTCGATTTTAAATTTTGTATATCTATGTGTTTTATTTCATGGCTGTGCACCGCCCTGAGTCCTTCGGGAGTAGGGCGGTATAGAAATTCAATAAATAATAATAATAATAAATAAATCAGCTAGCAAGAACACCTTGCCTTCAGAAGTTGTGGTTTCCCCATCACTGGAGGCTTTTAAGGAGAGATTCAACAACCATTTGTCTGAAATTGTATAGGCTCTTTTGCTCGAGCAGGGGGTTGGGCTAGATGACCTCCAGCGTCCCTTCCAACTCTGTTATTCTATGGTCTTCGGTCTAATTGTTAAGATTCGTTGGATTCCAACTCCTTTCAAAGCCATCAAGACAGCCAATGGCTCTCTTGTCCAGTTGTTGCATCTTAACGTTGTTGGAGAGCAAGCCAGGAATGACGGTTGTTGCATCCTAACATTGTTGGAGAGCAGCATCTTGAAGAACCACCATCGTAGACCCAAGTAGGCCTGCCTCAGATCAAGGTGGACCTTAGCTGGGTCAACATGTTGGTGTCATAGGACCTTCTAAACATGACAACCATCTTCTCACAAACCATGTTGGCTTTACAATTGACCGAGTGGTCTTCTCAATAACATCCTTGTTCTTCCATGCTTGTGGATGATGGGCTCCAGGGAGCAAGCTTCAACTCCGTTCAACCCCATCAAGGCAGCCAATTCGTCTCTTGACCAGGTTGTTACATCCTAACGTTGGAGAGCAACAGCTTTGAGGGCCACTATCGTAGACCCAAGTAGACGTGCCTCAGATCAAGGTGGACCTTAGCTGGGTCAGCATGTTGGGTCAAAGGACCTTCTAAACGTGACAACCATCTCCTCACCCGTTGGCTTTAGACAGCCAATGAGTCTCTTGGCCAGGAATGATGGTTGTTACATCCTAACATTGTTAGAAAACACCAGCTTGAGGGCCATCATTATAGACCCAAGTAGGCCTGCCTCAGATCAAGATGGATCTTAACTGGGTCAACATGTTGGGTCAAAGGACCTTCTAAACCCAACTCGAGCATCTCACTGGTTGCTTTTACAATTGACCCAAAGTTGTCTTCTCGATGACGTCCTTGTTCTTCCATGCATCTGGATGATGGTCTCCAGGATCCAAAACTCCAGGTTGTTAAGGAATTAAAATAATTTTATCTTGAAAACTCTTCTCCCGAGCTGTCTAGACATACGATCCACCCACCTCCTCAAGTTGTTCGTCTGCTAGGTCGAACTGAGCCTCGGAGGATGACAATCTTAACGATTTTGCTCAATTAAGCGTCTTGTCTTTGGATTTGCTTATTAATTTCTGACAGAGAGCGACGTTCCGGAACGCTGATTTTCAAACCCAAAAAGCTCCAGCTTTGAAACGAGCTTGGTAATTTTTTGAGGTTGTCCCTTGCGAATCGATCTTCCTCATCGGTGTAATTTTTGTTCCTCGTTCACAACCCTGGTTGAGCACAGCCCTGGTTGAACCCTGGAATCAGGATTTAAAGGTTGCCCTTTTAAGACACGGGCTTGCAAAGTTTTGAGTGGCTTAGAAGCGAAATGAGCCTCTGATTTAACTTAAAGGCAGAATCGTTTCATGATTTAACGAGGAATGGTGCAGGAAGGGACAAAAATTGCAATTTCTTTCTGCTTACCGTATTTTCCTAACTCGCTGCGCCGCCAATCCTACTCCTGGGATCTTGTTCGTTGATTGGATGATACTGAGTGCCTATAATTCTTTCTGCAGCCTTGGCTCCGCCCCTCGTGACGTTGACCCTTCAGTCTTTTTCACTCAGTTGATAGGAGTACACCTGAGTGCCTATTCTCTTGAGTATTTTGTAATTTTGTGAGATTTTTGGGTTATATTGAGACCTCATTTTTGTTGTGTGCACTTCAGAGAGCTGCGATAGGAAGGATTGGGGTCTTTCGGAGCGGCGGTATTCGGCGCTTGTTTTTAACTGCCGATCCGCCATTTTCTCCTTCCCGCCTGTCAGTGTGAGGCGCGAGCGGCGGTTTCGGCCAAGTAGCTAAACTGCCGATCCAGCCAGCCTTTATTGACGCCGAAAGACAGCTGAGAGGTGTTAGTCAGATTTCGCCCAGCTGAGGGGAAATAAGACTGGGTTTTATATTAATCTTTGCTCCAAAAAAATGTATTAGGGCTTATTTTCTGTTTAGGTCTTATTTTTGGGGAAACACGATATTTATAATACAGGTAGTCCTCGGCTTTTTTGAGTCCAATATTTCTGTTGCTAAGGGAGACCGTTGCTGAGCTTTGCCCCATTTTGTGACCTTTCTGGCCACAGTTGTTAAGTGAAATGCTGCAGTTGTTAAATTAGTAACACGGTTGTTAAGTGAATTGGGCTTCCCCATCGTTGTGTGAAGGTCTCAAAAGAGGATCACGTAACCTGGGGACACTGCAACCGTCATAAATATGAGTCAGTTGCCAAGGGCTTTAATTTTCATCATGTGACCACAGGGGATGCTTTGTTAAGTATGAAAAATGGTCATAAATTGCTTTTTTCAGTGCCTTTGTAATTTGGGACGGTCACTAAACGAACTGTTGTAAGTTGAGGACTCCCTGCAGAGTTATGATACAGGCATGCAGAAAAATTTATGTATGGTTAATGTGATTTTCTCTGGCATTATGCTTTATATTGTTCTTTTTTTTTTAAGATGTTGCTCTGAATTATTATTTTTGAAATAATTTGAAAGCAACCAACAGCTCCTATTGGATACTCTCCACTTTGAGAGGATCTTCGCTCCTAAACCAGGTTTTGTCTTCAGTCCACATTGCAATGTCTGTCACTTTTAATGACGGCTTGCCTAGGCAGATTTGGAACTTGGCGGAAAGAGCTACGGGACTACGTTGGCGAGTTGCACCAAGTTGAAATTGTTTGGCACTGGTATGAGATGCGACCCCCTTCCCGTTGCACTTTGCAAACTGGGATTTACGGCTTAGCGTGTGGTGCAAAGATAGCGAATGGCGGTTTAGTCATCAAAATGTGGTTAGCAAACCATGGCATACCCCTGCAGACGACGCACGCTCATTTTGCGTGTGTGAGAAGGACGGGTTGGAAATGGGCCACTTGATTGAAAAACCCCCAAAATTTTCCCTTGGGTTTTATTACAGTTTTGGGGGTTCAGTTTTTTCAGCAAAGTTCAGAAATTGGCCAGACGTTAAAGCGCTTCCTAAAAACGTGCAAATTGCCTTGAAGGCAGATTGAACCCCAGGTCCATAGAGGTCAACCTCTGGGTTCCCCAGTGGTCATCTAGAAGGATTTGGGGGATTCCCAAACCTCAGGTGTGAGCACCCCCTTTCTCCTAGCACCCCTATTTAAAGTCAAATATTGCATTATTGCAGACTAGTGTATCATGATTTAAGGCCAGAAAGTATCTGTCCATCATCAAACACCCCAACGGCTGCCATGGTTACAACCACCGACTGCCCCTGCCACCATGGAGGGTGTGTTCTGGTGCAGGGTTGTAGGCACCCGGGAAGAGAGATGCTCAGCGCTGCCTGGGCGTCCTGAAAAACCGAGCGTCCGCAGCTTTCATCCATTGAAAACGGCATTTTGAAGGACCGTTGCTCCGGGGAATCCTGCTGACTTAGGAGAAGCTCCAGGAAAAGTGCTGGTCACTTTAATGGGGTTTCCTCCCTTCTCCTTCCCGTCCCCTCCCTCCTTATTCGCCAGCCGGAGAGAAAAGGGGTAGACACGGTGCAGCTCGCCCCTTCCTTCCTTCCTTCCTTCCTTCCCTCCCTCCCTCCCTCCCTCCTCCTTTCCTTCCTTCCTTTCTTCCATCTCTCTCTTCTTTCTTCCTCTGACTTTTCCGTCCCTCCTTTTCTTTCTTTCTTTCTTCCTTCCTTCCTTCCTTTCTTTCCTTCCTTCCTTCCTTCCTTCCTTCCTTCCTTCTCTTTCACTCTCTCCATCCTCTCCCTTTCTCTCTCCTCCTTCCCTCCCTCTCTCTCCACTCATCCATCTCTTCTTCTCATCTTCCCCATCCATCGATCCCTCCCTCCCTCCTTCTCATCTCTCTCTTCTTTCTTCCTCTGACTTTTCCGTCCCTCCCTTTCTTCCTTCCTTCCTTCCTTCCTTCCTTCCTTCCTTCCTTCCTTCCTTCCTTCCTTCCTTCCCTTTCACTCTCTCCATCCTCTCCCTTTCTCTCTCCTACTTCCCTCCCTCTCTCTCCACTCATCCATCTCTTCTTCTCATCTTCCCCATCCATCGATCCCTCCCTTCCTCCCTCCTTCCCATCTCTCTCTTCTTTCTTCCTCTGACCTCCCCTCCCCTCCTTCCTTCACTATCTCTCCTTCCATCCTCTCCTTTCCCCCCCTCTCTCTCCTTCCTTTTTCTCCCTCCCTCTCTCCCTCCACTCATCCATCTCTTCCAATCTTCCTCCACCCCTCCATCCATTCTATCCATCCATCCATCTGAAGAGAAAGCTACCAGAAGAGGGTGGATGGACGACGCCAAAGGCAGCGAAAGCCCAGATCCTCCTCCTGAACCACCAAATATCTGATTTTTTTCCCCTAGGAATTGAGTCCACGCCCCCCCCCCCACTCCCCTCCGTCCTGCTTTCCCACCTCTTCATTCCGCGGCTTTTCCTGCCCATCCACCCCCCCCTATTTCACCCCCCCTCCCTTCTCATTCTCTCTCTCCCCGCACCTGGGAGTGACGGGTAGCGATGGTGCCTCTGCCCACCCATTTTTCCCTGCTCGCCAATTGGAAGTGAGCAAGGGAGAAAGATGCCTCGGCCGGGCGACTATTAATATGGAAGGCCAGGGCCGGGACCATGAGCTCCCTCTTCTGCCGGGCTTGCTCGTCCACCTGAGCGTGCAAGGCCACCTAAGTGTGCAAACCAGGCTGGAGTGGATTTTTTGGGTGCCCGGAAGGAGACCAAACATCGGCTTGCATTGCATCCATCGTCTCTAAAGTTGCAGCGTGATAGGTAAGCTTGACTTCTCCATCAGCAGCACCTCTTGCCGCTGATTTCCAGCCGCAATTATAACCGGATTGCTTTTTAATTATTTAATCCAAAAGTAAACCGATATTGTGAGGTTGGTTTTTTGTTTGTTTTTTTTTGTTTTTTCCGTCCCCGGCTTTTAAGAAGCATTTCATCCCTCTCGCTTTCGGGAGCTCAGATAATGCATTTGCAAATGTGTTTTTACGGGCAGAAGAGGAATAAATATATTTAGTAGGGCCGCTGGAGTTTGTGTCAGGAAGGAAAACAGACCCAGAGCCGGGTTTTTTGTGGGTGTGTGTTGTGTTGCATGTGGCTGTGCGTGCCTCCAAACATCTGATCGCACAAATCTTTGTGGCACCGCACACGAGAGGGGAAAACCTATTTATTGATGCATTGATTATCCATGTTGGTTTCGCTGGCTCTCAAGGAAGGTTTAATTTAGGCGAGGATCTTAATTTTAACCTGGATATGAAGCACAGGGTGGAAAGAGGCTGTTTTGTAAAAGTACATAAAGAAAGCGATAAATTATTTTATTAAATTTCTACGTCGCCCAGAGTCACCTTGTAGGGGAAATTAGGCGACCGAGAAATTTAATTCAACAAATAAATAAAATAAGAAAGGGTGAACAAAGCGATTTATTTTGGGAGGGGAGAAACCCCAAAAGAGGATCTTACTTAAACTTGAATCTTTGCTTTCCAAAGCAAATAGGATCCCCAGATCATTTATTTTAGCATAATTCCAGTTTCCTTCGTACATTTAAAGACCTGAGAACTTGTTTTTATTTGGGAATAAAGTGTACATACAGTATGTATATGTGTGTGAGTGTGTGTGTGTGTGTGTGTGTGTGTGTGTGTGTGTGTGGATTTGCATGTTTCTGATATGCTGGATTATTTTTTTAAAAAAAATGTTTTTTGCATCACCCACTTGTCTGATGGAGATAAAGAAATAGGTAATTTCTTCACAGGCTGATCCCCCCCCCCCAAGACGGTTTGCTATATTAGGAATATAAATTTGGAAATAATTTAATATCCCTCCCCCCAGTTAGAAAAACACAATGAAAATAATTGAGCCAGCGAGGGTCTGTGCAAGATTGATATTTCCCAGATTCTAGTGAGTAAAACCATGTTTTTGGGTGTGTGTTTTATTGTCCTGCTTCTTGGTTGATTTAACTTATTAATTAATTATTGAGAGTTGCTTGTATTTTTAGTCAGAAACGCAACACTCCCAAATTAAAATAGGAAAAAGGTTCCATCGAGTTTCCTTTTTGCCCGGCTTTGGAATGTCAAAAATGTAATAAATAAAAGTACAATTTGCTTAGAAATGTTTTTTTTTTCCTCTTGGATCCAAAGTTAGCAAGATGACTTTGATAAATAAAGAAGGAATAAAGTGAATTATATAAATGGAGATTTGGAGAAGACCGAAGGATCTCGAGCCCAGGGGGAGGCTTTTAAAACTACATTAGTCCTGATTTTTTATTTTGTTTTTATCGATTGAAAACGCATATGCAGCCTGCTAATTGCCAAAGGAGAATCTGATATCACATAATTGGGAGACATTTTGAGTTGGATACGTCCGTTTCTGGCGCTGAGATGGATTTCTGTGGCTTGAGGAATGCTGTTGAGGTAGTTTTGCCCCATTTTAAGTTTGAAGGGAGCTTGACGTATTAATGCTGTTATGCTTCTATTAAAATATGAGGAAAGGTTGCGAAAGCTGACGGTCCAAATAGGATTTCCACGGTGCTGAAATGGCCGGCTGCTGCATAATTCTTATTTATTTCTCTTCTGTGAGAAGTTGGGATTCTTCCCATTTCAGAGATGGAAGACTGAGGCCCACTGAGGCCGAGATTTGCCAATTGCTCTGGTTTTAAAACGATCGCTTCACCTTTTCCCGCTGTGACTTAACATACAGGAGGCTGTAATGTAGAGGAAAACCTCTTTTAAAACTTTTAATAATGGAATCATGAGGACTAGAAGCATGCTGGAAAATGAGTTTACTGTTATAGGAAATGGTGCTGTTTAAAATTACGACGTGATTCTGTTTAAGATATGCAGCCCAGGCTCCTTAGCTGTAGGCCGAGGGGCTATAAGTGGATTTTTGAGCATTGTATAGAAATATGTATTAAAGATTCAAATGATTTCCTAAAAATTGATTTAATCTAACACCGGGCGAGTTCACAGAGTACGGTAAACCATGATGCAGGAAAGTTTCGGCATGCTGAGAACAAGCTTCTTGGTTTATACAGGCAGTCCTCGACTTAACCACAGTTCATTTAGTGACCATTTGAAGTTAACACCGGCACTGGAAAAAGGGACTTATGACCGTTTTTTCACACTTAATGACCGCTGCAGTATCTCCACAGTCATATTTTCAAAATTCAGCTGCTTGGCAAACTGATTCGTATTTCTGACGGTCTCAGTGTCCCGGGGTGGGTCACATGATCCCCTTTTGCGGCCTTCTGACGAGCAAAGTCAACGGGGCAGCCCGATTCACTTAACAACCGGGTTAGTAACTTCACCAACGGCAGCGATTCACTTAACCACCGAGGCGAGGAAGGTCGTAAAATGGGGGCAAAACTCATTTAACAACGGTCTCGCTTAGCCACAGAAATTTTTGGTCCCGTTGCGGTCGTAAGTCGAGGCCTTCTTGTTAGGCCGCAAACTGCGGGTGCGGAAAGATCAAACGGGGGTGGGGGTGGGGATTAGACTAGGATTTCCGCTGACCACGATTGCTGGAAGCAAACAGTCCCTCTGTCCAGCAGAGACCTGAAAAAGCGAGTTCTATTTTTTCCCCCCTCGTCTGCCATCTTTCAAAAATCAGGAAAAAAAAAAATTTGACCTCTTTTTTCCTGTTTACGCGATCTCTATCGGGACCCTCAGATAAATCCCGACATGCACCGGGCTCCTGACTCAGGTTCCCGGACACCCCTGTTGCTTTGTGCAAAACCTTTGCAACCGGTTGCTGCAAAAAACAACAACCCTGGAATTTTGGGGGAGTGGGGGGGGGTAGAGGGAAGATGGTGGCCTTTGGAGGTGGGGGGGGTTGGCGGTATTTCCTTATGGCACCTATATGGGAAGGCTGTCACAGAGTGGAATAGAAACCTCAAACCCTGGTGGCTCAGCAGACTAAAAACACTGTTATTAACATCAGCTGTCTGCAATTACTGTAAGTTCGAATCTCACCAGGCTCAAGGTCGACTCAGCCTTCCATCCTTTCTAAGGTAGGTAAATTGAGGACCCGGATTGTGGGGGCAATAAGCTGACTTGGTATAAATCTACAAAAAGTATGAAGGCTATTGCTTAACGCATTGTAAGCTGCCCTGAGTCTCCGGAGAAGGGGGGGGGCATATAAATCAAATTAAAAAAAAAAACAACAACCCCCAAACACAACACAAAAACAACACAACAGAATAACACCCACCCACATCACAGGGTTGATCTGGGCATCCTTGCCCGTTAAAAAAGCCACTTCTCCGTGGACCCAGATTCGGCCTCGCAAAACCTGGATGGATTGGCTTTGCAATGTTGGCTTGTTAGTCAGCATGCTGGATGGAAATGAAATTTGCAACCCAGAAATTGGGGATTGGAGGTGTGTGGGGGGGCAAGCCAGGACTCCAGACTCCGCCGATCTTCCCCCCCCCACTCCCTGGCGCGTGGGTGGATGTTTGCCTTCAAAGGATCAGCCTTGCTCTTCTCCTCCTCTGAAAAGCGAGGGATATTTTTGTGTGCATCATCGCCCCATTTCTGGTGTGTGTGTGTTGTGTTTGTCTCTTCAGCTTCTCGAGGATCTAAGAAGCGAGCTTTTATCCTTTTTAGGGGTGGAATAACCGAGACCCCCCAATCTATGCCGTGTTCAAAAGAGTGTGTGATTCAATACCTGTCATTCAAACTAATGTAGGATTGATGGGTCAAGCTTTGGATTAACTGGTCATTCTCTTTCTTATGGAAAACAGATAGAAATAATTCATTTAATTCTGCTGAAGTCCACCCCCCCCCCCCAGCCTGCCCCGAGGACAAGCAATGGATGGAAACTAATCGAGGAGAAAAGCAAACCGAGAACTAAGGAGAAATTCCCTGACAGTTAGAATGATTAATCGGTGGAACAGCTTGCCACCAGAAATTGTGGGCGCTCCATCCCTGGAGGCCTTTAAGAAGAGATTGGACAGCCATTTGTCTGAAATGGTAGAGGGCAGTGATGGCTAACCTTTTTGCCGTCGTGTGCCAAAAGCGGGGGTAATGGGGGGGATTGCGCGCGTGCCCACATCCATGATTCAATGCGCCCCGTCCCCCCACACATGTGCCTGTGACCCCCCGCTCTCCCCCCGCTTTTGGCACGCGGTAGGCCCATTTTTTTGCCCTCCCCAGGCTCCAGAGCCTTTCTAGGAGCCTGGGGAGGGTGAAAACAGCCTTCCCCACTCTCCCAGAGGCCCGGAAACAGCCCGTTTCCCGACTTCTAGTGGGCCCGGAAAGCCCGAAAATCAGTTGGCCAGTGTGCACATGTGTGCTGGACTGAGGTAGGGCAATGCTCGTGTTCCTACATATGGCTCCATGTGTCACCTGTGGCACCCATGCCATAGGTTCGCCATCACGGGTATAGGGTTTCCTGCCGGAGCAGGGGGTTGGACTAGAAGACCTCTAAGGTCCCTTCCAACTCTGTTATCCACTGTCTTTGCAATTGTGTAACTTCTGAAATTGTTCTTTGCTTTATGGGTGCATGTCTTTATGGATGCACGTCTTTGGACCAGTGGTGATTAATATTCATCTTAAAAGTTTAATTCTTTATAATTCTTTTAATTGATTTTAAATTTTGTATTGGTATGTTTTTTATCCTTGGCTGTGCACCGCCCTGAGTCCAATAGGAGAAGGGCGGTATATAAATTGAATAAATAATAATAATAAAAGTTTTAGGGATACAGGCAGTCCTCGACTTAACGACCACAACTGACCGCCAAATTGCAAACGCGAGGCTTTTGTTAAATGAGTTTTGCCCCATTTTACGACCTTTCCGGTTGCTAAGTGTACCCCTGCAGCTGATACTATTAGTAACATGCTGGTTAAGTGAATCTGGCTCCCCCACCTCCCCCATTGACTCTGCTCGTCAGAAGGTCGCGAAAGGGGATCACGTAACCTGGGGACGCTGCGACGGTCATAAATGTGAGTCAGTTGCCAAGCTTCTGAATTTCGATCAGGTGACCACGGGGATGCTGCAACGGTCATAAGTGCGAAAACTGGTCATGAGTCATTTTTTTCCCCCACTGCCGTCGTAACTTCGAATGGTCACTAAATGAACTGTTGTAAGTCTAGGACTGTGATGGCGAACTATGGCACGCGCACAGCCCAAAAAACTACCTGGAAATGACCCGGAGAATGGCAAGAAAAATGGCCTGTTTTTTGGCCATTTTTTCGGCCCGTTTTACGGCACTCCGGTGCCCGCGAAACCAGAAGAGCAACCGAAGACAGTTGGCGCATGCCCACAGAAAGGGCTCTGCCTGCCACCTCTGGCACCATGTGCCATTGTTTTGGGTCCAGGATCATCTGTGTTATCCTAAAAATTTTGATTTCCCTTCTTTGGGGTGAGTTTGTAATGGTGTCTGCGCAGGGAAAGTTGCATTCGCTTTAATTCTTCTCCTTTGGACAGTCATGTCAGATTAAAAAAAAAAAAATCAGTGGCATCTTTTTCCAACGTTTTATTAAAGCAGAAGGTTTGGCGAGCTGCCACTCAAAATTGGGAAATTTGGTGGCACGTTTGCCAACAGGTTTTAGAATAGAAATAGAATAACAGTTGGAAGGGACCTTAGAGGTCTTCTAGTCCAACCCCGTGCCCAGGCAGGAAACCCTACATCACTTCAGACAAATGGTTATCCAGCATCTTCTTAAAAATTGGAGCATTCACAACTTCTGGTGGCAAGTTGTTCCACTGATTAATTGTTCGCACTGTCAGGAAATTTCTCCTTAGTCCTAGGTTGCTTCTCTCCTTGATGAGTTTCCACCCGTTGCTTCTTGTCCTGCCTTCAGGTGCTTTGGAGAATACCTTGACTCCCTCTTCTTTGGGGCAGCCCCTGAGATATTGGAAGACTGCTATCATGTCTCCCCTAGTCCTTCTCGTCATTAAACGAGACATGCCCAGTTCCTGCAACCGTTCTTCATATGTTTTAGCCTCCAGTCCCTTAATCCTCTTGGTTGCTCTTCTCTGCACTCTTTCTAGAGTCTCAACATATTTTTTACATCGTGGCAACCAAAACTGGATGCAGGATTCCAAGTGTGGCCTTACCAAGGCATCAGAGTGGATAAAAAACAATGATTTTTTTTAAAAAAAATCAAAAAAATCAGATTTTTTAAAATTTAAATCGGATTTTTTTGATTTAAATCGGATTTTTATTGATTTTTATCAAATTTATTTTAATAAAAAACTTTTGGGGTTAAAATCTATCGTAAGATAGTTTTTCTATTTAAGATACATAAATAATTTAGTTTCTTCAGCATGAAATGGAGCTGAGTTATGTAGCAGGAGGCTGTATATTCTGCAACATTGGGACTATCGGTGAGTCAACAGCGGGTCAAAGGAGTAGCAGAGATGACAGCTGCTCTTTAAAAATTAGGATTTAAATCGAGTTGATTTAAATCATGCCTTTTTACTAGTGATTTAAATCATGATTTAAATTGTGATTTAAATCAACTCGATTTAAATCAAATCCACCCTGCAAGGCATCATAAAGTGGTATTAACACTTCTCGTGATCTTGATTCTATCTCTCTGTTTTGTTAGAAGTTTTTCTGGGCTTCGGCTGTTTTTTAGTTGCAGCCCAGGGAAACTCCTGCGTCTTCATAAAATTTATGATCGGCCTTCCAGGTTTCGCCTGACAAAAACTGCAATTTTTTTCCTGCATGGGGTCCTCAGGATTAACGTCTGGATATTCCACAATCATTACAGGTAGTCCTCGATTTACAACGGTTCATTTAGTGACCGTCTGAACGGCGCTGAAAAAAGCGACTTAATCGCTTTTTTTCACACTGATGACTGTTGCAGCATCCGCAGGGTCAAAGGATCAAAATTCAGATTCATGGCCATTGATTCATATTTATGACCGTCGCAAAGTGTCCCGAAGTTTTGCAACTTTCCGATAAGCAAAGTCGATGGGGAAGCCCGGTTCACTTAACAACGGCGTTACTGACTTAACAATGAGATTCACTGAACAACTGTGGCAGTGGGGGGTTTCAAAATTTTTTACTACCGGTCCTGTGGGCATGGCTTGGTGGGTGTGGTGTGGCTTGGTGGGCGTGGCAGGGGAAGGATACTGTCAAATCTCCATTCCCACCCCACTCCGGGGGAAGGATACTGCAAAATCTCCATTCCCTCCCCACTCCAGGGGAAGGATACTGCAAAATCCCCATTCCCTCTCCACTCCTGGGGGGAAGGATATTGCAAAATCTCCCATTCCCACCCCACTCCAGGGGGAGGATATTGCAAAATCCCCATTCCCTCCCCACTCCTGGGGCAAGGATACTGCAAAATCCCCATTCCCTCTTCCTGGGGGAAGGATACTGCAAAATCCCCATTCCCTCCCCACTCCAGGGGGAGGATACTGCAAAATCCCCATTCCCTCCCCACTCCTGGGGGAAGGATACTGCAAAATCCCCATTCCCTCCCCACTCCAGGGGAAGGATACTGCAAAATCTCCATTACCTCCCCGCTCCTGGGGGAAGGATACTACAAAATTCCCATTCTCACCCCACTCCAGAAGAAGGATACTGCAAAATCCCCATTCCCTCCCCACTCTGGAGCCAGCCACAGGAGGCATTTGCCGGTTCTCCGAACTACTCAAAATTTCCGCTACCGGTTCTCCAGAACCTATCAGAACCTGCTGGATTTCACCCCTGGTATAGGATCTCCTGCTTGAGCAGGGGGTTGGACTAGAGGACCTCCGAGGTCCCTTCCCACTATGTCATTTTGCAATTCTGTAATTCCTTTGCCAACCTGGCACCAATTTATTTCGCCATGTTCTATCCACGCTGTGACTTCCTGACCTGCACATAATTTTCTCATCAGGACAAAGAAATGTGCTGGGAGTGTCATTTTTCGGTGCACTTTCCACACAGCATGATGTGGTCGACACAATCAAAAGCCTTTGTGTAAACCAGCGAAGCAAACACTGACTCCTATTTGGCATTTCTTGGGCTTTTTTCAAAAATCTTGAAAAGGTTTTTTAGAGCAGGCGATTTTCTTATTGTTGATCCACTCGGTAATTTACAAGGATAACATAATGGGGTGGTATGGCACGGTGTGGTATAATATCGCGCTACGAAATCCACACAACGCACGCAAACTCCGTCTGCGGAAGGAAGACGGGCAGTCCTCGGCTTACGACCGCATCTGAGCCCAGCATTTCCGTTGCTGAGTGAGACGTTGGTTGAGCGAGCTTTTGCCA